>NC_090301.1:87285057-87593822 GCF_039906515.1 Pseudorca crassidens | reverse complement strand
TTGGACTATAAATGGAGACAGAAAAACTGAGTTTGCTTTGCCTCGTAGGAGTTATTGGTATTTTTAAACAGGGATGTATACCTATCCTTTTTAAAGCAACATAACTTTTAAATTACAAATATGTAAATAAGGGTGGATTGGAAAAGTGAGGTCCTTTCTGAATCTACTTCTCTAAAATTGTCCTGAATCATCACTGGCCAAACCTGAAAACTAGAACAGTTCTTCAATTATAGATGATCTTCCTGAAAACACAAATCATCTTTTCCAATGTCTGTTTTTGATATGCATGAAATAAAGTTGCTGTGACAGCATGGCATAGTGGTTCAAATCTCTGTTCCACCACTTATTACTTATGACCCTGAGTAACTATTTAACCCCTCTGTGTCTCTGTTTCTTCAATTGTAGTCAGGATAATAGTATTAATTAGTTCATTAGTTTGGGAGGAGATTAAATGAGCTGAACCTCTCTTAGAACAATGTCAGACACGTCATTAGCTCTTATAAATGTTATTTTTCACCATCACTAGCTCTTATAAATGTTATTTTTCACCATTACTCTTAGCTCCTATGTGAAAAACTCTATTAGAAATGAATGATATTGCATTTAGGTTATAACTGTGTTTATTATGCTCAAAATGAATTCAGATAATTGAATTACAGAATTTGACTGTTACACTGATCAAATAAACAAAGAGTCGCCAAATTTTTGCTTGGCTAATTGATATGTATGTAATTACTAAGGAGTTAAAAGAATACTTAATTGCATCTTATTTCAGGATGTGTGCTTCTCTTAATACTGTGTTACATTTTTGCATCCTCAGTATAGTGAGATCGAGAGTAACTTCTGAAAGTTCAAATTTTACAAACACTTCTCTTTTCTCCCTGTTCCTCCCCACTAAATTATCTCTGACAAAGCTGCTGTCTCTGGCTGTGGCAAGTTGCAATTAGCAACAATTAATTAACCTTACCGAAAACCGCTATGAAGCTGATTTAAGCTCCTTTTTTTTTTCTTTATTTTTAATTTGTATCTATAAAGCTTAGGGTTTGAGAAGAAGTTCAGCCAGTAGGGATTTTTCTTTTAATACACCCCCACAAATCCAATGGATGTTTTACATAAGATTTATTTTCCCTATACTTTCATAAAGCTTTGAAAAAATAATACTTATCATTGCTCCGTTTGCTGATTTGGATGCTTTATTTAATTTATGTATATGATTATTTTACTGTTAGTGTGTGATTAGCACTACCATTATTTCAGGCAAAGTAAATATAATACCTTTCTTTTAGAAAAGGTAACACTCTTCTAATCTTAATAAACAGAAAAAATGATCTGCATGCAAAGCCATGATTTCAGAGTTAATCAAATATGTATGTTACGTAACTGGCCTATGCACAGGAATTACTATTAGCTTTCATTCCTTAACTTTTTTATTGCTTTGCTGATCATCTGCCCCAGAGTAAATCAGTTAAATGTCACTGATCAATTATTCCTATATCTAAAACAAGCTTTAAGGATATAAAATCAATATCCCATTCTGGAAATCAAGTTACCCTGCCTCTGAAATTTAACTATACAAAATAAGGATCTGATCGAAAATATTAATTCTGTCAAATTCTAGAGTTACAAAGGAAGATAGTTATTCAAATGTAACATAAATTAACAAAAATCAAAACTGACCATATTGAACTAAGAAGTTCTGCTCTGCTTGTTAATGCATTATTGGTTCCTTGTGCGCTTCACTTATTCTCTTTATTAAATCACTGAGGACCCTGGCTGTGGAATAGATGAAAGCAATAATTGGCAACTTATATTTAGCAGAGACTTCTAGTTCATAAAATGTTAAAATCTCTACATTATAAAAAACAGGGTCGGGCTTCCCTGGTGGCGCAGTGGTTGAGAGTCCGCCTGCCGATGCAGGGGACACGGGTTCGTGCCCCGTTCCGGGAAGATCCCACATGCCGCAGAGCCTGCGCGTCCGGAGCCTGTGCTCCGCAACGGGAGAGGCCACAACAGTGAGAGGCCCGCGTACCGCAAAAAAAAAAAAAAAAGGGTCTATTTAGTTTACTTATGAGTAATGTTTATTAAGCATCCTTAAGTGCATTATCCTGTGGTGATACTTGAGTTTGTCAACATGGCCAAAGTAATTCTTTAGATGTGTGTAACTGGCCTTGGGTTATGTTTCCATCTTGTCACAGATTTCTTATGTGCCCAGATAAATCACTTCATCTTTTGCAGTAAGAGTTCCTTTTCTTCAAAATTGCCTTCAATTATCTCCCAGGAAGACTCTCCTAGTCTTATATGTGGATAGATCCAGTAGTGTCTGCAATGGATTCTAACATTCGTCAACTGGTGTTTCATGGTTATAGCAGCCCACTGTCCCTTGACAATGAAATCATATATAATTTCGCCTAGCTATATTAAGATCAGACAAACACTTAAAATTACTCAATCACTAAAAGGCTCTCTTACATTCCGAGACTCTCCTCATTTCCCTCTAGTTTGTTCTCTCACTTTGGGGCATTTTATTGTAACATTATTCATATAAAAGCTTTATAATTATCCAACATTAATAAGTGCATACTGTATGCACATTTCTATTAGAATCCTTATATGGATATGTATAAATATCAATGTGTTAAGAATTTTACCCATTAGCAGTCATTATGCTTTAATACCTATCTTAACTGTCTTCAAAATGATAAATTTTCAGGATAATGATATGCAAAACTTGTTTCTCCATTTCATTATATCTAAGCATCTTGCAAAATTCCCCTTCTTTCTAAACATTCTTCTGAACATTCTCTACATTTAGTTAAAAAAAAAAATTACCTAGCTCTTTCATTTTATATCAGTTTTGCTACCACTGGCCATGTAATGACTAATTTACAAATGGTAATGATTTGCATCATAGATATTAGTTTAGTAATTTTTTTGTTACAAAGGCAACAACTTTACTCATAATTCTTACTTTAATAACTCCATGTTTTTCTCCTTTGATGACTTAGAAAGTTGGAGTCATGAAATAATGCAGTATCACAGAAAGAAGAAAGTCAAGTTCACCATTCACAATAAAACAAAACAAAATCAAATACTGAAATCACTAAGGTACAGATTTTTGAGGAAAATTTATGTTTGATATATAAATATATGCCAGTTTCTGTATTTCACATTCTTTTATGTTATTTGATCTTCATCCAGCAATTACATTACTTTTAGTAGATACACCTCAGTAATAATCAATATATAGATCATAACACATTTTATCTTCTTTAGATTTATGAATGGAATTAAGTCTATTGATTAGATGCTTACAATTTCCCTTACAGACTGAAATTCTATCACTCTTTAAAAACTGTGTTTATTCCGCTTTTCCAATCACCAAAGATTTCAATTTCAATAAGTTTTCAAGTTTTATTCTAAAATATAGATGCCATCAGACATTCTTTTATTCGTGGAAGTTAAACAAATTTATCCAGCCAGTTTTCAGCAATAAAAAAGCTGCATAAAATTTATAATCATGTAAATTAAACATATAGTCTACATGTAAAGAAGCGATTCAAGACAATAAACTGGCCAGAAATTAAAGTACTATGAAAAAGAGTGTATATTTTATATAAACTAAATAATACCTAAGGCTTTAATATATAAATATATCAATTAAACATGGATTGTATACATACAATCATGCATACTTCTATGCATTGAAGGTAATTCAGTTCCTTACGATTTAAAATTTTAATCCACAGCAGTCAACTTCTCTCAAATTGAACATTAAATTTTACTTGCTAGGGCTTCCCTGGTGGCACAGTGGATAAGAATCTGCCTGCCAATGCAGGGGACACAGGTTTGATCCCTGGTCCGGGCAGATCCCACATGCCGTGGAGCAACTAAGCCCACGTGCCACAACTACTGAGCCCACATGCCACAACTACTGAAGCCTGCATGCCTAGAGCCTGTGCTCCGCAACAAGAGAAGCCACTGCAATGAGAGGCCCATGCTCCACAACGAAGGGTAGCCCCCGCTTGCTGCAACTAGAGAAAGTCCTTGTGCAGCAACGAAGACCCAACGCAGCCAAAATAAAATAAATAAATAAATGAAAAAATTTAAAAAACTATAAAAAAAATTTTACTTGCCAGTTTATTACTTGCTGCAACAATCCTCATTTTTGACACATAGGAATTGACCAGTCTTCTTTATCAGGAAAACAACTATCTTAGTGCTTAAACCCGCTAAGCTGACTCAGAGGCTATTTTTGTACTCCCACACAGGCAGAGCTAGGATATTCCAAACAATACTAGGGGTTATATGTTCACGGTTAAGGCAACAACAATTAAGCCAACAAATTAAAAAGCAAGGCCTTTTAAAATGCATACATTTCAAAAATGAAGTGTGATGTATATGTGATATACACATAGTTTAATATTTTTAAGTAGCTTCCTGTCTGTTGTACTTAATTGGCTGTCATTCTGTTAGACTCATATAACACTTTACTAAAATATCCATTTAATAACAGCACATTTAAGATCGAGATAGGCGGTGATTTTCTATAATCAGTGTAACTGTTCTTAGGTCTAAGTGAATCAATATGATCTTTCAAAGCTACCTTTCCAATGACACTTGCAATGGCAGATGTAGTGGTCCTTTGGGTATCTGGCACATTGGTCCCTACTTATCTTTCATTTCAGCATTTTAGTTTTCAGGGTGAATGCTCTAAATGTTTCATGACATCACTATGAAGGCTACAGATTATTTGTTCATTTGTGTTTGATTACTCTAGGGACGTTAACTTCATCTTCCATTTAACACTCAAGTTACAAATGGAATCTTTTACTCTCATATTGTGTTTAGGCCTTTTGCTCATTATTTGTAACACAACATTTTTCTCTAACCTTTCCCAATTGACCACAATTTAAAAAAACACCAAAATTTACCTGGTGTTTTAATGAAAAAAATCTCTAAAATTCTTTAACATCTATTATGCCATTCACACTTATGGCCAGAATACTGTGGCCACCATTAAAGTAGAAAAAGCAATGTCCAGTTATTATCAATAATTGGCAAAAATCCTATTCCCTGTGCCAAACCTTTTATAAGAGATTAAAATCTCCTTAATGAAGGAAGGAAACTGTTTTTGCAGGTCAAAAACAGTTCAATATAAGCAAGTTGGAATATTTCAACCTAATACATACACACTGCATTTTTTATATATATATATATATAAATATATATATCCACATATATATATAAATATATATATATATCCACATATATACTATACAACCATTATATTTAAAATATAAAATCACCCTGTTTATTTATTGAGTTAGAGACACATGCTCAGCAATCCATATATATCACCTTTAACCATTTATCTCAATAAATATTCTTCTCCTGTTTTAGAACTGAGGAAACAGACCGAGAATGCTAATGTTACTTGGCCGAACTCAGGTAGGAAGAATCAGAGGGAAGATTCAAACTCAGACTGAGTGCAAAGCCTCTGACCTTCTACCTCACCATGCTTCTCTGTATCTATTAGTCATTCAACAACCTCTGCCTATTGTTTGATTTTTAATACTGCTCACCCCAAACTTCAGGGATCATTTCTAGGGAAATTAAGAAAAACTCTATTGCACATGCAATGGAAGAGTAACACTGTATATTTTTGTCGTTATTTTAAAAAGCTATACTTAGAAAAAGATGAATAAAAGTAAATTTTTACTTAACATTTCTGTGATCTGATGTTTTAGTTTGTTAAAGAGAAAAATACAAAAAAGAAAGGAAAGAAACACTATGATCACAAAGCGTCTGAGGAACTCCACATACGCTTTTGTAGCATTATGGTCATGGATCTTCCTCACTGAAAACTTACATGCTGCCTGACTTGGGGAATTAATGTTGTCTATGGAATGTTGACTTAATTGGGTTGAAGCTATTAATCCACTCTGTCTCCTGCTAATGGTGCCAGAGGATTCTGGCATGATGTTTTACCTATACCCACTTTTTCTTCTTTTTCCTCCAGGCCATATTATTAAATGACTACAGTCAGTGCGCAGGGCATTACAGTTCTCAGAAAACTATCAAAGTAGTTTCAATTGCTAAGAAGAGTTTTGCTGACAATTTCCTAAATAATTTTTTTTAGTTTCAGCAAGCACTAATGCTGAGATTGAGTTTTACTTGGCTAGCACTGTTAGATGGCTAAATATTCCAGATACATTAAACATTTATTTTAAAAAAATACTTTTAATTTATATTTTAATCATTTTATTGTAATAAAATTCACATTAAAAATATATATGATATACTATATCTATATCTATATCTATATCTATATCTATATATCTGTTGGTATCCTATCAGAAAAACAGAACCTGACAGAATTTCCAGCAGAAAGAATTTCCTTAGGGATTTGGTTACAAAGATGTTCAAAAGGCTTAAAGAATAAAAAGAAGAAATGGAGGGGGGCTGAGGTGGAAAGAGTAAAACAAGGACTGGTTACCTAAAGACTAGGAATCTGCTACTGCTCCAGGCCAGGAGCCAGTATTTGCTGAACTGCTAGAGTTATAAGAGCTCCACTGCCTTGTAGCAACTAGTAATGCATGGTGGTCTCCGAGTAGGAATCCAGGAGCCCACATTCCCTCCAAGTGTGCAGAAACCACCTTGAAGCTGCTTGAGGTCTACAACGACCTCCCATGGCTCTTTATTTTCTGCTGCAAGAGGCTCCACCAGGAGTAGAAAAAAAAACAAAAGATTTCTTCTTCCTTCCCTCTTCCAATCTCTCAACAGTGGCTCTAACTGGCAGTGCCCTTTGGGAAGCTAGGAAAAGTAGCCTGGGGAATGTAGTAGTTGCCAGCTTCTAAGAGAAACATGGAGCTGAGAGGCAAAGAATCGACTCAGCAGAATTTACTGTATTTTATCTTATAATTCTATTTTATTCTTACCATTGATTCATTGAGATGATATCGGCAAAGCGCCTTTGGCAGGGTTTTGTCCATTACACAGATACACAAGAAATGTCAGTACCACAGGTGAAGGTCTTTCTGAAATCAATTTATACCTATTGCCTTCTGGAACAAAGGAGACTGAATATAATTTAACTTTTTCTTGATGACTCAAGGTTAACTTCATAACACCAATGTTTAGACTGGGACCATTGCCTTCAATGACTTTTGAGGGGCAGAGTGATGTTTGTTCCGATACTGATGACTTCACACCGCTATCATTTTAAGGTCCATTTTCTGTTTTTCTTTTTCTTTGTCTTACTAATAAGCAATCAACAATAATTTCGTGCAGTTGTCAGTGTAGACCCATTTAGTAATATCCTTACTACTCAGTTTTTTACAATGATTTGTTGTATGTCAGGAACAAAGCTAACCACAATTTTCTAAAATCAGGTTTTACAAAGAGGTAATCTAAATGAAACTTTGAGTGGCTGCCTGTAAGCGTTTTCCTCATGAGCAAAGTACATGAGGGCACCTGCTCAGAAGACCATTTTTGTCTACTTTATGTTTTCCTCTATTTTTCCGGAGTTGTGGTCATTTGCTAAGTACCCTCCAGGTAGTTGAGATGTTAATGTAATATTGGCTAGCTAGCAAAAAACAGGCTAATTTTGTGAATGGCCTGAGATGTATTCTGGATGATTCATCTCATAATAAAAATCATTGCATAATTGAGAGAAATAAATCCTTTCTCTTTATGAACAAAATCATGGCCTCTTTTGCAAATTTGCAAAAGTCTATTGTGCTTTGTGGATCATAAAAAGAAGCTTATAGAATCAGGGAATCACACAAATATTGTTATGCCTTGTGTTTAGATAAAATATATAATATATATGTATATATGTGCATGTATGTATGTATACATATATAAAATGTGTATATATATATATATATATATACACACACACACTATATATATATCATATGTTTTGTGTATTGCAAGGAGAATGGGGAGCATCAGACACTGAGCAGAGAAATATTGGGAAGAAAATACTTTTCTTTTTTTAACATCTTTATTGGAGTATAACTGCTTTACAATGGTGTATTAGTTTCTAAGAAAATATTTTAATGGCCATAAATCTAATGATATCATCAAGAAAACCTTGACATGTCCCTCTATTGCCCTACGGTAGGACATTATGACCTAGTAAATGTAATTGTCCACAAATAAAAGTAACATATCACTTTTATCTCTTGTTTCTATAATTCTTTCAGCTTTACATTTTGGATCTTCTTGTATTTACTCTCTTATTCCTAGTACTTAAAATAATTAGCCCCACGCATAATGATTGAGATTAAGCTGACATCTCAAAGTTGCCTTAATCATGCTCTTACCTTTGAGTGGTATGGTGCTGAAGGGCATTATTGTACAGAGACTGCACTGAGGCAGAGTCACATGGGCCAGAATAACAGAGCTAATTAGCGACAGACTTGGGAAAAAACCCAAGTCTCTAGGAAACTATATGTTTGAAAATCCTTGCAATTTTATAACTGGGAGAAGCATAGAAAACAATAGTTTATATACTAATGATACTTAATTAGTTTTCTATCGCTGCTGTAAAAAACTGTCACAAACATAGTGGCTTGAAACAACAGAAATATATTCCCTTATAGTTCGCTGGGTCAGAAGTCTGTCTCGATTTTGGTCACTTGGTCAAAATCAAGGTGTCTGAAGGGCTAGTTCCTCTGGAGGGTTTAGGGGAAAATCTGTTGCTTTGCCTTTCTCAACTTGTACATGTTGCCCACTTGTTCCCTCCTGACCACCATCTTCCATCTTCAAAGCCATGAAGAGCTAGTCAAGTCTCCAGTTAGTATCACTCCAACCTCCCGCTAGTCACTGACTCTGACACTTCTGTCTCTATTCTGTTTTTAGGGACTGACTACCTTGGGCCCACCTGGAAAATCCAGGGTCCTCTCCCTATTGTAAAGTTAGCTGACTGACAAACTGAATTCCACCTGCAATCTTAATGCCCCTTTGCCTTTTAACTGATATATTCATAGGTTTCTGGGATTAGAACATGGACATTCTGAGGAGACCATTATTCTACCTGCCATAGTCAGTAGAGGTAATAACACATATAAATCCTCCCATAGCTTTGTTTGCTTGTCATAAAATTCCTATCAGGAAGGAAGTATTAGCTTCATTTTGTAGGAGAGGAAATAATATCCTATGGGCTTTGAGCTTTTATTAGAGGAAATTTTTAGAAATTATAAAGCCTTGGAATTATTAAAGCTTTTACTCTGTAGAAAATAATCAATTGAAATTAAAATGAAACACTATTATTTTCTTTGGGGGGATCCATAAAAATGCTTAAGGCGTGGGTTTAAATATCTTCAGTTTTTTGGAAAAGAGGAAAGAAAAATGATACTAACAATCTTAGATCCATTAAGAAGTTACAAATGAGTATTACTTTAAAATAGCTTTATTTCCTATCTCTAATCTCTAAGATCTAAATGTAGATACATGGTATAGTCATGAATGAATGAGTCAACACTGGTACTTATTTATGATTCGTTTATGTAATAATTTCATCCATAAACTGTCTTCCTAGATATCCCCAAACATCACTGAACCTCTCCAAATCTATTTTCACATCAGTAAAATAAGTTAATATTTTTTACCAATATCACAAAGCTAATACATGGGAGAGGAGAATTAAAATAGGGTCTATCTCAAACCAGGTCTGTGATTCATTATGCTTACCTTTCACCAGGAACAGTTTCAACTTTTACATGAATTCATTTAACCATCTGAAGACCACTTTATAGTAATTCTATTATTTTTTTTTTATTTTACATTAAAGAAACTGAAGTACATAAAGGTTAAGCAACTAGTCCAAGATGACCCAAATATTAAGTGGGAAAATTAGAATTGGAGCTAAATTTGGTTTAGCTCCAAAGGCCACACTTTTAACTATATCTACTGTCTCTGGTAGATGCATCAGCCTAAACACAGTTCCATATCTTCACTGTGCATCAGGGCTGTTGCCTGCTTGTTAGAAATTCTGTTCTTTAATTTGAAAGAAAAAGGCAAAGTAGCAAATATTTATTGAGCATCAGAGTGTCAAACAGAGAGTTCTGCAAAGTGTGGGAAGAAGGCCAGCACACTGCTTTGCTTCACAGTTCCTGCTTAGTAATTATGTGTTAATTGATTAGTGAGCAGGCAACTCAATGGACTGATTGCAAAAACACCCTTGCAAATTCAAAGAAAGGTAAGGATATGCACACTAACAAAGACAAAAATGGTGAAATAAGTTCAGATTGTTTTTCCCTTGAATTACAGCAAAGTCCACTGGACACATTTTGCGAACTTTTCACCAGTATAGATGTATTAAACCTTGACATTTGGAGGAATACTTCCAAAATATACATTGACTACATTGACTTCGTGTACTATTGATACATCCATAATCATGCTATGCTACCATTTAAATTTCATATCAACTTTGGATGAAAAGGATATAAATGCATTACAAACATACTCTCAAATTAGGAGTGTGAGCCCAATTTTATCAGGTTCTGACAGCTTAATATGCTGAAAATAGTGGGGTACATTTTCAAAGAAGCATGCTCTAATTTAGCCATGCGGCTTCATGTTTATTTTAATGGTAGTTGCACAATGAAATAACCACAAAACACCCTGAACACTTACCCAACTCTCTCTACCAAAGGAATGGGAACATTAATTGAACTAAAAAAGGGAAATAATTACTTAACCTTAGCCAAAAGGATGTTCTCCTTAATTTCTATGTTCTTATGCTTTAGTAAAAGATCACAAATAGGAACCAACATAAAAAGATTTTTTAAAAATTAATTGTATGATTTTCTTAATCGTTTGGGGTTTGTTTTTGTAGGTCTTTTCCTTCTCTTGTGTTTCCTGCCTAGAGAAGTTCCTTTAGCATTTGTTGTAAAGCTGGTTTGGGGGTGCTGAATTCTCTTAACTTTTGCTTGTCTGTAAAAGTTTTAATTTGTCCCTCGAAACTGAATGAGCTAGGGGCAGGACAGGAATAAAGACACAGACATGGAGAATGGGCTTGAGGACACGGGGAGGGGGAAGGGTAAGCTGGGACGAAGTGAGAGAGTGGCATGGACATATATACACTACCAAATGTAAAATAGCTAGCTAGTGGGAAGCTGCCGCATAGCACAGGGAGATCGGCTCCGTGCTTTGTGACCATCTAGAGGGGTGGGATAGGGAGGGTGGGAGGGAGACGCAGAGGGAGGGGATATGGGGATATATGTATACGTATAGCTGATTCACTTTGCTTATACAGCAGAAACTAACACACCATTGTAAAGCAATTATACTCCATTAAAGATGTTAAAAAAAAAAAAAAAGGCAGCCATAGACAGTATGTAATTGAATAAGTGTAGCTATATTGTAACACCACTTTATTTATGGACACTGAAATTTGAATGTCATAAAATTTTTATGTTTCACACACACAAAAAAATTGATTGTATATTGCATGTGTCATGACTCAAAAAGTAGTGTATTTTAGGATATTAAGTAACCAGTATTGATCTATCAACCTATCAATTTTCTTTCTTTAACAGTCAAGAATTCTAATTCATCATAACCATATTATTTCATTATAAAAAATCCAGTGGCACAAAACTGGGAGAGCTTAACCTCATCAGATGGCCTCTTTTCTCAAAACTATTAACATCATATCACAGACAAAATATGTTCATCTCACATTGGGTCTTAAAAATGGGTAGGACCACATCTCTAAATTAATGATTCATGAAATCATTTGCAGCTATTATCCTATAAGGATAAGTGCTGGTAGTTCTTTTATTTCACTGCTTGGTGTGATATCATCAATTTAAAGTCTATCTCATATGGGATAATTTATATATAAGGTTTTTAAAATTTGCATTACCATGTACAAGTGTCACAACATGAAACAACATTCAGGCAGGAATTCTCTGAAACTTCCTTTAACTACTTAAGCCCAATTATGAGTCCTGTAAAAGCCAGGGTTTACACTGCTAAGAAAGAGTTCCATTTGGCCACATAGCCTTGGTTGGCAAAGTCTAACTCTTTCAAAGGATGAGTACACATTGCAATGCTCAGAGCAAGCAGAAAAAAAGAGAGAGATGCATGGGCATCAGGGAACAGATGTTCTTCCAGCCACTCTTGTTTCAGGAGGCAGTGCAATCTCTCTGTCTGAATTTTATCTTGCCACTTAGAGAAATGATCATGTCTTTGTACTTTTGCTGCACTCTCTAATGAGGATGTGAACATGCTTACAGATTTTAATTCACAAGTCCTTACAACACTTTTCTTTTGAAAGCAAGTGATAAACATCTTTTAGTTAGTAAAAATTCAGATATCAAAGGCTATCATGCATATTTATGACAATAAAAATGCAAATAAGCTTAATCACTCTCTCTACAGACATCTAATAGGTCTTTGAAGGTCACTAGGCCTTGGACACTGGGAAGTATGAATCAATGTGATTCTTCAAAAATTTACTGAACACTTACAGTATGCAAGTTCCTCTACAAAGTGTTAGTATAAATTGTTTAATATAAATGCAGAATAGTGGTCAATATATATTCTAACCCTGTGCTTCTAGAAGCCAGACAGAATGTAACTGGTTGATGCACACACTTATGCAAAAATCATGTAATTTAGAAGAAAAATAACTTGAAAAAATAATACAAGTAGCGAAGCAGCATGGTATGTTGCCAAAGAATCAGGTAACTGGTAATGCGTACAACTAGGCAATCCCAGTTCTGGCTCTAAATAACAATATTAACTTGGGCAACAAGTTACTAATATTTTTCTGGGTCTCAGTCTGTTTATATTCTAAACATATCAGTATTACCAAATTTGAAATGCAATACAATGACTTACTAGGTTATGGCTTTTGGCAAGTTACTCAGTCCACCAATCCTGAGTTTCCCACATATGGGGAAAATGGAGATAGTAATAATTGTCCCTATATCATCAGATTGCTGTGAGAACTAATTGAGTTATTTTATACAAAGGACCTGGTGCCTCGAGATCTACCCGTAGCAATTATTTTTATTATTGCCATAGCTATCTGGGTGTTCCAAGAAACAGTAATTTTATTGAAGGAAGGTGTTTGGCATATAAATAGTTAAAGTAAATAAATAAATTTTTTTCAGCTTTACTGAGTTATACCTAACAAATAAAATTGAAAGATATTTAAAGTATGCATCATGATGATTTGATATACATTTACATAATGAAAGGATTTCCCCCTATCTAGTTCCATAATGTCACATATTTATCTTGTTTGTTAGTGAGAACATTTAAGTCCTACTCTCAGAATAAATTTATTTCTAAAGCTAAATAAAATAAACAGTTCTATATTCAAAAAAATTTGGAACGTGACACGTTAAAAGTCGATTCTTGTTTCCTTTATGATATCCAACAGCTTGTAATAAGCTAAAATGCACTGTACATCTCCAAGAGGGAAATGTTACCCTACATTATTGGACTGCAGAAGCCTCATTTCAGAGAACAACTGGTAGGAAGAACTTTCTGCCAAAGACATTCTGGGAAATATTAAAAAAGATGATCTCTGAGCTAACTGGGGTTTATGATATTGATATCCAGGTGTGTTACATGTAATGCCTTTCAGAATATTGCTTCCTTTGCTCAAGTCTAGAATGAGTAGCAATGAAACAGGAGGCATGTATTTAGGGCAGTTGTAAGGAAGGCCCAGCCTCCAGCTCTAATTTCCATGCATCAGTTTCCTAGGTGGCATTTAAGATTTGGGTGGGCAGGTTTTTTCAGGTTTGAATCTTCCTTTTCAGAACTTAGATTCCTTGCTGAGGAATTGAGATTTAACCCATGTGACTTTCGAGTACTCAAGCTGAGGCCTGGAGTTGAGTTTGTGGATGGCCTTACCAAACAGTCTTTTAAGCCACCATGGCTCTGTGATGCATAGTAGTAATCTGATCAATTATTGTGGTAATCAATAGTTAGTTTTTTCCCCTGGCTTTGCTTAATTTCTTAAAATATATCCTAATGAAACAGATACTTAGAATTACTTAGAGCTGATTATTTAATACTTTTAATACAGAGTCACAAGATTCACAAATTACTTGCTTAAACTCTTTACTACAAAAGAAGCCCTATCAGTGCTTCAAACAGGTAATTCCTTAAGTTGGTTCAACTTTTCTTCCCAAATAATAATTTGAACTTGTAGCTTTATACTTACTTCACAAAATAAATAATTCAGTAGCCATTGCAATGTAACCCTCCTCATGTGTAGATTTTGTCTTGCCTTTCTCATTTCACGCTTTTATGCAAACAATGAGTTTTCTAATTCTGGCCAGGAATAACTGTTCATATGAACAAGGCACTGTGGTCAGTGTATAATTATTCTATGAGTAGGTATTGTTATTTACATATTAAAAAATCAGGAAACTGAAGCTATTAAAAGTTGACCAAATTGATCAGAGGTTACTTGTCCCAGGCTATAGGTGCTTAAATTCATTGAATTCTTTCCAATAATACTACGTGATAGGTATTGTTATAGTCATTTACAGACAAGTGATTAAAATATAAAAAGTAAGTTACTTATCCACATTCACTTAGCTAACAAGTGCTGGGGTGAGAATTTGAACTCTGGCTATGTGATTCCAAAGGCCACACATCTAATTACTTGCCTATGCTGCATCTTTCTTCTTCCTTTTAGCTCTAATCAGCAATACCCCAATGCTATGATAACCAGTCAATCATTTACTTGCAAAACATAACAATAAAATGGAAAGTTCTTAAGGGTTCATTCCTTTTGTCCCCTCTGCACAATCATTAAGTGATCACCCTGGGTAAGATTTAATCAGAATGTGAAAGACTAGCTAAGGAGAAGCAGATTAAAACTGCCTTTCAGAAATGTGGATGCAATGGCAACATAAAAACACACGTGGCAGAGCAATAAGATGTAAAGAAGGTATAATAGAAAAGTGAGGGTGGATCTGCAATGGAACCCTGGCCAGATATACAGCCTAAAAATGGCGAATGCAGGCTCTCACAGTCCAGCACTTTGCTAGCACTGGACATTCCTTAAGCTCTCATTTGCAGATGAAAAAATGGTGGCTCAGTGAAAAGAATCTGAGTATTTATGAACATGGGCTCCCAAACCACTGCTCTGGCACGTTTTAGGTTGCTTTCACCTTTTAGAGCCTCACTTCTCTATGCTGGTAAATAAAGCCAATAGCGTAAAAATCACCAGACTGTTACAAGGGCTCCATGAAATAATGGATGTGAAGTGATGATCAACATGCTTTTTTGGCATACAATAAGGGCTCGTTTAATAATAGCTATTATTTTCCAAGATCATATGGCTTAGGTGTCAATAAGAAGATTCAAAATTTATGTTCTTCAGAGAGGCTGGAGACAGGAATTTATAGGAACTGGGAAGGAGTTGGGAAGGAATTTATAGGTATCAAAAATTGAGACAAATGCCATAGAACTGGAAGCAATCTGGTAAAATAGAAGCAAGTGACTAAAGAAGTAGGGGGACTAGGGGAAAGGATTAATCAGAGAGTTCTATGATTTTAATTCTAGAGTGACCTAGGATATAAAATGGCCATTGTTATGAGAAGTGTGACAAGGGTAAAGCAGAGGAGAAGAAGGTTGACATGGAATGACTGGAGAAAAAAATATATGGTTTTTCTATATATATACTATACTATACTATAAATATACTATACATTTAGTGCAGACTACGAGGTTCAGTGATTTACAATTAGCTGTAGAAGGACATGATGCTGTAAGAGGAATTAGCACAATTCTGTTTTCAAATAATATGGGAAACTAACAAATACCTGCTCATGGAGCATTGACTAGTAACAGTTTCATAACATTCTGGGCATTTTCCAGGAAGAGAAAATCAGGTTATTAAATGGCAGACAGTTTTCTCTGAAGCGCTATGGATTGTGTCCTATTACCAGTGGATACTTTCAAGTTATCCTGTTTTTATTGGCAGTATACATAATATATGAATGAGGCAGGAGGCACCTGGTTTCCAAATGAACTGCTCCCCTTATTTTATAATGTTTAATGTAGGCCGAGTTACTCTGCAAAGAGTCACAACTAATTATTTCATTCATGGAGCACTGAATGAAAGAAAACGATGAATAAATGTGAACCTCAGGATTACTGATTAAGTTATGATGACTATAATGTTATAATTCATTTTTATAAAGGACTTTATTAAAAATAATTTATCAAATTTGCAAACCCATTTTAATATGTGGAGCCTAATTTTATTTCTATAGTTATCCACCTTTCTCAGTCTGGTGTTGGCACTCACTTGACAAGAATACATCCCAAATTCAAGTCTCTAGAGCAGAAAAGACACTCAGATTTGGAGAGGAGCTATCTCCTATTATTTTTTCCCTTTCTTTTCCTCTCACAGAAAGAATGACATGTTTATAGTATTGTAATAAATAAGAGTTTGCTCGAATAAATGAGTAGAAAACACAGAAACAGAACAAATGCCTAAAACTGGCAATGATGAAGCTACCTTCTGAGAGTTGGGGAGAAATGTTCATTGTAAAAATTGTTTGGAGTATTTTTTTATTTCCCTTCCTCTTTACCCTCCTTTCTAAATACTTCCATCAACAATCAAAGAAAAAATGAGTGAGGACATCAGTCAAGAATAAATTCCATTGTTAGGAAAAAAATCATAGATTTAATCCTTGCATTTCATGAATTTCTGGTTGCATATAAAGCAAGACTACTTTTATTTTTGCTATGTCATTTGTAATCCAATAAAATTTTTCAATTAACATTAATCTTTACACTAATTACAAATATGCAATAGAATGGTTAATCAAAACATTCTGGAAAACAATATTCAACCATTCAATCTTTTTTTTTTTTTAATAAATTTATTTATTTACTTTTGGCTGTGTTGGGTCTTCGTTGCTACATGCGGGCTTTCTCTAGCTGTGGCGAACGGGGGCTACTCTTTGTTGCGGTGCACAGGCTTCTCAGTGCGATGGCTTCTCTTGTTGCGGAGCATGGGCTCTAGGCATGCGGGCTTCAGTAGTTGTGGCACGCGGTCTCAGTAGTCATGGCTCGCAGGCTCCAGAGCGTAGGCTCAGTAGTTGTGGCTCATGGGTTTAGTTACTCTGTGGCATGTGGGATACTCCCGGACCAGGGCTCTAACCCGTGTCCCCTGCATTGGCAGGCGGATTCTTAACCACTGTGCCACCAGGTAAGTCTCAACCATTCAATCTTTAAAAAACGTGTAACTAGTAGTTTGTCATACTTCTGGCAAGCTAACTAAAGATTGGCTTCTTGTATATTAGGCTGTTACAAAGCTAACAGCACACTAAAATTCTTCTCTTCATGTACAAACTAATTGCATTCATATGCAATGCACATGCATTACTTTGCATTTCGGTGCTTTTAGAAGTTTATATGGAGTTGATGTACTGTCTCCTTTGATTCATTCACAGCTTTGATGATCGATTATCCATTCTGAAACTGGTATGAACTGGAAGGCTGGAAAGGCTGGAGTCCCTGGCAGCCAACTGCCATCACCGTGCAGTAATCTGACAGAAAGCTAAAATGTTCAGTTAAATTATAGTTTCTATGATTGCTTGAAAATTTTTTAAGAGGGTTAGGTTTTTTTTTGTTTTTTTGTTTTTTTTTTTAATTTCCTGTTTAAAAACTTAGAAAGACTGGACCCTTTGTTGTATACTGGTATGCTTTCCAAGGGAAACTACTGGTCTTCCTGCAGCGTTGATGTTTTTGATTGGGTTTTAAAGCTGGAAACATGGGATTCTACACTAAATTTTTAAAGTGTATTCTTAATACAAATGGAGGTAGAAAATACAGGGTGTTGCCAAAATTTGTTTTCAAATATATTTATAAAAATGTTCAGAACTGGAATCTAAAAACTTGAATTTTCTGGATTTTTTTCAGTAATTAACTCATCCTTGTCAAAAAAATAAGAAAAACTGGCCTAGACTATCTCTACAAAAAACACATTTGCCTCCAGATTTGACTTTTCTGCCTCTAATAAAAATAGTAACATCTTGACTCAAGAAATCAAGCCCTAAATAATTAAGATCAGATCTTTTAAACTCAGATGATTTTAAATTTAGGAGAAAAGTTATGGAATTTTCTTTCCTTGGGTTTTAAAACATCTAATTAGTTCTCTGTTCATTTTATAATTAGAAGCAAAATGTTGTAACTCCCTCTTGCAGGAAAGTTTCTTTTGCTAGGGATCAAATCATAGCAATAACTTTCAAGGATATCGTACCTTTTGTTAAAATTTAGTGTCAAAGTTCTAGATATGTCTAATTGATGATAAAATAATGAGGATTCTATGTTAATGAGCATTTATGTAGATACATTGATCTGGGTAGAAGAGGGGCTTGCTTATCTAGCCATTAATATGTGCCAAGCAAAAGTAGAAATAGGGTCATTTAGCTACAAAATACAAACTTGTCCAAAGTGTACTTTACCTATGAACACTTGAAGCCAGCTAGAAGAATAAGATACAATTTATTTTCTGTACCTCTGACAGATGACAACTTAAATTTGGCATGTTTACTTTCATGGAAGAAAGGGTCTTAGGTAGGGCCAGATCAAGATAAAATTGTCTTTAATTAACTCCTACCCTTTCTTTTCATAATCCATCCTGAAAACCAATGTTGGCACTTTGCTCTTCAATAAACAGATGGTAGAATTCTGTTGTGAGTCAGAATAATGTGCAGTAGCCTTGCCATCAAATGGACCAGGGTATGAGTCCCACTCTTATCATTTACTGGCTCTGCAAACATAAGTAATTTAACCTCACTAAACCTGATTTCCACTTCAAATCTACCAGGATTATGATCCCTACATCACTGGGTTGGGAGGAGAATTAAATAAAGTAAGATTTCTATAATCCAGTGTTGTCCAAACGCTAATATAGTTTGCCCACAATTCAGTAGACCATTTTCCTGTACGTGCCAGCTGACAAGACTTTGGCTCTCTCCCATTCCTGTATCCCTACAAGAAGTCCTAAAAGGAAACCAGGAGAGGAATGCATACATGACTAGGGCCTTAATGCCACTGGTAACAGTCCTTACTAGGCTCTCCAGGTGCTGGCATAGGACTTGGATTCCTGTCTCACTATTGAACTAAGATCTTTTGTCTTCTACAGCTTGACTCCGTGTTCCCCCACCAACATCTATGGAAATGTAATTCTATTTCTGCACAGAGAGCTCGCAGTGGTGATAACCAGAATAGTTGAAGAGGAGGGCCCTGGTGGGTGACACAGTCTGTCAGCTTTGCTCACAGCCTGGACCTCTTTCCAGTGAATAGGATTCTGTGAGTGTAGATTCAAATGTAGGCTCACACTGGATCCTCCCCCGATATCTCTGGATACATGAGTCAAGGAGCAGAGTCTAGCCCAGGCTGCCAGATGCCATATTTAGACACAGTGACTTTTTTAAACATTGTTTCAGGGGCCCTTTGTCTCTCTCTGCCATCTGACTTGCATTACATCCACCTCAAAACTCCAGTTAGTAAAAGATTTGAATTGCTTTCAGTGAACTCCGGTTCCAATGAAGAATCAGAAATTGTGGCTGGATACCTGTTTTGGACCAAGTATGTGACTCTATCACTGTGAGGATTTATTTTCTTCCCCACAGTGCTCTGAAGAAGTGATGGGGATGGGCAGAAGGAGGGAACATCTACATCCTGCTCTACCTGAATCTGTTTTTACCCAGCAGAGACACCTTTTCATACATTTTATATGTAAAATTCCTGGTATACAGTAGGTATTTAATATATTATTTGATATATATATTTTTTCTTGTCCTCCATGCACCAATGGGTAGAACTCCACATTCCAAATCTGTAGGCTGTCTTGCTCTCCACCACAGCTTAATTGCTCCAAACCCCACTACCTAGAACCCTGTTAGGCGGCTAAAGATCACATAAACGGCATACTGTAGGATTAAAAGATGTTCAGCAAAGAAGTATTCCCAATGTAAAGAGCATTCCTGGACGCTAAATTATTTAACTTCAAAGAGCACTACATCAAACGGAGGTATTTCAGAAATTGGTACAGGCTACATGATTTTGTTGTTTGTTTCGGAAAGGACCTAACCTCAGTATCTCTCGTATCATGGCTCATGGGAAACTGTCTCCTCCACCTGGAAATAGTGCCTCTGAATGAGAAGGTATCTCAAGGGCAGAAACATGGAAATAAGGACAAATTAGATGATAAAGTCCAAATGGAGAGTAATATTTGAGCCGATTAACGAGAGCTCTTTTTGTCTGAATTGTTGGCTTTTACCTCCATGTGCAAACAAGAAGCTATCCTGTTTTACCCCGCTGTAAGCTGTGCTGAGGTTTACTTGTTAACATGAGCTGGCTCTTGCCCATCTCTGTAGCATCATCTTGCACTGGTCCTTCTCATGCATCCCAATCTCCTGACATACTAACCTACATATAGACTCACGATTTCTTCGCAAGATTTGAGGCCTTCGTATTTTTGCATGTGTTGCACAGAATCCTCTCACTCAATTCTGTTTTCATTGCAAAACTTCACATCTAAACAGAGTATATACAATGAAATCTGGAGGCATATGCAAATACACCTAATACTGTCAAAGGCATCTTTGATCAGTAAAAACACTAAAATAATATTATCTAAGTTTTCAGACCTTATGGTTTTAGACATATATAAATATACATATATACACACATAACACACACATATATATGTATATACATGTAAATTATATATGAACACATGCACATACATATACTGCTTGCATATATGTATACTTCTATATATAATGGTATATATACATGTATTATAAATATGTGTAATTGTATATATCTATATACATATGTTTACAAGTAGGTATACATATGCGTGTGGGTATACATGCATATATATGTATATATATGTATGTATATATAGATGTATATAGATGTATATAATAGTATATAGAGGTATAAATATATATGTGTGTGTGTGTGGGTATGTATGTACATATGTCTGTGTCTATTCATTTAGATATAGATAGATATATAGATATAGGTAGATAGATATAGATATAGGTAGATAAAGATATAGGTATAGAGATAGAGATAGATATAGGTAGATAGATACAGATATATAAAATCTATGCTGTATAATATTTCCAAGGCTCTTGTACAAATGGTTCTCAACTGGGGGCAATTCTGCCTCCCAGTGGACATTTTGGCAGTGTCAAGATAGTTGTGTTTATCACAGCTGAAGGTGAGGGGTTGCTACTGGCATCTACTAGATAGAGGCCAGGGATGCTGCTAAACATGCTATTATGCACAGGACAGCCCTCACAGCCGAGTTTTCTGGCCAAAATGACAATCATGTCAAGGTGGAGAAACCCTGCCTTACAGGTTTCTTTGCAAATAACAGCCACAACAGAAAACCCTCCAGTGTCCCCTGTGTTCCCAAGATTAGATTAATATGACTACACATTTGGTTATAGGCTCTATTCTGTATATGACTGATAATCACTTATATCAATTAACATGACTTTTTACAACTAGTACTCAGGAATGACAGTAGTGGACGATTTGGCATTAGGCACCAATGTCGTATCAGGGATAGAAGGCTGCATGGTATTCCTTTATCTGCCACTGAAGAGACCACCTCAGGGATAAACATTAATCAACACAAAGATGCAATCATGCTGTTCTCTGCTTCACGCATTGTGCTGTCTTAATTATGACTCCTTTCTTTTGACAATAAGGTTAAAAAAATCAAGCAAGTTCAACTGAGAACACATTTGTTCCTCCTTCTAGTGAGCCTTTAACAATTACATGATTGAAGATCTGAGCTGTAGGTAGCTATAATTTTGCAGACTCGTTATATTATTTCTGGCTTACTTAAGCGTTGATTCATTTTGAACTGTCTGAGGGCTGAAAAGAAATCGTTGGGGAAAGGCTAAAAATATCTTTGAGTTTTCCTTCTATTGCTTCAATTTTATTTCTCTGATGTATGTTCAAAATCATATTCTATGCACATAAGGAATCTAGAAATCTTCAAAAGGAGGGAAACTCTTCCTCTTTTCCCTTAGTGCCTCAGACTTTGTGTCATTTGTTAATATACATGGGCAGGTTTAATACTCAATCATTTCCCAAATCTAATTTGACTGTCGAATGGGATTTAATTTACATGATGATACAATTTCTCACACCAGAAAGCATAGTGATGCCTTTTCTTCTGAGGTTAATGGTGATCTAGCTTAAAGCCTAAAAGATAATTACAAGGAACATGCTTCAGGTGACAAAGTACTTTTGACAATCCCAGACTACTGATAGCTTTTTAATTATACTTCTTTCCACCATAGGAGACTATATGCTTTCTGCTTAATAGTTTAAAGCCCTGCTGTTGTGTTTTTAAAATTAATTTCCATTGTAATCTACACTTTTAACCTACTGATACTCCAGGTGCCTGAAACTTCACCCCACCATCCTACAACCCCCGAAATGAAATTAAATGAAATTCTGGGTTACTATTTTTTTTTTTGGTCTATGAAATATAAAAGGGTGTCAACCAAGAAATATGTAAATATTTATTGACTCTCTTGTCTTTTTTGTCACTTGATATTTTGTGACATATAGCAATTTTAAAATTTCAAGTAGTTTTGTTTTGTTTTTAGGTGAGCGTTCACCACTGGAAAAGGGTATAATGCAAAAAAATGGGGAACAATCTAGGATTTAGCTAGTTTAAATTAGAGTTAATGGAAACAACAACAACAAAAAAGAGGGAAATGTATTTCACGTAGAATCACTTATTTTTCTGCGTGTACCTAGATATTTTGTTTAAATAAATATATTTTTATAAAATAATAGAAAATATTTTAAAACGCCAATATATTTCTTATTGTCTTTATCTATAAGGCTGAATTAATCAAAATGTTAACCTTTTTGTTTCAAATTAGGAAAGTCTGATTATTTCGACATGAATTTAGTTCTAACTTTTTTATTGAAGTACAATTGATTTACAATATTATATTAGTTTCACGTGTAGAACACAGTGATTCAATATTTTAATAGATTATACTCCATTTAAAGTTATTACATAATAATGGCTATATTTCCCTGTGCTGTACAATATATCCTTGCTGATTATTTATTTTTTACATAGTAGTTTGTTCCACTTTTTAGTTGATATTATTCACACAAAGTCAAACAGCCACGTGAAAGCTGAAAATTTTAGTCACATATCCAGATGTTTGACTATATTAAATCAAATAAATTTTTACTTTGGATTCTCATTTTGTCAGGATTATATTCTTCATTTCATAAAATCTATTCTTAGCACCTGCTTCTTCACTCAGAACTAAACTATGATTTGATAGGTTACATATATATTCTTTGTGGTTTTTATAAAGAAAATGAATTGCAATCTATTCCATGCCAGACTATGATAATGACGATCACAATATTTAGAGCTTAGCGATATTTATAATTTACCTGTTTTAACACCATCATTTAACAGAAAAGAAAATTGATGCCCAAGACACAAAGTGGCATGTCTAAGACCAGACAGTTATTTAGTAACAAGACGTAGGGAAGTCTGGTCACCTGAATCAGTTAGCATTCCACCATACCACTCATATTAATAAGACTATTATTTATGTGCCTGTCGTGTGGTTCATAAACTTTACAATCCACTTTTTAGAAATTAAAAGACCAAAATAGAATTTTCAGATTTTACAAAGATAAAAGGTTAAAAAGCAGTAGAGTTCTACAATACTGAATCCAAAATGTTTCGTGTAGTATTCAACATGGTTCCTAATTGCCAGGTCTTTAACTTCTCTAGGCTCCAAACTTGCATCAGCAAAATGGAGCAAAGTTTGAGGAGGGTTTTATGATATGATAACTACAATGTGGTTAGCACTTCTGCAGAGAGAGAGGGATTAGAAAATGTACAGGGGTTGGAAAACACTGGGCAGATTTAAATAGGAGGAAATGAAATGAATGCCTAACATGTGTCTTTTTATTAGGTACCTACTATGTACCAATCACTGTGCTTGTTCTGAGGATAAGGATACTAAAGCTTTGCGTACACAGATAACTTGTTCAGTTCATTTAACTTATGTGGGTGAAAACAGAATTCAAAATCATTACTATGTTTTGTTCAAACAAGGTAAAACTGGAATAAGACTTGAAAGTGGGAAAGGGGATGGGAAGGACACAGTTTTTGAGTCCTTGAAAGTAGCAACGGTAAACCACTAAAGTTTTATAAGGAAAACAAAACAAAGAAAAGAGCTCTGAGGATCAGATTAGTATAGGAGAATGATAGTGGAGTACGTTAATAACTAATCTAAAAAAATATTACTTTGATTACAGAAGAAAATGTAATAGGATTTTACAATAGAGTCAGGATAGTAAGGGAACTAATATGTTTTGATCAATACGAACTTTGCAGGCATTTAGCATACACAGATGGATTTTAAAAAAAACTATAGAAAACTTCTTAGACATGCAGTATTATACCCCCCAAATAAATCATTTACCCTTAGCAAAACACATAGCTTGAAAGTGAAGGAAAAGAAATAGTTGTGAGAACTTTTGAAGAAAGAGAACTTGGTGACTGGTTAATAAGAAAGAACCACCTCACCAATCATTTGTCATGTGAATGGGTGGTTATAGGAACGTTAATTGAAATTAAACAAACAAACATGAGTAGCAGGGTCTGGATTGCGTATTAGATAAGAGAGGGAATTGAAAGAAAAGATGATGGAATATGTTTCTCTTTTTGATGGCTTTAGTCTAGAATTCTAATTAGCATCCATTTAGTAGCATGTTTTTTAAAAATGAACTACTGAATCATGAATAGAGATAAGAAAAATCACAGTTGAAAATATGTTTGAGTCAATTTCAAAAGAGTAGGAGTTGAAACTCTGAAAATAAATACCATCACTGAGGGAAGAAGTATGTCACGTTAGAAACTGTTGTCAGAAACTGTAAATGCCCAATTTTATGTGAAAGGAAAGAAAAGGAAACAAACAAACAAACAAAGGAATGGTCACGAAGCAGTAAAACCAGGTTAGAGCTGTGTCACAAAAACCTTTTAAAGATGTTGATGGTTCACTGTCAAATACTGGGAGCACAAACAATACAAGGAAAATCGACAGTTATTGGACGTGGCTACCTGTGGTCATGGTTACCATTGTGAGTTCTGTAAAGGGGTGATGGCAGAAAGTAAGGATTGCAGAGAAAATAGGTGGTGAAGAATTAAAACTGGCAAGACGCAGACCAGCAGTCCCCAAAGCCTATGTCAGAGCCTTAATTAATTTGAGAAAGACATTTTCACTGACCTATGGTGAAATTGGGTGGGGCGGGGGGATGAAAACAAATCATGGGATTCTACGAATATTTATTTCCTGCTTTGGGGGTTTAAATCCTTTTCTTAATAAAATTATAGTAATGAGAGATATAATCATGTTTAATCATTTTCTTATGGTAAAATAAAAATGTTGCAACTAAATTAACTCTAAATTTTCTTTTATAGATATTATTGGTCAACAGAATTCTAAAGTTATGTGGACTCAAGGAGAATATTACCTTTAAGGAAGAATAATTGTGGATATGAGTGCAAGAAGGCAGTATCTAGATGAGGTGGCTGGGTTACTCTAGAGTTTTAAAAAATGGGAGAAAAAGTAAAGAAAAATACTGAATATTTAAAATAGGAGTACTAGTTAATAGATATTTAAAGGTGGTAAGAAGGAGTGACATAAAGACAAAAGATAGAAATATTAGCTTCAGAAAGAGTGATAGTTAATCTTTGAGGCAGGAATTTGATGAAATTGATGCCACAATTTAGTGTATGTCCTTGTCTTTCCACAAGGTATTTTCCTTTTACTTAACATCCACGTAGAAACAGAATATGAATTGTGAATAAAGCTTAAAGTGAGAAATAAACCTTTTGCTATGAATATATTTGTGTGATGAATATAATTAAAGATGTATTCAATAATACACGATTCTCTCCCAGTAAGATAATACATATTGCATTCCAGATTTATCTGGTTTTAAATGTGGTAATTCATGGCTATGTTTGTCATTGTTCAATCTTTCAAGTTCCCATATATTGTAACAGCCTGGCACACGGTACCTGCTCAATAAATATTGTGTTGAATTATAGAAAAATATTTGTAAATTGTCCAGTGTGAAGCAACAATTCTTTCTGTGTTCATTTATTGCTTACATGCTTCTGCCGTATTTTTAATTGTTTTTATAATTATCCTATTTTACCTCAAAACATGAACACATGATTGCAGGGTCTTGCATTTCAATGGTCTACCATTTGTCATCTAAATGATTATGTGCTATACATAATATTTCCTCTGCCTTGGTGTGAAAAAGTTAAGGCCCTTTACGTGGCTGGAATGAGTTATCAACTGCTATTTATATACTTTACGACAAATTGTTTGTCACTTTCTCTGATTAAATATGCCTACAATAACATTGTTTTGATCATTCTTCTTAAGTTACAGTTGATAACCAAGGGGGGTTGGGGGTGGTGGTGGTGGGATGAATTGGGAGATTGGGATTCACATATATACACGAATATGTATAAAACAGATAACTAATAAGAACCTGCTGTATAAAAAATAAATAAATAAAATAAAAGTCATCAATCAATCAGTCAATCATGCTGTCTCCTTTTCCTGGAATGATCATGCCATTTCCTAAATAAATATCTCCCTTCAGGTGGAAATGAATAACCAGAAGTCAGCCATATTAGTATATACACACTTAGACTCTAAACTTTATAACTTATGACGGTAGTGTGAATTGCAGTCAATCTATTTGTAATAACTTCCTTTACAGAATAAAAAGTTATTGAAAATAATAAAAAGAATTTTTTGTAATAGAATTTTTCTGTGGTTCTTTTCACTTTATAACTTTTCCTATATTGTATTTTTTTTTTTTTAACTGTTGTGGCCTCTCCCGTTGCGGAGCACAGGCTCCGGATGTGCATGCTCAGTGGCCATGGCTCACGGGCCCAGCCACTCCGTGGCATGTGGGATCTTCCCGGACCGGGGCATGAACCCGTGTCCCCTGCATCAGCAGGAGGACTCTCAACCACTGCGCCACCAGGGAAGCCGTATATTGTATATTTTTATCTTTAGATTGATTCTCCAAGAAGAAGCCAGCCCATATTTAATGCAGCTTCTGGTTTTGTCTGATTTCATCTAATTTAAATTAAAAAAAAAAACAGTACCAATACTGACACAAAATATGTCTCTTTTTTTCAGTTGCAAAGTCTGCATGAATTAGAATTTTATCTATCTCAAAAATGTGCACAGGCCCATACAAATTAATTAAAATACAGAACTGAATAGTGGCTGAATTAGTATTTATATCTAATGAAATTCCAAGCCTGACTCACACTTTTTTCCTCAGAAGCCAGATTTGGAGCTTTCACTATCAAGATAAATGCCTAAATTCTTTACTTCACATCAGTTTCTAGATAGATATGTCTTATACATGTGTACTAATTGTCTGTAAAGATCTGGAATTTAATTAAAAGGCACAGTAGTTAGGAATAGACCTACCTAAGGAAACAAAAGACCTGTATGCAGAAAATTATAAGACACTGATGAAAGAAATTAAAGATGATACAAATAGATGGAGAGATATACCATGTTCTTGGATTGGAAGAATCAACATTGTGAAAATGACTCTACTACCCAAAGCAATCTACAGATTCAGTGCAATCCCTATCAAACCATCACTGGCATTTTTCACAGAACTAGAACAAAAAATTTCACAATTTGTATGGAAACAAAAAAGACCCCGAAGAGCCAAAGCAATCTTGAGAACAAAATACGGAGCTGGAGGAATCAGGCTTCCTGACTTCCGACTATACTACAAAGCTACAGTAATCAAGATAGTATGGTACTGGCACAAAAACAGAAAGATAGATCAATGGAACAGGATAGAAAGCCCAGAGATAAACCCATGCACATATGGTCACCTTATCTTTGATAAAGGTGGCAGGAATATACAGTGGGGAAAGGACAGCCTCTTCAATAAGTGGTGCTGGGAAAACTGGACAGGTACATGTAAAAGTATGAGATTAGAACACTCCCTAACACCATACACAAAAATAAACTCAAAATGGATTAAAGACCTAAATGTAAGGCCAGAAACTATCAAATTCTTAGAGGAAAACATAGGCAGAACACTCCATGACACAAATCACAGCAAGATCCTTTTTGACCCACCTCCTAGAGAAATGGAAATAAAAATAACAAATGGAACCTAATGAAACTTCAAAGCTTTTGCACAACAAAGGAAACCATAAACAAGACCAAAAGACAACCCTCAGAATGGGAAAAAATATTTGCAAATGAAGCAACCGACAAAGGATTAATCTCCAAAATTTATAAGCAGCTCATGCAGCTCAATAACAAAAAAACAAACAACCCAATCCAAAAATGGGCAGAAGACCTAAATAGACATTTCTCCAAAGAAGATATACAGACTGCCAACAAACACATGAAAGAATGCTCAACATCATTAATCATTAGAGAAATGCAAATCAAAACTACAATGAGATATCATCTCACACCAGTCAGAATGGCCATCATCAAAAAATCTAGAAACAATAAATGCTGGAGAGGGTGTGGAGAAAAGGGAACACTCTTGCACTGCTTGTGGGAATGTGAATTGGTACAGCCACTATGGAGAACAGTATGGAGGTTCCTTAAAAAACTACAAATAGAACTACCATATGACCCAGCAATCCCACTACTGGGCATATACCCTGAGAAAAACATAATTCAAAAAGGGTCATGTACCAAAATGTTCATTGCAGCTCTATTTACAATATCCCAGAGATGGAAACAACCTAAGTGTCCATCATCGGATGAATGCATAAAGAAGATGTGGCACATATATACAATGGAATATTACTCAGCCATAAAAAGAAATGAAATTGAGCTATTTGTAATGAGGTGGATGGACCTAGTGTCTGTCATACTGAGTGAAGTAAGTCAGAAAGAGAAAGACAAATACCGTATGCTAACACATATATATGGAATTTAAGGAAAAAAATGTCCTGAAGAACCTAGAGGTAAGAGGAATAAAGACACAGACCTACTAGAGAATGGACTTGAGGATATGGGGAGGGGGAAGAGTAAACTGTGACAAAGTGAGAGAGTGGCATGGACATATATACTCTACCAAACGTAAAATAGATAGCTAGTGCGAAGCAGCCGCATAGCACAGGGAGATCAGCTCGGTGCTTTGTGACCACCTAGAGGGGTGGGATAGGGAGGGTGGGAGGAAGGGAGACGCAAGAGGGAAGAGATATGGGAACATATGTATATGTATAACTGATTCACTTTGTTATAAAGCAGAAACTAACACACCATTGTAAAGCAATTATACTCCAATAAAGATGTAAAAAAAAAAAGGCACAGTAGAATTCAAATTAAGTTATAGTTTTAGATTACATATTCCTGGGAACATTACAGCCTTCATATTGCTGGCTTTTCAGTGTTTCATAGAAAAGCTTTATTAAAAACCTTTAAAGTGAGATTAATTTAAGTTTAAATTGTGACTTACAGAACACTTCCAGCTAGCCTGAAGCAAAATTACATCCAATTCAAAATTAGAAAAGAAAAAGAAAAAACTTAGCAATCTCAAGTCTTTTAACTGGTACTAACCCTTATTTCATTTTTAATTTCTACAATCCACAGAGAAATTAACCATATTGTACAGACTATCAGTTCATCTAAATTATTGAAGAGGAATGCAAAGTGTATGACAATGTGTGTAAGTGCATGTGTTAACTCAATAATTTAGGAGTGGAAGGAAAAATAAGGTAAGTTTGCTAATTATAATTCAAGATTACCTAGGGATGTTCTTTGAGTACTCATTTTTAATTATAGCACAAATCCAATCCATCAGAAAATTATATTGCTTTATCTTCAATTTATATCCAGAAAGTGATTATTTCTTATCACCTCCAATGCTACTACTCAACTCTAGTTACCATTGTCAAATCTCTGCTTGTTATAGTAAACTCCAACTACACTCCCATTTCTACCCTTCCCCACTACAACGTATTCTCAACAGTGTTCAGAGTAATGCTTTAGAAACCTGACTCAGGGTTTTGTGCTCCTCTGCTCAAAACTCTCCAGTGGCTTCCATCTTCCAGCTTCCCAAAGTAGTCCTTGCCTTTATCAACAACGCCCTATAACATCTGACCCAGGATGACTTCCTGACTCCAACCTTCTCCCTTCCTGGACACTCTGCCCCAGCCAAACTCCCATCTCAGAACTCTTTCCCTGGTTACTCCTTCTTCCCCAAGTGCTCCTCTCCATATATTCACAGCTCTTCAAATTCTTGCTCAAACGTTACCTTTTCATTGAAGCATTCCTTGAACATTGGATTTAAAATTGTAATTCCCCCCACTGCCAAAGTCTCTGATCCCTTTTCCCTACTTTATTTTTCCCATAGTCTTTATCCCTTTCTAAAACATATCATTTATTACGTACTATGTTTATTGTCTGTCTCACCATCTGAGAATGTAATCTCCAAGAGAGCAAATTTTTTTTATTTTGCTTACTGATGTATCCCCAGCACCTAGAAAAGTGTTGGGCATATAGGCTATCAAGGAACAAGGTAGGTACAATCAGAGGGCCATGGTGGTTCACAGGAGAAAAAGGGGAATAATCAGTTCAAGAAATACGTCAGAAACCTGGAAACAATTGAGATGGACCCTAAAGGATGATGGAAAAGTAGAGAGTAGGGGAGACCCAAGGCATGCTCAGAAGTGTCTAGTTCCCTCAGGCCCTGCAGCACACATAAGGGAGAATTGGAAGATGACAGAGGCATATTGGGAGTATCTGGTGTAGGGCCTTGAATGCCAAGGATAAGGAGCTTATATTTCATATGTGTTTTTGTTTTATTTTTTTTCCCTTGTAATAATCTAAAAGATGGCATCCTATCTTTTAGTCACTGAACTGTGACTACAAAAGGATCTATCTAATTCTACCATCTCTTGAATCACTGTATATTTTCTGCTTTCTATTTGCTGGCTCAACATTTATTTTGTGCTTCTAACCACAGAAAATGTTCAGTAAGTAGCTCAGCTAATTACAACTTATTTTGAGCCTCTACATGAAATAGAGTAACTAAAAAAAATAAAATAAAATAAATAAAAAATAAGCCTCCCCAGTGTGTGAACTCTTGGTTCATGGTGTAGTTTTAATTAGAATTGGATTAGAATCAAGATCAAGGGTGGTCATACATCTTCTAATTAATTTCAGGATTTAGCATTTGAACTCTTCTGCAAGTTCAGGTCAATTTTACTTTCTCGCTCTCTTGATTCTTGCTAGAAAAGCAAAGCAGCTAGTAAATGTTCATTCTAGACACTAATTGCAAAGTTGCAAAATCTACTTCCGAGAGTGACAGTGTGAGTACATCTGGCCTCACGAAATACAGCTTTCTCATTGCATTACTATAAAAAGTGATTGAATATTAATATCATAATAAATGCTAGCCTCATATTAACTTAGGTAAAAAAAAACAACAACAAAGCTTTGACAATACAGAAAACACACGTTCTCCTTTGTTCTCTTTTGGCACTCTCATATGAACCTTTGAATCTAAAGATGCAATGATTCACAATCAAGGAGTATTATAAATGAAACAAACAGTATTATTAGTGGTACTACCGAATACTCTCAAGTTTATTTACTTTATGGAAATTAAGTCTTGAATAGCTTTTCAGGACTTTTTTTTGTAATGTGTGTGTGTGTGTGTGTGTACATGTCACACTGGGGAAACAAAGACCCACAACAGTATTATTTGACTCTTTAAGCCCATGTTAAAATTCAGAGTAAATCAAGACTTCATTGATGAGAGGAAAAGTACTAGAAAATACCAGTTTTTTTATACTTGTTTTACTCTTTCAAATATTGATACTCATAAACTACATAGTAGTTATTTTGTAAATATCACTGTAACAAAATGGTCTCCATAAGGAAAATAGATACAAGTTTAACCTCTTGCTTCAAGGGGAGCTCTTATTATGTATTTTGATACTTATGATTTGGTGATAGTCTTCATTGGAGTATAGCTTCCTACAAAGAACCTCTAGTAATATATGATTTACTCATAAAAACTAGTAGTCCTATGGAATGTTGCAATGATATTTAACAGGAAAAATAGAATAAAATAAAAATTAACAAAGCTTCCTAAGTTTTACTTTGTACAAGATAGAAAATATATATATACTATCTATTTTCACATAAGGATGAAGAACATATTTAAATATTCTCAATCAGATGACCTGTTGTTTCACTGCATGATATTTGTCCTTGTTAAGCCCTGGTGCCAAAAGATTATTGCATTTTAAAGCTATTTCAAGGCTAAAAATATTCAAAATTTCTACTTCATAAAAATGTAAATTTGCATAAACTAATTTACACTCTTAGAACACAAGGAGCATGAAACTAGATTCTTCTTATTACATTAGGACTTGTGAATGTCAGATCAGAAGTGTATATTTTGATTACTATTTTTATAGGAATATAATGAAAGTTCACTAGATAGTTCATACTTTTAAGAAAAGTGGGCCAATCCTTGACCAATTAAGCCATCTTTCTTTGTTTTTCCAAATGAGCAGGAAAAAGAAGAGTGAAAAAAACAGACTCTAAAATGAGCTCTGGACATATATACACTACCAAACGTAAGGTAGATAGCTAATGGGAAGCAGCCTCATAGCACTGGGAGATCAGCTCCCTGCTTTGTGACCGCCTGGAGGGGTGGGATGGGGGGGTGGGAGGGAGGGAGACACAAGAGGGAAGAGATATGGGAACATATGTATATGTATAACTGATTCACACTGTTATAAAGCAGAAACTAACACACCATTGTAAAGCAATTATACTCCAATAAAGATGTAAAAAAAAAAAAATAGTGTAAAAAAATCAACAATGAAATACTTTTCAAACAAGAATGGATAGCATAATCTCTTCTGTGTTTACACTTGAAAAGTTAATTATATAAATTTGAAACACTTGCATTTTATTATTATTTTTGCTTTGTTTTAAAAGGTGAGTAGTTTGTGAAAGAGGTGCATTTTGTTGTTAATGATGCATACTCAAAGGAACTAAATGAATTTAAGTGTGTGACATTCTAGGTACACTCCACAGTTTGCCTTTGTTTTTTGCAGGCTGTAGATAATTCTATAGAATATTTGCTCATTAAATCACGTTAGAAGTACTTAATAACTAAATTTCATAATTTTATTTTCCTGGGTCTAGACAACCACACTAAAGATCTGTGGAGGCCAGGCAGCGCAATGGTGCAAAAAGGCAGCACCTCTTATCAAAAGGATTGTCTCTGCATCAACTGCCAACTTGTTCTAGGCCTTTTGTTCAACAATGTCACTCTCAGCCCAGTGTCAGACTTGAACTTCTCATTTGGATGTTTACCCTTGCCCACATTTGATTACACATAATAAGTTGACTCAATAAATATGATTATCTCCTCCCCAACCCAATGTCAATGTTGCACATTGGCCTATGACTACTTTTAGGATAATCCCTAGTTTCTTGGTATTCAGGTTAATTCTTCACTTTTTCCTTTTAGTGACCTTGTAACTCAATTCCCTGGCATGAAGTGATTGGTTCAGCTCATATGCTCACTCTTTTTAATAAGGTCATTTCTACTTTCTGTCTGAATATCCCAGTAAAGCCATGTGATTACCAAGAGCACGAGTACTGTAGAACATGGCAGACCTCTTCTTTGGTCCATTCTGCAAGAACACTCTCATCTTGTGAGGTAAGATAAGCCAACTCATGCTAGTGGGTGGGCCAATGACTGGGTATAAAGGGAAGACATTAATTCTTCCAGGATCATTCACATTTTTTTATTGAAGTATAGTTGATTTCCAATATTATATTAGTTTCAGGTGTACAACATAGTGATTCAATATTTTTATAGATTATACTCCATTTAAAGTTATTACCAAAAAATGGTTATATTTCCCTGTGCTATACAATATATCCTGTTGCTTCTCTATTTTATATATAGTTTGCATCTTTTTTTTTAATCTTTATTAGAGTATAATTGCTTTACAATGGTGCGTTAGATTCTGCTGTATAACAAAGTGAATCAGCTATACATATACATATATCACCATATCCCCTCCCTCTTGCACCTCCCTCCCACCCTCCTTATCCCACCCCTCTAGGTGGTCACAAAGCACCGAGCTGATCTCCCTGTGAGATGCAGCTGCTTCCCACTAGCTATCTATTTTACATTTGGTAGTGTATATATGTCAATGCTACTCTCTCACTTCGTCCCAGCTTAAACTTCCCCCTCCTCATGTCCTCAAGTCCATTAAATATGTCTGCGTCTTTATTCCTGTCCTGCCCCTAGGTTCCTCAGAACCTTTTCTTTTTTTTAAGATTCCACATATATGCCATTCACATTTTAACATGAGACCACTAGATGCACAATGACTTAATCCAATGAATGGTTCACTAAGAGTGAAATTCCAGGCACAATGGGAAGCTAAGGAAAACATGGTTTGATGCTGGGATGCAGATTTAGCAAATAGTTCTCACATCTCATATAAGTAAATATTTTTCTCCTTCTGATGTGTGCCAGTCTACCCCTGACTCTCTAGAGGATTTTATATGGCTATCAAGTAGATACCTTTACCCCCTTTTTCCTCTAGGGTTGGTTTCCATTTTTATAATAACACCATTTCTTCTCTCTAACAAGCCTTTCATATAATATGTATTTTGAGATATACTCTCAATCTTTTAACAAAACAGAATATGCCCACATATGATCAATTGAATATAAATTCCATTTCGGTCCATGCTATCAGGCAGCTGTGAAAACAAAGAAAAAAAATGTATGACTGTTTTTAGCCTCACATTGCAGCTGTGAATGGAAGAGGTTTGTCAACTAGTCTTGGCATCAGTATAAAGAGCTCAGCTCATGACACAGTATGCTAGGAAGTAAGTGATTATAAGACTCAGACTATCATTTGGTGTAACCATTGAAATGTACTTAGTTCCTGATTGTAATGGTATGAGAAAGAAGTTATAGTCGTCCTTGTTTTATTTGATAAAATTCTAGTCTCCTTTCCACGCGACAGATGCAATTTCTGGATTTACAGAGAGAGGGATGTAATTTATTTTGGAGAAGTTTAGCTCATTTTATTATTTCTTCAGGAAGTTATGTTTTTGTTTATATGGAAAGACTGATAAATATCATGACGACTGACATCAAAGCCAAAGAGAAACCACACTAACCGGGGAAGACCTCGCTGGCCACTTGAAGCTGTCGGCCAAAAATGGCTCCAAAATCCATTTTGCAAATGGCCTGTACTTTCACTACAATCATACTGATTAGAAATGACACTTTCAGATGCATCATGTACAAAGGCAATAGCCATATTGTTTTACAAAAGAGCAGTTATAGAATGGAATCAGTAGAATCTAAAACCTATATTTTATTCTGAGTAGATTCATTTCTAAGAGGTTATTCATACCAAAAAGCAGAACAAAAACTAGGTAACAGAAAATATTAATGACACAAGGGTACTATCTACATAGTGACAGTACATAGTGAATTCCTGTAAGAATGCAAGCATGTTGGGTAATTCTGGTGCCACCCAAAAGGGCATACTACCCCAAAACCACTTATATATACTTTCAAAGACACACATAAATAAAAACATTTGTAACCAACACAAGTTTACTGAAATAAGCTAAAATACTCCTCAAGTTATTAGGATTGAGAATTGAGAAAAAATTTCATACTTTCAAAGTACTAGAGAAAACATATGTTGAGCCTAAGACAAATATACATTTCTGATTTTACCTGGTGCAAAGTTATTAGCTCTTTGAACAAACTTTATTTCATCTTTTCTGATTTTCGGGCCAGAGTAGAAAAAGGTTCCCTGAACCCAGAGTGAGAGTGCCAGAGTCTCTTTCATCCCACAGCTATCCAGCAGCTCAGTCACAATCCTTAGACTTCACAGTCACTGCTACAATGTCAGATAACCCCTTCAACGGGGCTTTCCAGAACACGGTGACTATCCAACAGACCTCTATTCTAGTGGTATTTACACTCCTTTCTCTTTCCATAGAGGTCATTTACAGAGTATTGAACAGAGTTCAGTGGATGTATGTATATGTATAACTGATTCACTTTGCTGTACAGCATAAAGTAACACAACATTGCAAATCAACTCTACTCCAGTAAATTTTTTTTTTTAATTTAAACTCCTTTCTCAGCTAAGCCTCACATTTCAACAATTTCAACAATTTAGGGCATTGGTTCTTAATTTCAGCTTGTAGAAACACCTAGAGGACTTGTTAACTCACAGATTGCTGATCCCATCCCAGAGTTTCTCATTCAGCAGATCTAGGATAAGGCACCCCCCAAATTATGGGGCCCCATCATTTCTCAGGTAATCCGGATGTTGTTGATCCAGGGATCACACCTGAGGAACAAATGCCTTAAGACTGAGTTTCTCTAACTTCCTTTACTTTCTTTGTATGTTTGTCATATCAATAGTCAGCTGAACTCATTTTTTTTTCCTAATTTGTATTTTGCTCCTGAGCTAGAGAATTTTACAGAAAAAACAAAGAGAAAAACACTAAACCCTATTTGCTTGACCCTCTACAAGTTCATATTAATTGAATTCCCAGGTTTTCACTGCTACTCTATCACCTGTTTTTTCCTTTCGATTTGATAAACTGTAATTCTTCTGAAACTTCTGTATAAAATCTACACCTGCCTCCTGAATTCACATTTGGATGCTTCATTCCTCCACTCAGCTATTATAAAGCACCTACTCAATGGAGAGAAAGAGAATACAAGCAGTATTCCTATTATAATAGGGTTTTTACATTCCAATTGAGGAGACAATAAAACAAAAAATGTTACATATAATGCCAGGTAGTAATATGTGTGAAGAAGAAAAATAAAGCAGGGAAAATGGGTGTTTCTTGATATGCTTCTAATTATACACTTTCTTTTTTCCTAAAAGAAATTTTCCTATCTCTATTACTAGATACCATTATTATCCTGTCAGTCACGCCCTCCCTCCCAGCCCCCAATCCCAAACACCTCCTCCACTCAGTCAGCATGTAATTTCTACTTCCACATAATTTTTTCTACCTGTATGTTTACTATTACCATTTTCGGTTAATTTTTTGGTACTCTTTTTCTAGGAACTGTTTAATAGCTAACCTTCACACCACAATTTTTTGCAGGATGTACTTACCAAAAATAATGCTTTAGGATCATGGTGCTACTCTATCAGCATATCAACTCTATGAGGAAAGTACTTTTATTATTCTATTTAGAAATGAGGAGACTAAAGTATTTTACTAAGTCATAGAACTTTGAATCCAGGTAGTATGATATTAGAACCTGGGCTTTTAACAATAGTACAGTAGTGTGGTATTAACTGATTAAGAGAGTGCAATACAAAGGACAATGACAGCAAGAAGAGGAGGATATGCACGCCTCCCAGTGGACTTGGGAAGGTTTTATCAAACAGGAGTCACCAGGGGTAGGTCTTGTGTTACTTGGTAGCTTGAGTGTGTCTCAGGTTAAACGCCTTGTAGAAGACAAATCCCTTCTTCTCAGAGGAATGACGTTCACATAGTGTGTGGAATAATGTACTGATGAATTGATTGGTTAATTGATTTTAATAACATCTAAATAGAAAAAAAAGCTTTATATACTATGATGAGAAATGTGTTTCAGGGGCTTCCCTGGTGGCGCAGTGGTTGAGAGTCCGCCTGCCGATGCAGGGGACGTGGGTTCGTGCCCCGGTCCGGGAAGATCCCACATGCCGCGGAGCGGCTGGGCCCGTGAGCCATGGCTGCTGAGCCTGTGCGTCCAGAGCCTGTGCTCCGCAGCGGGAGAGGCCACAGCGGTGAGAGGCCCGCGTAACGAAAAAAAAAAAAAAAATAAAAGAAATGTGCTTCATTTTTTTAAGTGTAAGGCTAAAGCAGATATAGAATTATAGTGATAACATGGACAAATAGATGTGACTTACTGCCTGGCATCTTCCATAAATTTCCACTATCCATTGCCAACACATCTACATAGAGTGAACTGGGTAAGCCTAGCTCTCACAAAGGTGAGAAGAGACAAAGGAGATATTGACTAGATCTGAGAGTTATTTGGCCCATGAAACACATTAAAAGATAAAGAAGATCAACATTTCAAACCCTGTTGTAAAACACCCTCACACTTTATTTTTGCCTGTTTCTTGGGAACTGTCAAGCCACTGCCACCCTTAAAACATAGTGACATCTGTGTAAACTTTGGTAGAAGTTGATTCACATTTTTGCTTCCATTTTAAACTTAAAGAACACATCTGTTAAGATATGAGTTTTATGCCTGTGCTTCAATCAAGTTGTACCGTTTTTCACTCAGCTTATATACAGAACCATGTTGAGACACTGAAAAGAAAAGCCCAATGTCACGTTCATTGTTTTGAAGGATATTTCCTGGGACCAGGCCTGCCAGGTGATGTCATGATGGTCCTATTCCTGAGAGAATGAATCTGTGTGATAAATAACACCTTGGGTCTTTTTCAAATCATAATTTTTATGAAATATATTAGAATACATACACACACACACACACACACACACACACACACACACTTCTTCAATCCCAAAGAACCTCTAGTGACTAAAGTTAATAAGCTATATTCAATTAGGTAAATTTTCTGAGAGGCTAACTTAAAACCCTTTTCCCCCGATGGTGAAGTGAATTGGCATTTATGTGATAGCTAAATGACTAAAAGGTCCTTCAGGCAGTATAGACTATATTTTGGTAGGAATGGGGAGAGTGCTACTTTCTGAAGGGTATAGCCCAATCTTAGCTCCATTGACAAAATTGCAGAGAAGATCAAAACAAAATAGCTTGAATATTTAAATAAAAATACAAATATGCTTTTGTTTTCAAATACGTAGCTCCTGGAGCTGTTGGGGCCAGGAATGGGTTATTTTTCATATTTTCTCGTGGTGTGTCTTGTCCTCCTCATAAGAAGAATTGCCTTTTGCCTGTGACAGGGACAGAGAAACATGGGCACAGAGCCCAAATTCTTCAAGTTGACAGCAAGTATGACTTTTATGGGTGCTACAAGAATATGATCTATTCACTTAGCAGCTAGAAAAGATTTTGTAATGCATACCAGATTGTGAAAGGTCACCCTTGCTCTGAGGAAACAGCTGAGGGGAATCTACATGTGCTTTGTGTGCAAAATATGAGGAACATATATCTGACCACGTGAGCACTGCTTCCCATAGACAGTGGTCAGACTGCTGTAGTCATCTACTGTTGATGCATATATGCAAAGCCCAGAATTGAAAAGACCCAAAAGACTATCCAGTCCAATCTTTTCATTTTATAAGTAAAGAAATTCAGATGTGTAAAGGTTACTCCTTTGCCAAACACCTTGCTAGAAATACGTGGAAAAGCAAATATTAGAACCCAGCATTCCTCATTTTTATTTTTTTGATCTTTCCATTACACCTTCATGACATATACTGATAGTCTATAAATATGGAGATTGCATAGTAAATATAAGAGGGAGGATACATTTCCACCTTTCTCTGTCAAGAGAATGGGACAAAATATATGAATGGGATGTCTGCTGCACCATGAAACAGACTAACAGTAGCTGACCTTTATCAAGTGCTTGTTATGTGCCAGGGCCTGTTCTAAATCTCTCATAGGCATTTATTCATTTATTCCTTCAATAACCCATTGAAATAAGTAGCATCCTTACCAGTTTTTACATTAAAAAACAGGGAGGGGCACACAGGCTAAATAATGCCCCGAAGGCCATATAGCTTGAAACTAGTACAGAGTTTGCATTGTAACAGCAATGTAACACTCTTCCTAGGTCCTCTGAAATAGATACCAAGAGTGACAACATCTCTTTCATTTGAAATCTATAATTTTCCTCATTGACTGAGAGTAGCTGTCTTTTCAGGAGTCTGGGTTGCATTATGTAGACAGGTACCTGTTTTAGTTTTTGATTCATTATTTCACTCTTGGTTAATACTGACTGAGTGGATTATGCCTCATTGTATCACTACTTAAAACACAGAACTTCCAAAATTATAAATTCATATTAACCCTAAAAATCTATATAATCATTAATTCAGTCACTAATTACTGAGTCCCTATTATCTCTAGGGATCAGTCCTAGTCCATGAGCAAAAACAAAGAGTACTCTGGTCCTAAAGGAGAAGGACAGAGGGGATACTTTGCCTGGTTCACTTTTTAAAAACTTTACATCCAATAAAACTTTCTTCTTTTTGGTGTATAATTCTACGAGATTGACAAATGCACGGGGCTGTGCTAAACAACCAGAATAAGTAACACAATCAGATTAAATAACAAATCTATTATCTATAGTTGTGTTGCCTCTTCGCAGTCAGCATTTCTAGTGCCCCCAAGCCCTGGCAAACACTGATCTTTCATTCCTATAGTTTTCCTTTTCTATTAGAATGTCATATAAATGGAATTACAGAGTATGAGGCATTTTTATTCTGGCTTTTTTCATTTAATGCATTTGTGATTTGCTGTGTGTGTGTATCAGTAGTACATTGCTTTTAAACCTGAGTACTATCCCATGGTATGGATGGAACACTGTTTGTTTACCCATTCACCAACTGAAGGACATTTGGGTTGTTTCCCATTTTTGGTACTTATGTACAAAATTACTATAAACATTCACATACAGATTTCATATTAACATAAGTTTAACTTCTCTTAGGTAAATGCTTAGAAGTGGAAATTCAGGGTCATATGGTTAGGGTAATTTTAGCTTTATAAGAAACTGTCAAGGTATTTCCCAAAGTGGCTATTACATTCTGCACTTTCACCAGCAATGTATGAGAGTTTCAATTTCTCCACGTTTTCACAAGCACTTGGTATTGACAGTGTTCTTTTTTTTTTTTTATTCCCAGCCTTTCTAATAGGTGTGTAGTGGTACCTCAATGTGGTTTTAATTGGTATTTATCTAATGACTGATGATACTGAGGATCTTTTCATACCCTGTTTTTCATCCTTATATCTTTTCTGGTGAAGTGCTGTTCAAACCTTTTGCTCATTTTTAATTGGGTTGTTTTCATATTATTGGCCCATCCACTTTTGAACTCCCTCATTTATCACTGGCAATGGTTCAATTCTTGGATGACTCTGCTTCTATTGTTCCTACACTTGACTAGTCATCATAATCGCCTAGAGAACTTGTTAAATACAGTTTTGAGGCTCTATCTCAGAGTTACCGAATCAGAATCTTCAGAGGCTGAGTTTCAGAAATGGGAAAAAAACAAACAAAAAAAACCCTCCCTATGTTGAGATACAAATGTATGACAAGATATCATTACAGTTCTAATAGAACAGCTAAAATCATTATTAAAAAACAATGTCAGTATCAAATTCTGGTGAGGATGTGATGAGCCTTTTCTGGAATTTGAAAGGTATAAGTGAATAAATGTCCAAATCTTCCTGATTTTATGCATCTCAGAACTTAATGATGACTTATTTTATCCTAGTCTTAGAATGACATAACCATAGAATGACAGAGCTGGAAAAGATATAATACATTCACTCTCAATTTATTTTCTTATACAAACTAATAAACAAACTTGGGTCCAAAGAGGTGAAGGAGAAAAAGCTCCAAGAGAAAAAGCATTTAGTTAAACTAAATGAAGGGAGGCAAAAAGTGAAACATCTACCCTTAATCCAGAGTTGTTCAGAAGTTACTCTGGAAATGTCTCTCATTTTCAAAGCTCTCAACTCCCAATATTTTTCCACCATATTTGAAGCTCTAGAAATCCTATCTATTTTTCTTCAATACTTTTTATCCCACACAGCATCTTTTTGATAAACTTTAATCCATACTTCCCTAACTTTAGATTCCTGTTGGTTTCTGAAGATTGTCCCATTTGTATTTTTCTCTTTTTTTTGTTCTCAAAACTAGTTGCTGTAACTAATTTCTGTTGAAACAGCAAGATTAAAGAGGTTGAATGTATTAGAGCTTGAAATAAAGACCTCTTCTTTACTCAAATGGCTAAACACTGACTTCTTTAACTTATTTCTTTCCTATCCATTTTTTACTCTCTCCCACTACCTTTGAAACATACTCATAAACAGTCCTTTATAGAAAGGAATCTGCATGTTCAGTTTGTGTTTTGATTTAATGCTTGAATTTTAATGCATCTGTACGGATTGTACACATTTCCATATGTGTGTATTTCTTACATGGTAAGAAGGTGGTGACTGGGTAGAATGAAGCTCTGTAAGTCATCTTGAACAAAACCAGTTGCAGTTATGCTTCTCATCAATGTTATGAAGACATACAACAATAAGTCATATTAAAAAGCAGTCAAGGGCTTCCCTGGTGGCGCAGTGCTTGAGAGTCCGCCTGCCGATGCAGGGGACACGGGTTCGTGCCCCGGTCCGGGAAGATCCCACATGCCGCGGAGCAGTTGCGCCCGTGAGCCACGGCCGCTGAGCCTGTGCGTCCGGAGCCTGTGCTCCGCAACGGGAAAAAAAGCAGTCAATATTTGCTTCTCATGTCCATTAAGGCAAGAAATGTGAACTGAAAAACAACCAACATATTGATGGTTGTAATTTAAGTAAATTTATGGAGTAGACTATTAGAGGGCTTACATATTTAGTAATGATGTTCATCCTTTGCTCATTATATAAAACTTTAAATGATAAATGGCCCTGGAATATTTTCACAATTAAGTTGATACTGATAAAGCAGTGAAAATGAGAGAGCTGATATCTGGGGGCTAGAATATTATGAAGGAATATTGTGAAAAGCAGCATAAGCTTTAGAGGTATAAAGCAATCTAAATCCTGAATTACTGAATTTGACCTTCCAGAGCACGTACTGAAACCAGGGACCCAGCTAATAAAGGCACAGGATAGATTTGTGTCAGGGATGGAGTGGGGTACAAGGCAAGTATAGTAAAGTTATTTGTGTAAGATTTTTATTAGAGATGATATGCCTGGGACTCATGACCTAGAGAAAAATCACTCTTGATGGTGAGGGCAGGCATTGGTGATATTAGTTATCTTGAAATTGGGGCTGGTTGTTCTAAATATTTAGTACCAACCAGTGTCATTGAAGTACTTTAGCTTTTTCCAGCCACAATTTATTAGATATTTGAAATCCAAATACCCCTCAGTCCCACTCAAAGCTATTTTTATCTCAGTTGATGTCACAATTTTGTTCTTATAGACCTGTCAAAGGCAATTTAAGGTTGCAGCATAATTACAAGCTTTTCGCGTTATTTCTTACACCACCACATATTTTCACTCTGAGTCATATACGTTAACTGTTTGTCATGTATGTGCTTTTTACAAGTCTGCATACCAGTCTTCTGTTTATTCTGTTTCTGTGTTGACCTTCCCCATTATATGATATGACTTTTTTGTGTGTGCTTAGAATGAGATAAATGTGCCCATGCGAGATAGACTGACAGACACATACCATAAATTGCTGGAATAATTTGTATTCTCATGTTATTGCTGAACTAAGTACATCTAGAAAAAGCAGATGTATTTGGAGAAAAGCTGATTTTCCTTATTCATTGATAGGATTCACTTAGTGTATTGGCTTTCTCAAGAAAAGTGACATATTGTCAACTGTTCTTCCTATTCCCCACAACTGCTTTCCCAAATTCTCCTTCTTCCATTATTCAGCATCTACCACAGGTTGAATCGTGCCCCCGAATTCATATGTTTAAGTTCCAAATCCCAGTACCTCAGACTATGAACTTATTTGGAAATAGAGTTGTTGCAGAACGTGGAGGGCCCCTAATTTAATATGACCAGTATCCTTTAAAAAAAAAATGCCATATGAAGAGACAGACATGCACACAGGGAGAATGCTTTGTAAAGACTGGAATTGCCCTACCACAAGCCAAAGAACTGCCCAATGCCAGGAGGAAACTTGGAACAGATCTTTCCCTAGCACCTTCAGAGGGAGCATGGACCTGCCAACACCTTGATTTTGGACTTCTAGCCACAGAACTATGAGAATAAATTTCTGTTGTTTAAGCCACTTGGTGTGTGGTACTTTGTTACCAGCACCCATGGCAAACTAACAGAGCATCTAACCAAGATTCCTACAGAAGTCAATAGATAGGCACCAACTCATCCATTTCCTCCTTCCTGACTTACACATCACTTAAAGGACGTTGTTTCACCTCTTTTGGTCCCATCCTTAAAATGACAGTGGTGGACTAAAAGTTTCAATTATATATTTTCTACAGAGCATATCAGACACGTATTAGATAATATCCACAGGTTTGTAGCAGAAACTTGCAGTGGCCACGTCAATTTCCTGTACAGCATCCCTGAATGCTGGTGTGAGCACTCAGACTGTTCTGTACCAGTGGTAGAAGTCACCACCTAATGATACAGTGATTCTGCATCTGGAGGGCTCTTAGGTTTAACTGATATTCATCCAGTCGTTTTTACCCCTGGATCCAGTTCTATCCTCAAAATAATATAAAATAAATAAATTTCCTCTTCAGGTACTGAAAGCAGCATTTTTTATCTCAAGTTTTATCTTATCTAAGCTATGAACATTCTTGTTTTTTTCAGCTGTTACTCATTTACACGATGTTGAAACTTGAGAAGCAAAAGGATTGCTGACTTATAAACAGGTCCGAGCTACTGAAATCTGTTTTAAATGGTGATACCTTGAATGCAATGAATGAAACAGAAGTCCCCAATTTTAAATAATTCTATATGATTACTATCAAGGATGGCACAAGAAATTTCAGCTTCTAAGCACAGCTGCTAACAAACTCAGACAAAGAAAAGTATATGAAGTTGAAATGACATTAACTGCTGATATTTGATGCAGGACAGTCTCAAGAGTTGGCAGTGATTATACAAAAAAAAAAAAAATACGGCACTAACAAAACAATATTTATAGGATCAGGCAATGTACTGAGTCTTTTATATTTTTTATGTCATTAATGAAAACTGGCTATTTGATAAAATAGGTCATTCTCACGTGCCATGGAAGGGCTGGCTCTCAGGGAAGCATGCTCCGCAAATCTGGAGTTAAACTGACTTTGGACAGCATTTCTTCCTCTATGATCTACAACTCTGGGCTTATCAAAACCATCTACCTTTGTGCCCTCTTCAGTTAGGCAAAACCACTAGTGATATGCCATTTCTTCTTCTTTTTTTTTTTCTTTATTTTTTGGCTGCGCTGGGTCTTTGTTGCTGTGTATGGGCTTTCTCTAGTTGCAGCGAGTGGGGGCTGCTCTTCATTGCTGTCCACAGGCTTCTCATTGCAGTAGCTTCTCTTGTTGCAGAGCACGGGCTCTAGGTGCGCGGGTTCAGTAGTTGTGGCTCGCGGGCTCTAGAGTGCAGGCTCAGTAGTTGTGGCACACGGGCCTAGCTGCTCCGCTAGACATGTGGGATCTTCCTGGACCAGGGCTTGAACCCGTGTCCCCTGCATTGGCAGGCGGATTCTCAACCACTGCGCCACCAAGAAGTCCCTCCCATTTCTCCTTATCTGTGCATATTTCCTCTCCACCTTTCACTTAAATGAGACTTAGCATTTTTTTTTTTTCAGTTTTGGTGTCCATGTCATATATTCATGCTGGACAGCAGAAAATACTCAAGTGTAGCACTGATACCAAAACATTAAAAAAGTCTAGGTCAATTGCTGTCTTTTCCTTACTCATGTATATCAGCTCACAATATACCAAGAGCCCACAAGAAGAAATGATTCATATCTCAAGACTTCTGTGCACCAACATTTCTGATACAGGTAGGCGTACTTTCTTCCCTCTCTCAGTACTATCTTTACAGCTTACCGAGAAAAGTGGATTTTTATCACGGCAGGAGAAAATTTAATTAGGAATGATGATAAAATGTGTAATCCTTGGAAGTTTTTCCATGTTAAATAGCCTTAGTTAAAATGTACCTCTGTGAGTTAGGCTGGAGACAGCTATGGATGGTTCCCCTACATTGCAAATTAGCGTCATAATACCAGTAAAATCTTCCCAAATCCTGTGATCCTATAAACCACATCAATTTCTGAGCATCTTTATATTTTTCTTAGAACCCCATAGAAAATACTGTGATGTGTGTATGTGGGTAGGTGATAGACCATGGGAACTGGAAACAGTAGTTAGGAGGTTCTGATCTTGAAAAAAAGAGGAAAAGAACGGATGCTAGGGAATGATGGCTGTTTTTTAATGCTCAGATTAAAATAAGGGTAGTAAGTAGAACGCTTACCAAACACAAACCAAACAGAATTCCTGGGGCAGTGAGGAGCTGGTGTGTATGTGTGGTGAGGCATGTCTTAACTGCATTTATCAGAGGAGCTGGGTATGGTGATGACTAGTGGGTCAGGGAAGAGTGGAGGTGGTAATAGGAAAATGTAATTTATAAATCTAAATTTAGCTACTTTATATTTGAATTTGCTGCTTTCTGTCACTCATCATATTCACTATTCCTCATTGTTTTATATAATCTAGAAATGTCAAAAACTTTTTCATTTAAGTCATCACTAAAATTTTTGAAAATGCTTGACTAAAGCAGAGGATACAGGAAGATCCTATAGCTTTTTATCACTCAATTAAGCAGTACTTTTTAAGAAAATTGCTATTCAACCAGTTATAAAATTCAGCTAATTCTATTTTTCATTGTTTCTCCCTTTGGGCTATTAGGATCTATTAAATTAATTGCTGATATGAAAATAATACAATTGATATAATGTATCTTTCCAACCCTGATTCTTCTCCCCAGAGTACTCTAATACCATAAAGAAATAAAATGGGATTGGATTAGAATGTATTGTTATTTGTTTATACTTCGGTGAACACAATTTGGTCTCCAGTGACTGATCTTTCTTACAATCCTGCAGCTCCCTACTTAAAAATCTGTATGTTTGCCTAGAAATAATACTAAGTTTATATTAATAACATTTTCCATTTTTTAACAATCAGAAAATTTTTATGTTTCCAGTCTTCTTCTGTATCTTCTGTTTGTTACCATTCCCGAAAGAATAAAGGGTTCTGAAATAATATTTGCATGTCCTGGGAGGTAAATTTTTTCTGAAGAAGAGGCTTGAAATCATTTAGAGGAACTTTGTGTTCTCATATAATTTCCTTATCTCTTTTTTAGTTCAATTTTCTCATGAGTGTTTGTTCTGCCTTTACCATTTGAAAACTTATTCTCCTTGACACAGACAAAAGCAAAATAGGCCCAAAACAGTGATGCATTGTCCCATGGACTCAAAGGAAAACAGTTTAGGGCTTTCCTGGTGGTGCAGTGATTGAGAGTCCGCCTGCCGATGCAGGGGACACGGGCTCGTGCCCTGGTCTGGGAAGATCCCACATGCCGCGGAGCAACTAGGCCCATGAGCCATGGCCGCTGAGCCTGCGCGTCCGGAGCCTGTGCTCTGCAACGGGAGAGGCCACAACAGTGAGAGGCCCGCATACCGCAAAAAAAAAATAAAAAAGGAAAACAGTTTAAAATCTAGTCTAGACAATGCACACAAAAAGCTCTACTGAGGATTTTTAAAAAGTAACTCAACACGTTTAGTTTGGTCTGAAAACAAAACCAAAAAATTATTAAATAATGTTTTTATTAACTAGCCTATGTCTATGAGTGATTCCTACCTATTAAAATGACAGTCACATTTTCAAAGAAAATGGAAGACTGAAATATTTAGCCTGGCAGTCAAATCCGTTAGGCCTATTTTTCTATTTCCTCTTTTATTTTTCCCAAAATGGATTGACTTGCATTTTAGCTGAATGACAGGCAAGACATATATGACAGAAGTAGAAAAAAATTTTAGTTCTGTAACTGCAAACACTTGAATCCAAAAATTTTAGTGAGTAGCCACAAAGTTATGTGCCTTTGGTTACTCTCTTTGGCACCATCATTTATGTAGAGTCCAGTGAGACACATCTACAAACTTCAATGTTTCACCAATTAGGTGATCACTTCTTCTGAGATATTCCCTCAGTCTACGAAAATATATTTGTAAATGTTGACTTTTTTTTCTGATTTATTTTCTTCCTGGACCCGCATTTATTTTTGTAGTTGAATTCTCATGTTTTTAGTTAAGACTGCCGCTTTGAAGGGGAGAAGGAGGTTTGTAACTTGCCTTTAATAACAGATCCCAGAGATCTGTCAAGAATGAGGAAGCTGTTATATAAAAGCTCAGAGGAGTAGTTGGTCACTCCATGGCACAGCCATATCTGATCAGTTAGCTAGTTAACAAAACTTCTGTTTGTCTTATCTTTTTATTTGAATAGCTTTGAAATTCAAAGTAATTATTTTTTAAACAAATATTTTGGCTCCTGATAGAACTAAATTCTATATGAATTCATAAACTTTTAAGAATTTTCAGGATGAACTTGTGGTGTGGTAGCTTCTATTGTAGGTACTCTAATTTTCAGAAATGCAGCTCACTGGGAAGTGGGGAAGACAAAACCTGAAATTCAGTACAGGAGGATATAAAGTCTAAGCATTTACTTTTGCAAAGATATTATGTGGATCTTAATTATATAGTCTCCAAAAATTTTTAGCGCAATTTAGAAATGTAAAATGTGCATATTACACATATTTTAAACTTATGAAGACCATGAATCTAAATTAAAATTCGTCTACACAATTATACTACTCCTCATTATAGGAGAAAAGATGGTTACATTTTGATTATGGTAAAATAAATTGAGAAGTGTTAAATCTGGTGATATAAGTGCAAAGTAAATGCTAAAAAGAATACTCGTGCATTTTTTCTGTAGTTTTGTCAATATTCAGGTTTTTCTTTTGCATAATGTGTGCTGTAAACTAGCCTCATGAAATAAATGACTTTGGCCTTAACAGAATGCTACCGTCTGTAGTACATCATAAACCCAGCCTGCTGATAATAAGCCTTACTTGGCAGTAATCTATATCCAGTGGCATTTGGAAAGCTGCAATCATAAAGATGAAATTAAAACCCCAGAATTTAGGTAGCATACAGGTCAGCGTACTGTAAAAATGTAGGTAAGAATAATAATGACCTCTAAAGTGTTTGTGTTCATTGATGAAGGCTGACCTAATTAGGACAGAAAGTTTAAATAAATTATTTCTTCTGAATGTTCCAAGTAGAATGGCCTGGAATAAACATAAGCAAGTCCAGAAGTTATATCCTCTTAAAGTGATAATATAGCCAATAATTCCATATTTACATCTATAAAACATTTGACCTTGACAGTCTTAGGTGATTCTAAATTATGTCCTTTTTTGATTTAAGTGTATATTAACTAGCAGCAATAGAAATTGGGCAATGCTTCTTCAACAGTCCTGGCAAGGCTTACCTTAGCTGTATATACTAGGTCCAGAAAAGCTTTTTTCAATCTATATCTGTAAAACAGTGTCCCCTAACCACTTAAGACCTACCCAAACCCCCATGATTTGGAATTAGTCACATGGAAATTCACTCAGGTAAGGAAAAGTCTAGTTCCTTTTTCTTTTTCATGTAAACACAGAAAGTTGATGTGTCTTCTATTGTTATTATTGAATGATGTATTAACCAAACTAAGTGCCTTTATTCCAAAATTCCTCATTCATTTCTCTATGAAGGGTGATATTTCAAGAGGGAACTGATATAAATCAATACACATATCAACTAATTTCATCACCTTTCATTTTTATTGTCTCTAGGGACACTATTATTCCATGCAACCCCATTTGGGAAATATTAGCCTAGTGATAATATGATTTTTGCTTATCTATGCTTTATCTTAATCTACTCAAAGAAGCTTATCTTAAATACTACCAGATGCTCACTAATCTGGGTTAACTGGGTTTAACTGGAATGACATTTCTTAGCTAAGCAAGTGAACAGAACTGATCTGATGGAAAAAAGATGTCTTTCAAGAGCCAAAATTACCATATATTGAAACACAATCTATGTGAATTTTCTTTATTCACTGCATTCAAATTCTTAATGCACAGAATAATTCTCACCTTTTTTAAGTCCACCGCTATTAAGGGCAATTCCTTAGATTTCCTGTGATGTGATAGCAATGACCATAGATGGCCACTGATGATCTTTTAGAATTAAATGACAATATGAATCTTTATTCAAAGCTGACATATGGTTTTACATAGAAAACAACAATAAAACCTTCCTTTCTTAGGCCAGCAGGACAGATGTGAAGAATTTAAATGAGAAAACCTAAGTGATTTTATATAGGATGTCAGCCGGGCAGTTACTAGACACCAAATAAAAATGAGAGAGAAAATATATTGTCAGTTTATTTGACACTATGACAACCAAAAATTATTAACTGATGCATTGACCAACTATATTTTACCTTTACTCTAAAAATGAGGTGTCAATCCATTTTTCAACAGGACAGTGCCTTTGAATCTTTTCCACAGAAGCTAAGAAATAGCATACAGGTACACGGCTATTCACTAGCTAAGCTCGCTTTGTTAAAAGAATTAGCTTTTTCAGGAGATTGGTTCAAGATGGCAGAGTAGAAGGACATACGCTCACTCCCTCTTGCCAGAGCACCGGAATCACAACTAACTGCTGAACAATCATCCACAGGAAGACACTGGAACCCACCAAAAAAGATACACCACAGCAAAGACAAAGGAGAAGCCGCAATGAGATGGTAGAAGGGGCACAATTACAATAAAATCAAATCCCGTAACTGCTGGGTGGGTGACTCACAAACTGGAGAACAATTACACCACAGAAGTCGACCCACTGGAGTGAAGGTTCTGAGTCCCATGCCAGGCTTCCCAACCTGGGGATACAGCAATGAGAGAAGGAATTCCCAGAGAATCACACTTTGAAGGCTAGTGGGATTTGACTGCAGGACTTCGACAGGACTGGGGGAAACAGAGACTCCATTTTTGGAGGGCACACACAAACAGGTGTGCACATCAGGACCCAGGGGAAGGAGCAGTGACCCCATAGGAGACTGAACCAGACCTACCTGCTAGTGTTGGAGGGTCTCCTGCAGAGGCAGGGGGCAGCTGTGGATCACCATGGGGACAAGGACACTGGCAATAGAAGTTCTAGGAAGCACTCCTTGGCATGAGCGCCCCCAGAGTCCCCATTAGCCCCACCAAAGAGCCTGTAGCCTCCAGTGCTGGGTTGCCTCAGGCCAAACAACCATCAGGGAGGGAACACAGCCCCACCCATCAGCAAATAAGCAGATTAAAGTTTTACTGAGCTCTGTCCACCAAAGCAACACCCAGGTCTACCCACCACAGTCCCTCCCATCAGGAAGCTTGCACAACCCACTTAGATAGCCTCATCCACCAGAGGACAGATAGAAGAAACAAGAAGAACTACAATTCTGCAGGCTGTGGAAGGAAAACCACATTCACAGAAAGATAGACAAAATGAAAAGACAGAGGGCTACGTACCAGATGAAAGAACAAGATAAAACCCAAGAAAAACAACTAAATGAAATGGAGATAGGCAAACTTCCAGAAAAAGAATTCAGAACAATGATAGTGAAGATGATCCAGGACCTCGGATAAACAATGGAGGCAAAGATGGAGAAGATGCAAGAAATGCTTAACAAAGACCTAGAAGAATTAAAGAACAAACACCTAGAAGAATTAAAGAACAAACAAACAGAGATGAACAATACAATAACTGAAATGAAAACTACACTAGAAGGAATCAATAGCAGAATAACTGAGGCAGAAGAACGGAGAAGTGACCTGGAAGACAGAAAGGTGGAATTCAATGCTGCAGAACAGAATAAAGAAAAAAGAATGGAAAGAAATGAACACGAACTAAGAGGCTTCTGGGACAACATTAAATGTACCAACGTTCACGTTATAGGGGTACCAGAAGGAGAAGAGAGAGAGAAAAAACCCGAGAAAATATTTGAAGAGATTATAGTTGAAAACTTCCCTAACATGGGAAAGGAAATAGCCACACAAGTCCAGGAAGCAAGAGAGCATCAGGCAGGATAAACTCAAGGAGAAACATGCCAAGACACATAGTAATCAAACTGACAAAAATTAAAGACAAAGAAAAATTATTAAAAGCAACAAGGGAAAAATGACAAATAACATACAAGGGAACACCCATAAGGTTAACAGCTGATTTCTCAGCAGAAACTCTACAAGCCAGAGAGGGTGGCATGATATATTTAAAGTGATGAAAGGGAAGAACCTGCAACCAAGATTACTCAACCTGCCAAAGATTTCATGCATTTTGACAGAGAAATCAAAAGCTTTGCAGACAGGCAAAAGCTAAGAGAATTCAGCACCACCAAACCAGCTCTACAGCAAATACTAAAGGAACTTCCCAAAGTGGGAAACACAAGAGAAGAAAGGGACCTACAAAAACAAACCCAAAACAATTAAGAAAGTGGTAATAGGAACATACATATTGATAATTACCTTAAATGTGACTGGATTAAATGCTCCAACCAAAAGACACAGGCTCTGCTGAATGGATACAAAAACAAGACCCATATATATGCTGCCTACAAGAGACCCACTTCAGACCCAGGGACACATACAGACTGAAAGTGAGGGGATGGAAAAAGATATTCCATGCAAATGGAAATCAAAAGAAAGCTGGAGTAGCAATACTCATATCAGATAAAATAGACTTTAAAATAAAGAATGTTACAACAGACAAGGAAGGATTATTACATAATGATCGAGGGATCAATCCAAGAAGAAGATATAACAATTATAATTGAGGTGCTCCCAAAATAGGAGCACCTCTATACATAAGGCAACTGCTAACAGCTATAAAAGAGGAAATCAACAGTAACACAGTAATAGCGGGGACTTTAACACCTCACTTACACCAATGGACAGATCATCCAGACAGAAAATTAATAAGGAAACACAAGCTTTAAATGACACAATAGACCAGATAGATTTAATTGATATTTATAGGACATTCCATCTGAAAACAGCAGATTACACTTTCTTCACAAGTGCACATGGAACATTCTCCAGGACAGATCACATCTTGGGTCACAAATCAAGCCTCGGTAAATTTAAGAAAACTGAAATCACATCAAGCATCTTTTCCGACCACAATGCTATGAGACTAGAATTACAGGGAAAAAAACGTAAAAAACACAAACACATGGAGGCTAAACAATATGTTACTAAATAACCAAGAGATCACTGAAGAAATCAAAGAGGAAATCAAAAAGTACCTAGAGACAAATGACAATGAAAACACAACAATCCAAAACCTATGGGATGCAGCAAAAGCAGTTCTAAGAGGGAAGTTTACAGCAATACAATCCTACCTCAAGAAACAAGAAAAATCTCAAATAAACAATTTAACCTTACACCTAAAGGATCTAGAGAAAAGAACAAGCAAAATGCAAAGTTAGTAGAAGGAAAGAAAGCATAAAGATCAGAACAGAAATAAATGAAATAGAAACAAAGAAAACAATAGCAAAGATCAATAAAACTAAAAGCTGGTTCTTTGGAAATACAAACAAAATTGAAAAACTTTTAGCCAGACTCATTAAGAAAAAGAGGGAGAGGACACAACTCAATAAAATTAGAAATGAAAGAGGAGAAGTTACAGTAGACACTGCAGAAATACAAAGCATCCTAAGACACTACTACAAGCAACTCTATGCCAATAAAATAGACAACCTGACGAAATGGACAAATTCTTAGAAAGGTATAACCTTCCAAGACTGAACGAGGAAGAAAGAGAAAATATGAACAGACCAATCACAAGCACTGAAATTGAAACTGTGATTAAAAATCTCCAAACAAACAAAAGCCCAGGACCAGATGGCTTTACAGGCAAATTCTACCAAACATTTAGAGAAGAGCTAACACCCATCCTTCTCAAACTCTTCCAAAAAATTACAGAGGAAGGAACACTCCCAACCTCATTCTATCAGGCCAGAATCACCCTGATACCAAAACCAGACAAGATACTACAAAAAAAGAAAATTACAGACCAATATCACTGATGAATATAGATGCAAAAATCCTCAACAAAATACTAGCAAACAGAATCCAACAACACATTAAATGGATTGTGCACCATGATCAAGTGGGGTTTATCCCACGGATGCAAGGATTCTTCAATATACCTAAATCAATCAATGTGATACACCATATTAGCAAATGGAAGAATAAAAACCATATGATCATCTCAATAGATGCAGAAAAATCTTTTGACAGAATTCAACACCCATTTATGATAAAAACTCTCCAGAAAATGGGCATAGAGGGAACATACCTCAACATGATAAAGGCCATATACGACAAACCCACAGCAAACATCATTCTCAATGGTGAAAAACTCAAAGCATTTCCTCTAAGATCAGGTACAAGAAAAGGTCATCCACTATCACCACTATTATTCAACATACTTTTGGAAGTCCTAGCCATGGCAATCAGAGAAGAAAAAGAAATAAAAGGAATCCAAATCAGAAAAGAAGGAGTAAAACTGTCACTGTTTGCAGATGACATAATACTATACATACAGAATCCTAAAGATGCCACCAGAAAACTACTAGAGCTAGCTAATCAATGAAAATCTCTTGCATTCCTATACACTAACAACAAAAGATCAGAAAGAGAAATCAGGGAAACAATTCCATTCACCATCACAACAGAAAGAATAAAATACCTAGGAATAAACCTACCTAAGGAGGTAAAAGACCTGTGCTCAGAAAACTATAAGACACGGATGAAAGAAATCAAAGATGACACAAACAGATAGAGAGATATACCATGTTCTTGGATTGGAAGAATGAATATTGTGAAAATGACTATACTACCCAAAACAACCTACAGATTCAATGCAATCTCTATCAAATTACCAATGACATTTTTTACAGAACTAGAACAAAAGATCTTAAAATTTTTATGGAGACACAAAAGACCCCGAATAGCCAAAGCAATCTTGAGGGAAAAAAACGGAGCTGGAGGAATCAGACTCCCTGACTTCAGACTATACTACACAGCTACAGTAATCAAGACAATATGGTACTGGCAAAAAAACAGAAATATAGATCGATGGAACAGGATAGCAAGCCCAGAGATAAACCTACACACCTATGGTCAACTAATCTATGAAAAAGGAGGCAAGGGTATACAATGGAGAAAAGACAGTCTCTTCAATAAGTGGTGCTGGGAAAACTGGACAGCAACATGTAAAAGAATGAAATTAGAACACTTCCTAACACCATACACAAAAATAAACTCAAAATGGATTCAATACCTAAATGTAAGACTGGACACTATAAAACTCTTAGAGGAAAACATAAGAACAATCTTTGACATAAATCACAGCAAGATCTTTTTTGACCCACCTCCTAGAGTAATGGAAATAAAAACAAAAATAAACAAATGGGACCTAATGAAACTTAAAAGCTTTTTCACAGCAAAGGAAACTATAAACAAAACAAAAAGACAACCTTCAGAACAGGAGAAAATATTTGCAAACAAATCAACGGACAAAGGATTAATTTCAAAAATATATAAACAGCTCATTCAGCTCAATATTAAAAAAACAAACAACCCAATGAAAAACTGGGCAGAGGACCTAAACAGACATTTCTCCAAAGAAGACATACTGTTGGCCAAGAAGCACATGAAAAGCTGCTCAACATCACTAATTATTAGAGAAATGCAAATCAAAACTACAATGAGGTATCACCTCACAGCAGTCAGAATGGGCATCATCAGAAAATCTACAAACAACAAATGCTAGAGAGGGTGTGGAGAAAAGGGAACCCTCTTACACTGTTGGTGGGAATGTAAATTGATACAGCCACTATGGAGAACAGTATGGAGGTTCCTTAAAAAACTAAAAGTAGAACTACCATACGACCCAGCAATCCCACTACTGGGCATATACCCTGAGAAAAGCATAATTGAAAAAAACACATGCACCCCAATGTTCGTTGCAGCACTATTTACAATTGCCAGGACATGGAAGCAACCTAAGTGTCCATTGACAGACGAATGGATAAAGAAGATGTGGTATATATATACAATGGAATATTAGTCATAAAAAGGAACAAAATTGGGTCATTTATAGAGACATGGATGGACCTAGAGGCTGTCATACAGAGTGAAATGAGTCAGAAAGAGAAAAACAAATATCGTATATTAACGCGTATATGTGGAATCTAGAAAAATGGTACAGACGAACTGGTTTGCAAGGCAGAAATAGAGACACGGATGTAGAGAACAAACGTATGGACACCAAGGGGGGAAAGAGGGCAGGGGGCGGGGTGATGGGATGAACTGGGCAAGTGGGATTGACATGTATACACTGATGTGTATAAAATGGATGACTAATAAGAACCTGCTGTATAAAAAAATAAAATAAAATTCAAAAAAAAAAAAAGTATTTGCTTTTTCAATCTTTTAAGTCCTCCCTAACATTGACACTCAAATGAAGAGAAGTAATTTTACAGGCTCATATTTTACCATACAACCATACATAAAAGATATGCAATTCAGACCAAAAGGCCCTGGTATATAGCAGATACCTAATAAATGTATGTGTATGTATATATATATATATATTATTTATTTATTTATTTATTTTTTGCGGTACGCGGGCCTCTCACTGTTATGGCCTCTCCCATTGCAGAGCACAGGCTCCAGACATGCAGGCTCAGCAGCCATGGCTCACAGGCCCAGCCGCTCTGTGGCATGAGGGATCTTCCCGGACCGGGGCACGAACCCGTGCCCCCTGCATCGGCAGGCGGACTCTCAACCACTGCGCCACCAGGGAAGCCCCCTAATAAATATTTTGAATAAATAAATTATAATAATTATAGACTTTTGCAATCTGGAAAAATTGTGATTTAACCAGCTCACTGGTAGCCCTAAAATACCCCACAAACATGCATGATTATCTGAGCTATGTTTTCAATCTCCCAATATTACACTTAGCTGGCATATTTTCTATATGTCTAATAGAATTTTGCTTTTTCACTATTAAAGAAAAAAGTTAAATATGATTTTTATGATAATTTTATATTTGAGCCAATTATATAGAACTTGAAAAATAGTCCTTTTTGCTGATACAGTAAGACACAGCAACCCCTTCTGTTGTAGGTGCATGAAAGGAACAAGGAGTCATATTCCTCCATCTATGAGTGAATTTCCACGTGGCTAACTCCAAATTATAGGTCCGGGAACTGGGCAATATAATTAGTTCACTTAGCAAAGCAAAAGGTAAGTTGGCCCATGTAGCATCGTCCAGAAGTAAACTGGCTACTAACTGCTTCTTTAGGCAGCTGATCCACCCATATAATTCAGTACAATGATCTATGTCAGAGCTTGAGCTGATCTTTGCACACTCCTCCTGCAGAGCAGAGAGTAGGCTCTGAAAAAGGTCTGAGAATGATAAAACACTTACCTGTACTAAATCATTTTACAAACAGATATATGCCAGCAATTTCAATTATTTTATGTAACGTAAACCCAACATTAACAGAGTAATTTTTCAACAGGCAAGTTTTTTGTGTTTTTTTTTTCCAGATTACTAAATCTAAAGCCCATGGGACATTCATCAATTCAATTTTTTCTCTTCATGACTATTTCCTCCTGTACCCGAAATCATGAAAAGACATCAAGGGTCATCCCAATACAGAAACACTCATAATTATTATGAACATGTAACAGTCAACCGAAAGAATTGTTAGAGTTGATAAAATATCCTTTAGGTTTGACCCATTTTACTTCTTTCTCGGGCATACAGACACATGCTAATATTCATATCTGTGCTAAATATAAAAATACCTGAGAGTTGCTGGGTGAAGCCCAATTTTCTATAAGCCTTTCAGTTTCTCCATCTTTATATGCATTGACTTATATAAAAAGTAAGAAAAAGTTAAATGAGTTCTCTTTAAATGTAATTTCTTTTTTGAAACTATGCATATATTTCTATGTATTCTAGTTTTCAAGATTACTGACATTCTGTAAATGCATATATGCATTTTCTACATTACAATGTTACCCAAGGAAAAAAAAAAAAAAAAAGAAGTGCCCATGTAGGAGTAGCAGGAATAGAACAGTCCTAGTATTGTATCATTCCCATAGTGCTTCGGGATTGCCTTTTAAATTTCCACATCTAAATCACTTCTATTCCTATCACATTTCATAAAATTGCATGAGAATTTGAATCTTAATTTCCTCATTAAAAAAATTTACCTCCCCATCATCACCATGCTTGCCTTTCAAGGAAAGAGTTTCATTCCAATTGCAAATGTTGTAATAAAACAATGTATTTGTTTTTTATCAATTTGGATTATAAATTTTTCTTCAACTAGCATTAACTAGCATTTATAGTTAATGTTTCTCCTTTACTTTGTATACCTTGTTAAAGGGAAAGGTTTATATATGTGGCTGGCGATCAACTGAGTTCCGTGTTATGTTTGCTTGATTATTTGGTCAATGTATGAATCAAGTAACTTTACTTATTATTTACTTTGAAATCATTATAATAATTCTGAGAAGAAGGATGTTAGCGATCTAATAGAGCATGCTTAATATCTATCTTCCTTCCTAACTTTTAAACAACGCTGAAAGTACAATCTAATTATTTTCTTTCTGAAAAAGAGTTAACAGGTTTTCAGAGATGTTCCCTCGCTTGCCCAAAGCCACATAGTCAGTAAACATCACACCTGGTATTTGAGCCTCCACCTCTTTGGCAACAAAGTCCACACTCTCAAAGAAGGGAAAGTAAAAGTATAGAACACATGTTGACATTCATTATATGAAGACTAATGGAAAACATCTGTTTTGAAAACAGTCAAAGTGAAATATGGATAAAACAGAAAGCCACTATTTAGGGTACTGATGGAATCATTTGCTTCAATTTCACAAATTATTTCTTAAGCAAACAAGTTGTAAAGCAGGGCTATAACTGATAGAAATAAAAGGAGAGACAAAAAAGCAAGTATGAAAAGACTTCTGATCTCACTTTCTCCTGCATCTCTTTGCCTCTTTAGCTACTGCCAAGAAATGTTAGTATTTGTAGATACTGATTGAATTTCTTTCTCTTTTTCAGGGTTGGGGGCAGTTTCTGTAATATAGACAAATTAAATAAAACATATGGCCATAATTATCCAAGTAATGATAGAGAGAAGAATAAAAAGACTACTGGACTCTGGATCAGTCCAGTATCCAACATTTGGGCTACCATAGATGACTTCAGCATTGTAAACAAAGCACCACAGTGCCAGGTGTGAGACACACTGCTGCTGAGTGTGGTTAAAACTGACAACAGACACAGTCCATTGGGCTCCCTTTCTTGAGGGGCACCATGTCCACATATGGGAATAAAGCTTGTTAGTCTACACAGACTGACTCTCTCTCTACTCTAAATAAAACTAAATCTGGGGTGAGAGAGGAATAAACAACTCAGCAGTTGTATACAATTTTCTGAGCAAACAAAAATAGTAAATATGTAAAAATGCCCTAAAAATTTCTGGCACATTATGGACACCCAAACATTTTTGACCACTGAATTTAAAAATCAATCGTTATAATGTAGAGTTGTTTGTTGTTTTTTTTTTTTTTTGGTCTATATTTCACTTTTATAAGTTCCCATTAGCTATAGAATCCTGACGTTCTACTAGATTTCATATAAACTCTCCTCTGCATTCTTCTTACAAAAGTAAGCATCACCTATAGAGTTTTGTCTCATTTTTTTATGGCATGTTGGACAAAGGAATCTGTCGACTACTGAATGTCCCATTCATTTTCAGGCATTGACAGCATGCCATTTTATACATCCCCCACAAATGAAAAAAGTGAAGCTCTTGTAGGTTAACTAAGATGCTCAATACCAAGTCAGTAATTAGCACAGTAGGGATTCAAACCCAAGTGTCTTATACTGAAGCAAAGGCTCTTTTCACTCTCTTCGATACCTTCAGTATTAACTTGGTATGGGGATGGATCCTTTTAGTCTACATTTTAATTGTGCGAATTGCTGTCCTTGGCTCAGAGCTGCCTTACAGCAATGGAGGCCGTGCAGGTCCCAACCCTTGGCAGGTGCCATTTATATTGTAGTCTGTGGAAATGGGCACCCTAGAGTTGCACATGGAGGCTCCAACTTCAGAAGTGCCACTGTGCCAACAAACTCTATTCTTGTTCTACATGTTGTCACATGAAACCAAAATTCTACTATAGAAGGTAGCAGGCCACACACTTCAATGGAAAAAATGTTGGGTTTTTCAATGGAAAAAAGATTCATTCAGAAGATCTGTGGTGGTTTCTAGCTCGTGTTAAACTTTTATCAATTCCTTGGAATATAATAATGACCTTAGGGATGCTATGTGGTATTTTTCAGGATCCAATGATATGGAATGAACTTATAAACCATAAAGGGTTATGACAGAGACAGACTAGATATTCACAAGCTATCCCCCTCTATTCTGAGCAGAAAGCTACACTGTATCTCCCAGCTCCCGTAGTAAGGTGTGGCAATCTGAATGAGTTCTGGCCTATGGATCGTGAGTAGAAGTGATGGACGACACCTCTAAAAAGCGTCCAAAGAAACATACTATGAGATGCTCTGCTCTGCTTCTTCCCTTATCTTCTGTAGAGAATCCAGGACAACACCTGGTCTGTAGGGGAGAATAGAGCCAATAGAATGCCCTGGTACCCCCAGGGTATGCACTGGACCGACTGGATGATAAATAGATAAATATTTGCTGTGCCAAGCTACTGAAATGCTGGGGTTCTTGTTACAGCGATTCTTCTACTCTGAATACTGCAAGGCTTATTGAGGGAGGTATTACCATCTATTATTATTAACACAGTAGTCCAAATCCAGACTTTCCACTATGCCAATATTCTACTATCATGAATAATCATTTTGTGTGTTGTTGCTTATTGTTGTAAAAGTATTTCCTAAGGTTTTCCAGATCTGCTGAAGCACTGGAATTCCACTCACAAGGATTGAATTGCAAATGACTAACTGATCTTAACTTAGCCTACTTCTGCAGCTTCAGCAACTGCCAAAAAGGGTTCTTTTCTGAGTATTCTTAAAAGAAGGGATGAAACTCTTTCTGCTATGTACATGACTTTTCAGCACCTTAAATAGTACTAAACATAGGCAATCGTTTTGACCATTTGCAAGCTATTTTGTGACAAAGAAACAGATAGAAATTCAAATTGTTTACATTTGATACCAGCCCAAAGCATACGTCATTGCTATCTGTAGTACATTTAAAAATTGCACTTCATAGTAAAGATTGCTATTGTTCCTCCAACATTCTCTATTTTCAAGGCTGATGACGTGACACTGAAGTGGATGAAGGAGAACCTTATGGTCTCAGTTGAGAAACTACTGGGCAATGAAAACAACATACTCAGAGAAAGACAAATACTATACGATATCATGTATACATGGAATCTAAAAAAATAAAATAAACTAGTGAATATAACAACAACAACAAAAGAAATAGGCTCACAGATACAGGGAACAAACTAGTGGTTATCAGTGGGGAGAGGGAAAGGAGGAGGGGAAAGAGGGGTAGGGGATTAACAGGTACAATCTACTACGTGTAAAATAAATAAGCTGCAAGGATATATTGCACAGCACAGGAAAATATAGCCATTATTTTGTAATAACTTTACATGGAGTATAATCTATAAAAATATTGAATCACTATGTTGTACATCTGAAACGAACATAATATTGTAAGTCAACTATACCTCAATTAAAAACATTCTCAAAAGATGAATATATTTGCAATGCACCGTTAAAGAGAAGATTCACTGGCTTTATTGAAAAACATAAAACTATAAATTATCAGACCTAAGAAGTACTTCTTAAAAACAAAATGTTTAATTTAGGTGACTAATTCTCCACTCTACTAAATGTGGAAACGCTTTAAGGTAGACATAATTGTTTGAAACAATAGTTTCTAAATATATCAAAGCATTGGTCCAGTTCTAACAGCAAGTACTTGACCAAAGATTATATTTTTTATTAAACTTACAGAGCTACTATTTTGGAGAAATCCAGTAAGACTGTTGATTATTAAAAGAAATGACCCCCTTTTTCTAATAAAAAGTCTCTGTACTACGTGCATGAATAATCAATCAGAAAAAGCCTGAAAACAATACAGCAGTTATCAGAAAATCTAAACCTCTCCCAAATGTTATTATATGAAATTAATAAACTTTTCTAGTAGCACAGAGATTTCTTTTTTTAATGGAAACACACATATTTTCCTCCAGATGTTTGTTCTTTCTCTTCCTTACACTACTCTCAGGTATAGCTTTCATCCACTCATCCTACCATAGCTTTGTTCCAACTTTTATAAAGTACGAGGGAACCTCAATAAATATCACCTCAGGACAGGATTGAGAGTCAAGATAAAATACTATGGCTATAAGGGTCATAAACACTATATGAACTATACCCCATCAGATTACATTAACATGAATGTGTCTGTCAATACTGGGTTCTTGTAGAGGTCTTACACTGTTTGGCTATGTCAATGTTTAGTGGTCCTTTCTCCTGACATAGTCTGTCTTCATTCATTCAATGACAATACCTCAAAATTCTCATGAAAAGATTCTACCTGCTGCTCTGAAAGAGACGTCTCTCCCTATCCATTCCATTTATACCAATATTCGAAAGACAGATGGACAAGCCACAGGCATTTATTGAAACACTGATTCAAGATGGTCCAAAATCAATTCTATCTTCAATCATGAAAGAATAGGTAATATGCATAGCAACTTCACTTTTTTTCTTTATTAGTACAGATATGAAAATAAAAAGATACAGAGTTGTTACTCTGAAATCCTCTGGTCGTGGATAAAATGCTTTACATGGCAAAAGTCAAGCGTACCTAACACATGGCTGCCAATGCCAGCTCCGCCACTAACGTTTATGACTGAGGAAATAGAAAATTTCAAAGGTATAAACTTAACATAGTCGATGAGAAGTATTTATTCTCCGTTTCAGTTTGGACACCAAAGATTTCAGCATAGTTAATTGTTTGATTAGACTGTGCACGCTTATCAATGCCCTGATAGTTCTTTCCTATTGAACTATGTAATTAAGTATTCTCTTTCTGCGAGTGTGTGTGTGTATAACACATATCTCATATATATTCATGTGCAGTTGTTAATAAAAGAGTAATAAATAGTGCACTTCTCACCAGTCTTAAGTATTAAAAACAACTCCTAGTGCTGTAACAAGTATATTATCAGTCAAAACTTTAATTCCAATCTAGGTACACAATCCTACCTTCCAGCTTGAATGTTGGTCACAAAAGTTACTGAAAACAATAGGAAAGCATTATTTTGATAGCTGCCATTATGCAATAAACATTCGTCTATTTTGGAACAGAATAACAATTGCCAATCTGTATAAGTGATGGGGGGAAGAATCAAGATATCAGATCTCCTAAAATTCTATTTTTGCTTAAAACAAACAAATAAACAAAGATTCTGTGCCAAGATAAAATTTTGGCACTTTATTTCCCTTAGAAACTTATGTTGAATTAAAGAAGAATATTTTAAATAACTCAGTTAGCTTGATTACTTGATTCTAATTTTCATCAACTGGCCAAAACAATTATTGAACAAGTTAGTGCATCTGTAGTGAAGGTGCCCTCTACTCCCCAAAACACAGACAACATATTGAGGAATCTTCTGCAAGGAGTGTTTACCCCTTGCGTTGAGGCAGGCATGTTCCCATGAACACTCTTCCCAAATAAATTTTTATGTAGGAAATTAGGAGACACCCCAAAATTTCACCTCATGCATATTATTTTTCCAGCATGATATGCGTGTCTACCAAACAAAAAACTATGTGCCAAAAAAATATATATGACATTATTCTCAAGTCAAGGATCCCAGGAAGAACAGCACTAATATAAAAGTTATGGCCCTAAGAAATGTTATGTGAGGAAAGTGTCAGCATACACATTGCAGGAGGTATGCAGGAGGCATGCAGGAGGCAGAAAATAATGACCCAAGATTGGGAGCAGTTAAGTTCAGCTTCTGGAACTAAGACCAAGAATGAGGAGATTAACATCTGCAGAGAGCATGGTTGGTGAAGCAGGGGAGTGTGAAGTAGTGACTTCCAAACAGTTCAAGTACGAAGACTCCTTTCTAACATGTACACTGTTAGTGAGTGTGGGGAAAAGGACATTCATATATGATATTGATGGATTTATACACTGATACAATATTTTGGGAGATCAGTTTGATAAGACTCTAAATATGGAATCTCTATAAACTGGCAGTTTCACTTTTAAGAATCTAGAGTACAAAAATACACAAGTGATCAAAGGTATATAATCACACTTTTGTATTATATTCACTACAAACTTGCTTAAACATGTGGAATTAATGGAGAAAACCTAACTGACAACAATCACAGGAATAATTCAATATGTATTCATACTTTAGAATACCATATAGCCCTCAACAATGCATGTTCAATCTCTGGATTTAGATAGAAGAATACTGTTTAGATAGAAGCATATTGTTGAATGAAAAAATTAACTTGCAGAATACCGTGTGTAGTATGATCTAGATCAAATTCATATATGCAAGACTATATTAGTAGTGCATAAGCAAACAAAAGAAAGGACACATACAAGCTTAATACTTAATAGTTTTTAATAGTTTTAATAGTTTACTTAATAGTTTTTAATAGTTTACTTAATAGTTTTATTTTTGTTCGAGGTATTTTTAATAACAAAATTAATACTAGTTGATTGTAAGAAAACAATAACATGGGGGGTGGCTATTGATTTTAAGACCAAGATAAGACAGAATGAGAAATTTGGAGTTTCACCCAATTTCAACTTGAGGAATTGTGAAAAGCAGATATGACACTCTGCCTTATATCACTACTTTGGCAGGGCTAACAGATCTAGAAATATCTTGAGACCACATGGATAGAGGTTATATATTCTGGGTAATGTTACTTTGGTCAGAAAATGAAAATTACGGAAATAGAAGTATTTGCTGAAACCATGACTATATTGCAAACATACTGGCAAACAGTTCAATAATGATGGAAGTGTGACAATAAATTTATGTGTTCTTTACATCCTTACACTGGAGAGAACCACCAATGTGATAAACTTCTTGCTTTTTTCAAGGTGGTTGAATATTGGACCTATGGAGATGATCAGGAATCTTAATTTTTGTGAGAACTTCTTCCCCTCATTTTTAAATGTTTGCAGAATTAAAAGAAAAAATCAAGCAACTATAAATAAAGTCTCTTGAGGAACTATATATATATATGTTTTAATTTCAGGACAAAGAAACCCCCAAAAGTTCACCCTGATTATAAGTCTAAATAAAATAACTGATGAATATGAAAACTCAAGTTTTAGTCTCCTGAAAACATTTCTCCCTGGGTCCCCAGAGCCATGGCACATTTGGAAAGAGCCTGGCAGACTCTCTGTTCGCGCTGTAGTGGGAAGTAGGCCGGTTTGGGTCTAGAAGGAACTGTGCAGAAAAAGCTGAGGAGACAGCCTGCTCCCATTATCCTTGACTCCAGAAAGTCTGATGAGTGATCCACCTCTGTGAATAACAGTTCTCTGCATTCACCTCAGTTATCCTTACAGAGTTTCAGTAGTTTGTGTACGTTAGTTTCCTATCTTTTTTAATGCTTCGGATGCAGTCCAGCCAATAACTCCTTTCTTAAGCCTTCTTAGGAACGACTGAAAAAGCTCTCCTCCTCACAATTAATGCCAGATGTCCAGTGTGGTTGCAGGGTGTTGCTCTGATCCCTCACTGCTTTTCATCTATCACTATCATTCTTTCCTTTCCCTCTCTGTCTCCCCTGTGTTTTTCTTTATTCCTTTCAAGCTTCCTTAACATGTGTGAAGATCCCTGGCTTATGCACAAGTATGGGAATTTGCATGTGCCAAAAGCTGACTCTATCAGTACATTTGTTCATGAGAATTTAAGGAGCGAAAAGGTAAGAACTTCATTGGGGTAGTGCTAATTGATTTTCTTTATAAACACATAAGCAATTATACAAGTGACCATCTGCTTTGTCTGCATGAAGTTAATGAATACACAAAAGGAATCAAATTTAGAACTTACTTAAATCTTAAATCCAACTGCCTAGATAGTTGTTTAGATGTGTCAAAAGGCAAAAGGGAAAGTGCTCTAGTCTGCAGGATAAAGACCAACAAAAATAAATAGGTCCCTTGTTTCTTTCACTGAGAAGCAGTGAAAATAGAGTTATGTTGGTTGCAACGTCTGAACGTACAGCCATCTGAAGCTGATATATAACAATATTTTCAAATAGGACTCTGATATTTATCTAGCCAAATTGGGCCTATGAAATACAGAAAACCATTCAAGATAATATCACTGTGGCAACTAGCAATTTTCCTTTAAAAATCTGTTCATTTTATCTGGCTCAACATTCTAAAAGCACACATAACTATTTCCTGCAGATAAACATTAGGAAGAAAAGAGCATAGCAGAGATTAATTCAAAGGATCACTGCTCTAAGATACCACTCCTAGACTCCAATGTTGAAAAGCAGGTTGAAAAGCAGGTTTTTTTATTTCAACGGATAAACAAAGATTAGATGTATAAATATATATGTACAATGCAGATCTGCATGCCATGATCCTTTGACATTTGAAAAGCTAACTATATTAATGTGGAATATTCATAATTTGATTTAGTAATATCTCTAAAATTGTTATGAAAGACCCATTTGTCACTCATTAATTCTGCAAATCATCACAGCCTGTTTTAGTTGCTGGATATACTAATATTGGATATTGACCAAGAGGGTCCACTCTCCTGAGACTTATAATTTAGTGAATAGTCCGGATTTCTAAGTGCAATTACAAATATTGCAAAGTATCCTAAAAGAGCAGAGATAAGAGCATACATACTATGGAGCCCTGTTGGACAGTAAGTGTATTAGGGAAGGGCAACCCAAGGAAACGACTTGGAGCTGATAACTGAAGGACGGCCAAGAGTTCAGGATTGAACATTGGATCATGATTTAATGGTGATGCTATTTTATTTAATGCTAATGGTTGGAGCATTAGATATTCTCATTTCTATTTCATTATAGATTTTTTTTATATAAAGGAAAATATGTCTTCTAATGTAGGAGAAGATATTGATATGCAGGTCATCATCACATGAGAAATAATTTTCACAAGGAAATGACATACTGGTAGATGCCAATTTAAAATCCATTTAAACAGAAATATTTAATTTGCCCTCCCCCAAAGAAAATACAAAACAAAATAAAAATGAAATAGTGGGTATTGTACAGAGTGGATGGAGTACTAGATTTAAATCTACAGAGGAAACCCAGAGTATTGAGAATTTAAGACTGTCCCCTAGGTTCTCTCATCCCACTTCTAGTTTTGTTTTTTTTTTTTCTCAATAGTTTCCTAAAAATGCCATAAGTTTTAGGCAAACTCTTCGACATTCCATCCCTTGAATACCTCTGAGTCTTCCATATTTGCATGTGCTATGCTCTTGTCTGTCTTAATGCCTGTCTTACTCTATAAGGCCCATCTCCTTAGTGACTTCTCTTTACACCTTCAATCAGATGATTATAATTCTTCTTATACACATTTCTGATGACACACATTCAAATCCTGGCTTGCCTTATATTGTTTTTTATATGTTATCATCAGATTCTCCCACCTGACTGGAAGCTCCTATAGCGAGTGAACTTGGTCTTCTTTATCTTTCCATGCAACACGGACTCTGCATTTTATTTAATATTTGGAATGAAAATGGACTAAAATGAATTGAACTGAATTAGTATGCAGCCTATAGAAGAGCTTCTCAGTCTAACTCAAATTGCAGATTTTGTGGCCAGTTTTTCTCTCTGAAACTGCTCACACAAAAAAGTTGTGTGAAATTTTTAAGCTCAGCTCTCCTTATAACTTGGAAAATTTGACATAATCTTGTTTAAGAAATACCATGTTTCACAGCAGTGAATTTTACAAGTCACCAAATCTTGTCTCTAGAGTTAGCGAGCCATAGAGAAAAGCTCACTGTCGGTAGAAAACATCATTCTTTCCATCTTTCCCTCACCAAATATACATTATGTCACTTGATGCATTGGTGACCATCTTAAGTGCTAGGGATACACAACCAAGAAGATAGAAGAGTTTCCAGCTGAGAGGCTAGAAACAGAGAGGGGGAAATAAATAGACATCTTTACAAATAGCCCTAAGTAATATAAAATAAACAAAGAAGGCGCTGATACAGAGAATAGCAGGTGGGGAGAACTTTGGATAGAATGTTAGGAAACATCCCCCCACTGTGGTGGGAAAATTGAAACCTGAAAAATTCTGTAATTTGAGGATAGCAGGAGAACCTAATGGTGTATTGAAGAACTCATCATATTGTTTATAAACTTCAGAAGACTATTCGCAGAGAAAAGGTAAACATTAAGGAAAAATTAAAACCAGTCGTGGGAAGAAAAGAATTAGTAGAAGGTGTGGGAGCTCCTGAAGTTACAGTTGAAGCTTGATTATTTAATTTATCCATGTATATATTAGAGCTTTACATTAACCCTGCTACATACATTCTTCTTATAGTGCCTTCACTTATTACACAAAATTGTTTCATATCTCAGGAACCTTCAAGAACTTCCCATGTTTGTACCATTGCATTGGAACCTAAGAACAATTGTTACCGTTCTCCAACTGTGGACCCTAATGACACATCAGTCACTTCAGAATCCAAAATGTCCAGGAAGCACTGAATCTGCTCACCTCACGTTTTATGACCCACTCATGGTTTGCTGGAAAATGATGACTCCTAAGGCTGAAAGACTTTACTAAAAGTTTTTATTTGAGTGACTCTTATGGTAGACCATTTCCTATCTTTTAGAAATGTTCACAGTGACAAAAACTAGAGTTTTGTGCTCTTATTTCATACAAGAAAATTCCATTTGAACTTTTTGTTGCTGCAAGTGTTATAGAAACCAACTGTTTCCTTTGTCTTAAACACAAAAGAATTGAAAAAAAGGACGCGGTGGTCAGAGGTTTGAAAGGCCGACTAAAACTCTGGGCACCAAAGATACTGGAGAAAATAATTCTGTCCTAATTATACAGTGTGCCACACCCATCATCCTAATTTGGTAAACCTTTTATCATCAACATTTGGAAAGTATATGGGTGATAGAATATGAAGGGATATAAGCCTATCAGGAAAGGGTGGGCCAGCCTCTGGAGATGGCTGAATGTAATAAAAGACATTTAAGCTTTATTCTGGATGGGGAAGTGGTTCAGTAGAAAATAAACACATAAAAGCAGCAGACAAAATATCCTGCCTACTGGTCCTCTCTATATCAGAAAATATTGATGGAATAAATTTCAGGAATTGGTATAATCTGTATTCTTGTCCTTGCTAAGATGCAATGGCCCTTTCAGTAGGCAAAATGCATGAGATTATTATAATCATGAGTTGTTTAATTTTACAAAAATTAAAATGAGGGGAATTTAGATCTATCTTTTGAATATTTTCCTTCCTTCCTCCCCCCAACATACCTCTCTTCCCCAGCTATGATCATTTCAGCCCCAGCAATCTATTATACATTTAATATCCTTGTATTGCAAAAAAAAATAGTTTTGTTTATACTGTATTACCTTTTTTTTTTTTATTTTTTTGTGGTGCGTGGGCCTCTCACTGTTGTGGCCTCTCCCATTGCAGAGCACAGGCTCCGGACGCACAGGCTCAGCGGCCATGGCTCACCGGCCCAGCCGCTCCGCGGCGTGTGGGATCTTCCCGGACCGGGGCACAAACCGGTGTCCCATGCATCGGCAGGCGGACTCTCAACCACTGCGCCACCAGGGAAGCCCCCTGTGTTACCTTTTCACCTAGATTATGGGCTAAAATGCATTTTCAATGGGAAAAATGACAACTCAGCATTTTCACATCCCTCACAAAGAAAGAAAATTGCATGTTTTACTTTTTATTGTTCCTATTTACTTTTTAAATTCTGCCATCTAATGGGACTAATGTTCATGGCTTAGGAGTATATTTACTATAAATAGCTTTAGCGGTTATCAAACATCGTTGCTTCATTTTGGCGGTTAACCAACCTCAACCACTATTTATTGCCTCATATACTTCTCTACTGTGAACATTACACCTTAATTACCCCAGCCCCTATTTCTAGCCTGAATGGGAATAACCATTTCTTGTTTCACTTATGTAAGAAGGCAGTGCCTGTGTCCAAGCAATCAGAGATCAGGGCTATGCAGCAAAGTGTGTTTCATAGACCTGAAAAATCCAAGTTCTATGGCAATGGAAGTGCAAACTCTCTTCTGTGCAAGAAAATGGTGAGTGGGAGGGGGGATGGACTGTCTAAGATTTCTTCCAAATGCTCGCACTCATATTGAAGTCTAGTGATATTGAATGCTGCTGGGAAAATGAAAGTGCTAACTTCAAAATCATGGATTAATTTTAAGTAAAGCAACACAACTGGAGTCTTGTGCTTAATCTATCTTTGCTGTGCCCCTAGTACACACTCACACTGCTTTTTCCAATTTTTTTAAATAAAAATAACACTTTAGGGCTTCCCTGGTGGCGCAGTGGTTGGGGGTCCGCCTGCCGATGCGGGGGACACGGGTTCGTGCCCCGGTCCGGGAGGATCCCACATGCCGCGGAGCGGCTGGGCCCGTGGGCCATGGCCCCTGAGCCTGCGCGTCCGGAGCCTGTGCTCCACGGCGGGAGAGGCCGCAACAGTGAGAGGCCCGTGTACCGCAAAAAAAAAAAAAAAAAAAAAAAAAACACTTTACATGGGTATAATACTTTTCAGGCTGTAGTACTATATCATAAACAGATGAACTTAGAAAGTGGATCATGAAGTTATGAAGTGGATTAAATTTATGTCTCTCACATTAAACCCTTCATCTGAATTTTTGCTTTCTTGATCTTTTAAGATTCATGTAACTCCTTTCTCTGAGGATCTTTACTTACTCACTACTGCAGAACTGAAGAAGGCTTCCTTAGAACATTATTGTGTCTATTCAACCTTCTACGGGGAACGTAATGGTAACTTACACTTGAACCCTTGCTACAGGACAAGATGTACATCTTAACCTCTTTACATTCAAAGCTGGCATTCAAAGCGTATTTGCTGAATGAAAAGTTGTTTGCTCAACTGACCATAAGACAACTCAGGGTACTTAACATGCAGAAATGGGGATTAAAATGTACTTTTGCTTTTTCACGGCACTACTACGTCCCTTTTTAATTTAAGTATAGGAATGATGCTTCCATTACCTTGTCAAGATGTTTAAACTATCTAAAACTACCCTCAGCAACCAGCTGTCCTGCCTCGCAGATGAAGACGAACTTTGTAATTACATGTCCTACTGGGATTTGATCTTAAAGTGGTATTTACTATAATAAAACTTCCTCTTTGGGTTTCCAGACTGACTGCCTCTGTCCTAACCTCACAGGTGGTTTGTCACCTACCCCGTTTTGACTCTCTCTCCATCCATTCCATTGGTTCAGTAGTTATCTTGCTGTTCTTTCTCTGTTGAGAACTACCTTAGAACATTTTACTGTTTCTCGCCAATGCCTAGCATAATCTTTGCATATAATTAGCGCTCAGTCCATTTTTATTTAAAACAATTATTATTAGACAATAAGATTCTCACAACTTGAAATCACTCCCCTCTGCCATATTCTCTTCCACTGATGGTTTTAACATCCAGCATACTGATTAGGAATACAGGAACTCTATCTTTAAATCTCTCTCTCTCTCATAATTCCCTAAATGTGTAACTACATTTAAAAGTGTACATCTAGAAATGTACTACACTTTTTTCAATTGTAAAATAGAGAAAATAGCAGGGATTGATTTTTATAGCTTTCCACAAGCATAAGCTACATGCAACACATGGATTTACCAGCTATTTATTCTTGGGATGAATGCCTCACTTCTCTGAATGGCAATATACATGCCTTTGACAGAGTGTTATTAATAGTGGGATTTATAGAGGCATAAAGTAGATGAGTCGTTGCTCTGGATTAGGGTGGGAATGGGGAGTGAGTATAATTGGGCATGAGGTTTCTAGTGGGGATGATGAAGATGTTCTAAAATTAGATTTGGGGGATAGCTGCGACACTTTGTAAGTATCCTAAAAGCCATTAAATTGTACTCTGAAAGTGGGTGAATTTTATGGTATGGAAATTATACCTAAATAAAGCTGTTAGTTACAATAATAATAATAATACCAGGATTCAAATCAAGTCTGTCTGAAGTCAAAGTACATACCTTTTTTCTATACTTATTCTATCCTCACCACCTCACACTATGAAAATGAGAAGTTTATATTTAAGTGATCATGCTTACTGATAAAGAATTTCTGTCTAGGGAGGTGCTTAATATAGATGATATGGAGGGAATCTATGGAGTTACAACTCTTATCTAATTGAGCAAAGTAAACAGTTTAGTTGTTTGCTTTTGAGAAAGTAAACAAAAATTGTTATTAAAAAGTTGTTAGGGGTAATCTAATTTAACAGTTATCCTCTGCCTGTGGATAAAAAGAAACCATTATCAAATTATATACACTGAAAATACATTTTTTCTTTCCTTGCTAAAACATAGCTGTTTTCTTCCTTCCTTCTGTCTTTCCATCCTTCCCTCCTTCCATATGGCTGCTTTTGAAAAATTGTATTTCTGAACCAGAGAGGCTGATTGCAGGTTAGAGATCAATTTTCTCCATAACTGATGGACAACATTTTAGAGGAAGCATATCCCTTATGAGCTAAGGGGAAAGATCCCTGAAATAAAAGTACTGATATCATTTTACCTTTTTCTTGAAATCATCAAAATATTTCTTTATGTGTTAAATAGTATTGAAAGACATCATCTACAGAATGTTGAATGGGTACCTACCTATAAAAAGTATTCACTGTTTTATATTATGCTTTTGAAAACATTTTATCTTTTCTGAGAAAAATTAAAGAAACAGGTAATTTAAACAGAAGACGAAAACCTCAGGAGTTCTTGCCAGAATAGAATTTCAGAAAGCATTTAAAATCTAACTTTTTAAATTCAGTATCTGAATGTAAACTCCTGAAGAAGACATTTTCTACAAAGAGATTAAGAAAGAGAAATGATGGTTTTGGCTGCATGTGTTTGAGATAAATAGTGTTTCTTCCCTCTTTGTGATAGAAGACTCCACTCCACAGCCTGAGTTGTGTCTCACAGTGCCAGATCTGGGAATGGAGGTTAAGCCTGTGTGCTTTTGTGAGTTGCTGGGTGTCAGAGGGGCTCCATCAGGGTTGTGTTGCCTCTGAAAAAGGTTAAATGCAAGAATCTCAAAGGCTTTCAGAAAAGCACTGCAGAAAATCTGTTGTCAAGGATTATTATATCTCCCAGCTCAGGAGGGTTTGTCTCAGCTGGTCCTCTCTCTAATTTTGAAAGTTAGAAAATCCATAAGAGGCGGAGGGGTATGTGAAAGATTTTAAAACCTGGTATAGGTTGGGTTTATTTTTGAATTATCCTGGCTTATGTTTCATTGCCTAACAAAGGGAAAATAGTAACATTGCTGTCATATCTTCTTGAGGGTGGTAATATAGCTTTGGCAAGACATACTGCAATGAACGTTAGCCTTTGGAAAATTTGTATTTGTGTGGTTATTTCATGAGAAAGTCTCTACATTTTAATATAAGGCATATTTAGATAGAATTGTTGTCCCTCAGACAACAATTACACAATAACATGTACAACAATTTTGAGTGTGTAAAATCAGTTTAAATTATGGTAACTGCGTTAATAAACTATTTGTAAGAATGAAATAATGCCATTTGCAGCAACATGGATGCAACTAGAGATGATCATACTAAGTGAAGTAAGTCAGAGAAAAACAAATGCCGTATGATATCACTTACACGTGGAATCTAAAATATGACACAGGGGATTCCCTGGTGGCGCAGTGGTTGAGAGTCCGCCTGCCGATGCAGGGGACGCGGGTTCGTGCCCCGGTCTGGGAGGATCCCACATGCCGTGGAGCGGCTGGGCCCATGAGCCATGGCCGCTGAGTCTGCGCGTCCGGAGCCTGTGCTCCGCAACGGGAGAGGCCACAACAGTGAGAGGCCCGCATACCGCAAAAATAAATAAATAAATAAAATATGACACAAACGAACCTACCTACAAAACAGAAACACGGACATAGAGAACAGACTTGTGGTTGCCAAGGAGGAGGGGGTTGGGGGAGGGATGGATTGGGAGGTTGGGGTTAGCAGATGTGAGCTATTATATATGGAATGCATAAACAAGGTCCCACTGTTTAGCACAGGGAACCATAGTCAATATCTTATGATAAACCATAATGGAAAAGAATATAAAAAAGGATGTATATACATATATATGTGTGTATATACATATATACGTGTGTGTGTATATATATATTATATATGGAATGCATAAACAACAAGGTCCTACTGTTTAGCACAGGGAACCATAGTCAATATCTTATGATAAACCATAATGGAAAAGAATATAAGAAAGAATGTATATACATATATACGTGTGTGTGTGTATATATATTATATATGGAATGCATAAACAACAAGATCCTACAGTTTAGCACAGGGAACCAGAGTCAATATCTTATGATAAACCATAATGGAAAAGAATATAAGAAAGAATGTATATACATATATACGTGTGTGTGTGTATATATATTATATATGGAATGCATAAACAACAAGATCCTACTGTTTAGCACAGGGAACCAGAGTCAATATCTTATGATAAACCATAATGGAAAAGAATATAAAAAAGAATGTATATACATATATATGTGTGTATATACATATATATGTGTGTGTGTGTGTGTATATATATATATATATACACACACACACACACAATTGAATATATACATAACTGAATCACTTTGCTGTACGGTAGAAGTTAACACAACATTATAAATCAACTATACTTTAATTTAAAAAATAATAAAAAGAAACTCTTTGTCGGGCTTCCCTGGTGGTGCAGTGGTTAAGAATCCACCTGCCAATGCAGGGGACATAGGTTTGATCCCTGGTCTGGGAAGATCCCACGTGCTACAGAGCAACTAAACCCATTCGCCACAACTACTGAGTCTGCGCTCTAGAGCCCTCTAGCCACAACTACTGAGCCCATGAGCCACAACTACTAAGCCTGTGTGCCACAACTACTGAAGCCCATGTGCCTAGAGCCCGTGCTCCGCAACAAGAGAAGCCACAGCACCACAACGAAGAGTAGCGCCCCGCTCGCCACGACTAGAGAAAGCCCATGCACAGCAATGAAGACTCAACACAGCCAAAAATGAATAAATAAAACTTTTTAAAATCTAAAAAAAAAGAAACTATTTTGTCAATAAATATTTATGAGCACCAACTCAGAGGAGCACTTTGAGGAATGTAAGACATAAAAGAATGACAGGATCCTAATGAAACTAAAGTTAGAGTTTATAGATGAATAGAGAGGTGCTGCCCTAGAGTAACTTTTAAGGAAACAGGAATGAATTTAAAATTTGAGGTATAAAAGGATTCAGATAAATGAAAGAACTATATCAAAGGAGAATAACAACACAACACAGGTATGGAAAGAAATTAGATTCTGTCCAGCAGGAATCATTATTAATTTCTCTTAAGACTCAATGTATATTTTCCAAGAAATTATTTATTCTTTTTATATTACTTTGAAAAAAAAATGAGTTGAAGAGCAGCTCAGAACAAGCATAGCAATGCTCAGAATGCCTGTGTGGGTAAATGTATACCAAAAATGTCTGGAAAATTTGTGATGACAATTAGTATTTTAAGTTTTGGAATGAAAGGATGCCGTCAGGTGAGGAGTTGAACAAATCTCACTTGGTTTTCATTCTTACTCTGGAAATGTGGATACTCAATAGGGGATCCTTCAGGTCTCTTCCTAAGTTCACTGCTCTTAAAAACAGTTTATTAGAAATGCAGTGAAAAATTATTTCTAGAGCATATGATAAAGCATTTTGTCTATAATAAACCATATATTTTATTTAACGTTCACCAAAGAATATAAAACAAGGTATTGTTTAGTAAGCAGGGGAAAAAACATGGACAAGTCTATAGGTTTAAAATATCATGAAATATAGTAAAATTCACTGGGAAACATTCAATTCATGCAGAACATTTCAGGATTCTCTCTGTGATATAGTTTGCTTTAACATAATCAAGTTAAATGACTATTATATTAGGATAGGCATCAAAATTTAATCAATTCAATAGTTCAGCACTGATAAGATATCCTTCAGCATTTACTTGAACTTTGAGGGCCAGAGATAGTGACTCTTATGAGCTTAATGGCAAGCAGATTTCAGAACAGAAGAACCTACAACATTAAATTTCATTAGGCTGATATCCACAATGCTTGCTTTGTGAAATTTTTTTATTTCATTTAATGAAATTTTTGATTTCATTCTTGTAGTTTCAAAACAGGGAATTTCAGGTTAATAAATTTGTGGAGGACACTCATGAAGTTCGGGATTTACTCCCTACTTTAATCTACTTTTACTCTGATGGCTGCCTCTTGCACTGCAATTGTCACTGAGGAATCTTCGATGGGGGTGTGGGGTGGGGGAATGGGACGGGCTGCTTCTACTGTCCAGAAGTTGGTCATCAGAGATTAGTTAAGAATCTGCTGGGGCGAGTCCCACAGATAGTTTCTGCTCTAGTAGCTATCTCTTCAGGTGTAAACTTTTAGCAAGTTCCATTACACCCCAGTTATGACCTTGGGCAAACTTCAGCGGCTCCAGAGAACAAAGATGGTGAAGTGGTTTCTATTGCTTTATGTTCTAGGTGTCCTTTCTGTGCTCAGAGAAAAAAACAAAAGTAATATGGAGAAGATGATTGAGAAATCATGCCTGCTGCTGCTCACAGACTGTCACCTCTCTGACCTCTAAAAGTTGCAGCATGAAGAAATAGTGAGTTATTGGAGGCAAGAGCATGACCAAGAAAATAATCTTGCAACGTCTTTGCTGACCACAGCCTATTCGCATCCACTGTGAAGCCTGCCAATCATAAAATACTTCATAATCCAATACCACTCATTTCTAAAAAGATGATGAATGGGCTTACTTCAGCCATAAGATGAAAGGTGAGGAAAATTTTGACGTTGATGTCTACAGAAATAATTAATGGTACTTTATGGCAGCACAATTTATCAGGGACGTCACAGCACTTGGGCCCCTGTGAACTAAAGTGATGACAATTACTACACTGAAATTTTGACAACTAAATTTGAAGCAAACTAAGGAGTGTATTGAATAAAACAAACTCCTTGATATATAATAATCCAACAATAAGGGTCTTTAATGAGAATAAGACATCACTTGTCAATATTATTTTTGCGCTTTGACAATCTTTACAAGGGTATGAAAAAATTATGATTTAAAAGTATTTTATATCCAGATATTTTTAATTTAAGTAAGACTTTGCTTTTAGAAAATTATGAGAACTGCTCAATATTTTCCAATTTCATTTTGTTGATATTTTGAGGGACCTAAAAGCATTATATTCAATAAATATTAGAAAAGATTAGTTCCAACTAATAACAATAAAACAACAAATATTCCTCTCACAAATTCTATTTATTGCCTTTTTATATGTATTTAAGTGTCATGTGTTATTATTGTCCTCATTTCTTAGATAATAACAAATCAGGAAATTTGTTAAAGTTGATTTTCCACATTTTTCAGTTTAAAATTTATTTAAAGTAATTAATTGCCATGAATTTGCAATGGATAGAGTTATATACTCTTCACCTTAGTTGTCTTTGAGACAGGAGGAAGTGATCTGAAAGCCAACAAAGCTATAAGGCAGGGAATATCCAAACAAACTGAATGACAGCTTTTATATTGAAGACGCTCTTAGAAAGTTAAATCCTCAACATTGAGGGTATTAATGAGTGACTTTGAAACCACCGATGGGCACAATTAGTATCGAGCCTTGGCTTTTTGGTTTGTTTATTTTTATATTTGTTTTTAAGAAGTAACAAAAAGAAGTCCTGTTTAATCATAAACATGTTTTCCTTTACCTGGCCTTAACAAGACTATACCAGGGACTTCTAAGTTATAATAGAACCTTCCTGATTCCACAAATAACTGTAAAGTAAGCTAAACTAAAATGTGAAACAAAAATGTATTCCTCTGGCCTTGAATATCTTTAAAAGACTTGCTAATAAATACGAATTCAAAACCTAACCTTTGAGGAAGCCAGCATTTCTAGATAACATGAAATAAACAGTAATACTTCAACTCTCTAAAATTCAAGAAATACTACTAAAATTTCAAGGATTTCAATTAATCATAATATCAAGGTAGGAATCATCACAGCAAAGTATATAGTCTTTGGAAGAAAACACAAGATGTAGTCTTGCATCCTATTTCTAACCTATAGGTATTTCCTAGAATCAATTCACAGGCATACCTATTTCTTAGCAATTCCTTAAGACCAAAAGTGTGTAAATGAAATATATATTCAGGATGATGATTCTTGAGGCACTCCCAGACTTTTGATTGACACTGAATAATGTACTTCTAGTATATTTTCAGAAGATTTTGTTAAGAATGCTTTAAATAAAAATGTTTTCTTCCCAAGTCTGTGTACCTAAATGATTAGAACCTGAAATTTTAACAATGTGGTTAAGTGGAATTTTATTCTAGCATAGAACACCTTGAACTATTTTATTATTTTTTACATTTCACATACTCCTACTAGTGTTCCAGCTGTCTGTATCCTGTTTTCCAAGATCCTAGTGATATTGAACAAAGATTAATATTGCAGCTCTCCTGTTTATCACCCATACACCAAAATGGCTTTTATCACAGTGAGCAAAATTACTTACGGTGCTCTGTCTTCACTTTCACTGACTGGCAACACTGTGATTTCATTCACGTGTGAAGTATTTTTAAATCTAATTATTCTTACAACCAGTTAGGAGAAAGGGTCATTATTCTAGCTCATTAGCTGTTTAATTGGAATGCATAACAGTGAATCTGTGTTTTGATTCTCTAATTCCAATATTCAGCACTGCTTGGAAAGGAAAATTGTGTAATATGATTCTGGGAACTATAAATAACATATATATTTCTTTCTGTCCTTTCTTGACTGATATAGCAGTCTAGAAATATTCTGTGCAACATCTGACTTCTATAGTTGAGACTTACAAATTATATATGTCGTATTTTCTAAACATATGCAAACAAAACTTGTGCTGTGCGCACGCACATGCACGCACATACTCCAAAAGATTATTTATATCCACTTTCATGTTTTCAGATCAAGTAATGGCTTGAGCTGACTGATGAAATAAAAGAAAGTATTTATTCAAAAGTATATAAAGAGGAAAAAATGACGAAGGGGCAGCATTGCCTTATTTTTCTGTTACTGTAGTCTACATATATACATGTGTATCTCCATGTACCTAGAGAGACTCTTCAACCAGTGACAGGAACAATAGCAGAGTTTTGGGCTGTGTCTTAACATAGAGAAGAGTGAAAAACTAAACCAAACAAATACAGTGAATGCATATCACAGCACCAGTAGGAAGAACAATCCTGAAACATTTAAACAAAATATCTGTTGAAGACTGTAAGTATGTGATAGAGATTCATTACAAACTCAAGTTTTATCTTCCATCAATGCTTTTGAGCCATTGCATAATGGCATTGTATTACTTTCCTATCACTGCTGTATCAAATTACCATAAACTCAGTGGCTTATAACACAAATTTATTATCTATCGTTCCGTAGATGAGAAATCAGACACGGATCTTACTGGGCTAAGATCAAGGTGTTAACAGGGTATATTCCTTTCTGGAGGTTCTAGGGGACAATATGTTTCCGTGCAATCTCCAGCTCTAGAGAGTTGCTCACTTTCCTTTCCTGATGGCCCCCTTCCTCCAGTATCAGAGGTAAGAGTGGCTAGTGGACTCCTTCACACTTAGAATCATGCTGACCTCTTCCATAGTCACATTTCCCTCTAACTCTCTTTTCTTCCCTCTATCCTCCACTTTTGCTTTTTTTTGTTTGTTTGTTTGTTTGCGGTACGAGGGCCTCTCACTGTTGTGGCCTCTTCCCCTGCGGAGCACAGGCTCCGGACGCGCAAGCCCAGCGGCCATGGCTCACGGGCCCAGCCGCTCCGCGGCATGCGGGATCCCCCCGGACCGGGGCACGAACCCGCGCCCCCTGCATCGGCAGGCGGACTCCCAACCACTGAGCCACCAGGGAAGCCCCTATCCTCCACTTTTAAACGTTGATATGATTACATTTGGTCCACCCTGTCAATCAAGGAAATTTCTCTATTTTAAGATTGGCTAATTAGCAGTCATAATTCCATCTTCCAATTTAATTCTCCTGTGTTTATCACATATCATATTTATAGGTTCTAGGGATTAGGCTGTGGACAACTCTGGGGAGCAGATGATTATTCTGCCTTGCACAAAGTCTACTCTTTGGCCTCACAAAGATTCACATTCATTACAATTGCAAAATACACTCATTCATCCAAAGTCGCCCACATTTTCAACCTATTACACAATTAACAGAAGTCCAAAATCGTTTCTAAATCTCATTAGCTCAAAAGTCCCATCAAAATTATCCAAATTAGGTATGAGAAAGACCTTGGGTATGATTCACCCTGGGGCAAAATTTTCCTCCACCGGTGAGTCTGTGAAACACAAAAAGCAAGTCATTTGTTCTCAAATTATAATGGTACAGATGTAGGATAACAAGTACTGATATTCAGGTACAAAAAGAATGAAAATGGAAGGAAAACAGTCACTTGTCCAAAGTAATTTCAAAATCCATCCAGGCAACCATCATTTTTTTTTTTTTTTTAACATGTCCCCTGGGACCCTCTATCCTTCCCCAATAAGAACTGTTGCCTCTTACACTGGCAGTGCAACAGTTATCCTAAGACATTTCCTTTTGCATTTCCACTATTGGATTTCCTCTTTCCTCTATTCCCTATCTTCCTCTTTCTTTTTTTTTTTTTCACTTTTTTTTATTTTTTAACATCTATTGGGGTATAATTGCTTTACAATGGTGTGTTAGTTTCTCCTTTATAACAAAGTGAATCAGTTATACATATACATATGTTCCCATATCTCTTCCCTCTTGCATCTCCCTCCCTCCCACCCTCCCTAACCCACCCCTCTAGGTGGTCACAAAGCACCAAGCTGATCTCCCTGTGCTATGCGGCTGCTTCCCACTAGCTATCTATTTTACGTTTGGTAGTGTATATATGTCCATGCCACTCTCTCACTTTGTCACAGCTTACCCTTCGCCCTCCCCATGTTCTCAAGTCCATTCTCTACGTCTGCATCTTTATTCCTGTCCTGGCCCTAGGTTCTTCAGAACCAATTTTTTTTTTTATTCCATATATATGTGTTAGCATACAATATTTGCTTTTCTCTTTCTGATTTACTTCACTCTGTATGACAGACTCTAGGTCCATTTCCCTCACTACAAATAACTCAATTTTTTTTTCTTTTTATGGCTGAGTAATATGCCATTGTATATATATGTCACATCTTCTCTATCCATTCATCTGTCGATGGACACTTAGGTTGCTTCCATGTCCTGGCTACTGTAAATAGAGCTGCAATGAACATTGTGGTACATGACTCTTTTTGAATTATAGTTTTCTCAGGGTATATGCCCGGTAATGGGATTGCTGGGTCATATGGTAGTTCTATATTTAGTTTTTTAAGGAACCTATATAGAGTTCTCCATAGTGGCTGTATCAATTTACATTTCCACCAACAGTGCAAGAGAGTTCCCTTTTCTCCACACCCTCTTCAGCATTTATTATTGTAGATTTTTGATGATGGCCATTCTGACCCGTGTGAGGTGATACCTCATTGTAGTTTTGATTTGCATTTCTCTAACAATTAGTGATGTTCGGCATCCTTTCATGTGTTTGTTGACAGTCTGTATATCTTCTTTGCAGAAATGTGTGTTTAGGTCTTCTACCCATTTTGGGACTGGGTGGTTTGTTTCTTTGATATTGAGTTGCATGAGCTGCTTGTAAATTTTGGAGGTTAATTTTTTGTCAGTTGCTTTACTTGCAAGTATTTGCAAATCTTTGCAAATATTTTCTCTCATTCTCCCAAGGTTGTCTTTTCATCTTGTTTATGGTTTCCTTTGCTGTGCAAAACCTTTGAAGTTTCATTAAGTCCCATTTGTTTATTTTTGTTTTTATTTCCATTTCTCTAGGAGGTGGGTCAAAAAGAATGCTGCGGTGATTTATGTCATAGAGTATTCTGCCGATGTTTTCCTCTAAGAATTTTATAGTGTCTAGCCTTACATTTATGTCTTGAATCCATTTTGAGTTTATTTTTGTGTATGGTGTTAGGGAGTGTTCTAATTTCATTCTTTTACATGTAGCTGTCCAGTATTCCCAGCACCACTTATTGAAGAGGTTGTCTTTTCTCCACTGTATATATATTCTTGCCTCCTTTATCAAAAATAAGGTGACCATATGTGCGTGGGTTTATCTCTGGGCTTTCTATCCTGTTCCATTGATCTATATTTCTGTTTTTGTGCCAGTACCACACTATCTTGATTAATGTAGCTTCGTAGTATAGTCTGAAGTCTGGGAGCCTGATTCCTCCAGCTCCAATTTTTTCTTTCTCAAAATTGTTTTGGCTTTTCAGGGTCTTTTGTGTTTCCATACAAATTGTGAAATTTTTAGTTCTAGTTCTGTGAAAAATGCCATTGGTAGTTTGATAGGGATTACATTGAATCAGTAGATTCCTTTGGGTAGTACACTCATTTTCACAATGCTGATTCTTCCAATCCAAGAACGTGGTATATCTCTCCATCTGTTTGTATCATCTTTAATTTCTTTCAACAGTATCTTACAGTTTTCTGCATACAGGTCATTGGCTCCTTAGGTAGGTTTATTCCTAGGTATATTATTCTTTTTGTAGCAATGGTAAATGGAGTGTTTCCTTGATTTCTCTTTCAGATTTTTCATCATTAGTGTATAGGAATGCAAGAGGTTTCTGTGCATTAATTTTGTATGCTCCTACTTTACCAAATTCGTTGATTAGCTCTAGTAGTTTTCTGGTAGCATCTTTAGGATTCTCTATGTATAGTATCGTGTCATCTGCAAAGAATGACAGATCTTCTTCTTCTTTTCTGATTGGATTACTTTTATTTCCTTTGCTTCTCTGATTACTTTGGCTAAAATATACAAAACTATGTTGAATAATAGTGGTAAGAGCGTAAAACCTTGTCTTCTTCCTCATCTTAGTGGAAATGGTTTCAGTTTTTCACCATTGAGAATGATGTTGGCTGTGGGTTTGTAATATATGGCCTTTATTATGTTCAGGTAAGTTCCCTCTATGCCTACTTTCTGGAGGGTTTTTATCATAAATTGGTGTTGAATTTTGTCAAAAGCTTTTTCTGCATCTACTGAGATGATTATATGGTTTTTCTCTTTCAGTTTGTTAATATGGTGTATCACATTGATTGATTTCCATATATTGAAGGATCCTTCCATTCCTAGGAAAAAAACCACTTGATCATGGTCTATGATCCTTTTAATGTGCTGCTGGATTCTGTTTGCTAGTATTTTGTTGAGGATTTTTGCATCTATGTTCATCAGTGATACTGGCCTGTAGTTTTCTTTCTTTGTGACATCTTTGTCTGGTTTTGGTATCAGGGTGATGGTGGCCTCATAGAATGAGTTGGGGACTGTTCCTCCCTCTGCTATATTTTGGAACAGTTTGAGAAGGATAGGTGTTAGGTCTTTTCTAAATGTTTGATAGAATTCGCCTGTGAAGCAGTCTGTTCCTGGGCTTTTGTTTGTTGGAAGATTTTTAATCAAAGTCTCAATTTCAGTGCTTGTGATTGGTCTGTTTATATTTTCTATTTCTTCCTGGTTCAGTCTCAGAAGGTTGTGCTTTTCTAAGTATTTGTCCATTTCTTCCAGGTTGTCCATTTTATTGCCATAGAGCTGCTTGTAGTAATTTCTCATGATCCTTTGTATTTCTGCAGTGTCAGTTGTTACTTCTCCTTTTTCATTTCTACTTCTATTGATTTGAGTTTTCTTTTTTTTTTTCTGGATGAGTCTGGCTAATGGTTTATCAATAATGTTTATCTTCTCAAAGAACCAGCTTTTAGTTTTATTGAAATTTGCTATTGTTTCCCTCATTTTTCATTTATTTCTGATCTGATCTTTATGATTTCTTTCTTTCTGCTAACTTTGGGTTTTTTTTGTTCTTCTTTCTCTAATTGCTTTAGGTGTAATGGTTAGGTTGTTTATTTGAGATGTTTCCTGTTTCTTGAGGTAGGATTGTACTGCAATAAACTTCCCTCTTAGAACTGCTTTTGCTGCATCCCATATGTCTTGAGTCATCGTGTTTTCATTGTCATTTGTTTCTAGGTAATTTTTTATTTCCTCTTTGATTTCTTCAGTGATCTCTTGGTTATTAAGTACTGTATTGTTTATCCTCTATGTGTTTGTATTTTTTACAGATATTTTTCCTGTAATTGATATCTAGTCTCACAGCATTGTGGTAGAAATGATACTTGATATGATTTCAATTTTCTTAAATTTACCAAGGCTTGATTTGTGACACAAGATATGATCTATCCTGGAGAATGTTCCATGAGCACTTGAGCAGAAAGTGTATTCTGTTGTTTTTGGATGGAATGTCCTATAAATACCAATTAAGTCCATCTTGTATAATGTATCATTTAAAGCTTGTGTTTCTTTATTTCTTTTCATTTTGGATGACCTGTCCATTGGTGAAAGTGGGGTGTTAAAGTCCCCTACTATGACTGTGTTACTGTCAAATTCCCCTTTTATGGCTGTTAGCATTTGCCTTATGTATTGAGGTGCTCCTATTTTGGGCGCAGAAATATTTACAATTGTTATATCTTTTTATTGGATTGATCCCTTGATCATTATGTAGTGTCCTTCTTTGACTCTTGTAATAGTCTATCTTAAAGTCTATTTTGTCTGATATGAGAATTGCTACTCCAGCTTTCTTTTGATTTCCATTTGCATGGAATATCTTTTCCCATCCCATCACTTTCACTCTGTATTTGTCCTTAGGTCTGAAGTGGTTCTCTTTTACATAGCATATGTACAGGTCTTGTTTTTGCATCCATTCAGCCAGTCTATGACTTTGGCTGGACCATTTAATCCTTTTACATTTAAGGTAATTATCGATACGTATGTTTCTATTACCATTTTCTTATTGTTTTCGGTTTGTTATTGAAGTCTTTTCCTTCTCTTGTGTTTCCTGCCTAGATAAGTTCCTTTACCACTTGTTGTAAAGCTGGTTTGGTGGTGCTGAATTCTCTTAGCTTTTGCTTGTCTGTAAAGGTTTTAATTTCTCCATCGGATCTGAATGAGATCCTTGCTGGGTAGAGTAATCTTGGTTGTAAGTTTTTCCCTTTAATCACTTTAAATATGTCCGGTCACTCCCTTCTGGCTTGCAGTGTTTCTGCTGAAAGAACAGCTCTTAACCTTATGGGGGTTCCCTTGTATGTTATTTGTTGTTTCTCCCTTGCTGCTTTTAATATTTTTTCTTTGTATTTAATTTTTGGTAGTTTGATTCATATGTTTCTTGGCATGTTTCTCCTTGGATTTATCCTGTATGGGGCTCTCTGTGCTTCCTGGACTTGATTATTTCCATTCCCATATTAGGGAAGTTTTCAGCTATAATCTCTTCAAATACTTTCTCCGTCCCTTTTTTTTCTCTTCTTCTTCTGGGACCCCTATAATTCGAATGTTGGTGCCTTTAATGTTGTCTCAGATGTTTCTGAGACTGGTTCTTTTTTCTTTATTCTGCTCTGCTGTAATTATTTCCACTCTTTTATCTCCCAGGTCCCTTATCCGTTCTTCTGCCTCAGTTATTCTGCTGTTGATTTCTTCTAGAGAATTTTTAATTTCATTTATTGTGTTGTTCATTATTGTTTGTTTGATCTTCAGTTCTTCTCAGTCCTTTTTAAACGTTTTTTGTGCTTTCTCCATTCTATTTCCAAGATTTTGGATCATGTTTTCTCTCATTATTCTGAATTATTTTTCAGGTAGACTGCCTATTTCCTCTTCATTTGTTAGGTCTGGTGGGTTTTCACCTTGCTCCTTCATCTGTTGTGTGTTTCTCTGTCTTCTCATTTTGCTTCACTTACTGTGTTTGGGGTCTCCTTTTCTCAGGCTGCAGGTTCGTGGTTTCCCCTGTTTTTGGTGTCTGCCCCCAGTGGCTAAGGTTGGTTCAGTGGGTTGTGTAGGCTTCTTGGTGGGGGGGACTAGTGCCTGTGTTCTGGTGGATGAGGCTGGATCTTGTCTCTGTGGTGGGCAGGACTGAGTCCGGTGGATATTTTGGGGTGTCTGTGACCTTATTATGATTTTAGCCAGCCCCTCTGCTAATGGGTGGGGTTGTGTTCCTGTCTTGCTAGTTGTTTGGCACAGGGTGTCCAGCACTGTAGCTTGCTGGTTGTTGAGTGGAGCTGGGTCTTAGCATTGAGATGGAGATCTCTGGGAGAGCTTTCACCGTTTGATATTATGTGGAGCCTGGAGGTCTCTGGTGGACCAATGTCCTAAACTCAGCTCTCCCACCTCAGAGACACAGGCCGGACACCCATCTGGAGCACCAAGACCTTGTCAGCCACACAACCAGAGAGCAACCAAATCAAAAAACAAGCCCACCAATGATAACAAGTTCTAAAAACTAGGACAAATGGTAAAAGCAAAGCTATACAGATAAAATCACACAAAGAAGCATACACATACACGCAAAAAGAGAAAAAGAAAAAATATACATATACCATATAAAAAAAATGTAGGAAGAGATCAACCAAATTAATAAACAAATCTACCAATGATAATAAAGTCTAAATACTAAACTAGGATAAACATAAAACTGGGAACAAATTGGAGGCAGAAGGCAAACCCCAAGTCTACAGTTGCTCTCCAAGTCCACTGCCTCAATTTGGGATGATTAATTGCCTATTCAGTTATTTCACAGATGCAGGGGGCATCACGTTGATTGTGGAGATTTAATCCGCTGCTCCTGAGGCTGCTGGGAGAGATTTCCCTTCTCTTCTTTGTTCGCACAGCTCCCAGGGCCTCAGCTTTGGATTTGGCCCTGCCTCTGCGTGTAGGTCGCCGGAGGGCGTTTGTTTTTCGCACAGACAGGACGAGGTTAAAGGAGCCACTAATTCGGGGACTCTGGCTCACTCAGGCTGGGGCGGGGGGTTGGGGGGAAGGGGTATGGAATGTGGGGCACGCCATGCGTTCTTCCGGGGAAGTTGTCCCTGGATCCCGGGACCCTGGCAGTGGCGGGCTGCACAGGCTCCCCGGAAGCGGGGTGTGGATAGTGACCTGTGCTCGCACACAGGCTTCTTGGTGGTGGCAGCAGCAGCCTTAGTGTCTCATGCCCGTCTCTGGGGTCCGCGCTGATAGCCGCAGCTTGCTCCTGTCTCTGGAGCTTGTTTAGGCGGTGTTCCGAATCCCCTCTCCTCACGCACCCCGAATCAATTGTCTCTTGCCTCTTCGGCAGCTCCAGACTTTTCCCCGGACTCCCTCCCGGCTAGCCGTGGCGCACTAGCCCCTTCAGGCTGTGCTCATGCCGCCAACCCCAGTCCTCTCCCTGGGATCCGACCAAAGCCCGAGCCTCAGCTCGCAGCCCCTGCCCGCCCCGGCAGGTGAGCAGACAAGCCTCTCGGGCTGATGAGTGCTGGTCAGCACCAATCCTCTGTGCGGGAATCTCTCCGCTTTGCCCTCTGCACCCTGTTGCTGCGCTCTCCTCCATGGGTCCGAAGCTCCCCCGCTCCGCCACCCGCAGTCTCCGCCCGCGAAGGGGCTTCCTAGTGTGTGGAAACCTTTCCTCCTTCACAGCTCCCTCCCACTGGTGTGGGTCCCATCCCTATTCTTTTGTCTCCTTTTTTTCTTTTTTCTTTTGCCCTACCCAGGTAGTGGGGAGTTTCTGGCCTTTTGGGAGGTCTGAGGTCTTCTTCCAGCGTTCAGTAGGTGTTCTGTAGGAGGTGTTCCACATGTAGTTGTATTTCTGATGTAGTTGTGGGAAGGAGGGTGATCTCCACGTCTTACTCTTCCACTGTCTTGAAGGTCTCTCCCATCATTTGCTTTTAAAGCTTAATAATAATCCACAGTGGCTCACAGCTCCACCCTCTAGTCTCCACCCTCAGAGTCATCTTTATTTTTCATGGAAGATAGTACGTTTGCAGCTGAGTGGTTTTATCTGCCTGTTTTGTACTTGTAGCATTTTTGTGGTCAACAGGCTTCTTTCATTTTGTACACTCTCTGTCTTTTTCCAATCCAAGCTAACATTTTTCTACTGGCATAAAATTCTCAAGGACCCTGTGGGTCTCCCATGTATGTCATGGGATTCAATCTATTAAACAAGAGCCTACTCCACAGATTTTTTTCCTAGATAATTCTATCTCTATTTTTGGCATCTCTTGGGATGGTAGAGGGAACCTATGAGTCACATACTTAATCTCTTCAAGGACCTTTCTGTGTGACCTTTTAATTTTTCTGATATTTGAGCAAAAGGTTGTCCAGACACACCATAGGCTTTTTTTCTAGACCATGGTTTCTTTCCAGTGAATTTCTTAACTTTGCATCCTTCGCCATTTGGGTAGGTTAAGAATTAGAGAAATCATTAAGTTTTACTTTCTTTTTATTCCTGTTTAGTTTAGTTTACTTGTTTAACAGTTCTTTGATTAGTTTATCTTTCTTCTTTCACATTTTATTGTAAGCAGCAAGAAGGAAACCAGGCCACACATTCAACCCTTACTTGTGAATCTCTTCTAAATATCCAAGTTATATCACTTACAAATTCTGCTTTCCATGTATTTATAGAACGTATTCTGCAAAGTTACTGCCATTTTGTAACAAGGATTCTCTTTCCTCCAGTTCCCAATAACATATACTTCATTTCCTTCTGTTCCTCCACAAGCAGTGCCTTTAAAGTCTATATTTCTCCTAACAGGCCACTTACAATGATTCAGGTATTCTCTAAGGTGATATGTGTTTTCTCTAAGCTGATCTTCACTTCCTTATAAGTCCTCACTAGCAGAGTCATTAATGTTCATATATCTACTAACTGTCTTTTAGAGGAAATCTGGTCGTTTTTATCATGCTCCTCAAAATTTTCCCAGCCTCTGCCTTTTGCCCAATTCCCAAGTCACTTCCACATCTTTAGGTATTTGCTAGAGAAATATACCACTTCTAAGTACTAAAATCTGTATTCAATTTCTATTGCTTCTGTAACAGATTACCACAAAACTGGTGGCTTAGAAATTTATTATTTTATAAATTTAAATTTATAAATCACCCACTTATTATTTTACAGTTTAGTAGGTCAGAAGTCTGGCCTTGGTTTCACTTGGCTAAGATCAAGGTGTTGACAGGGCAGTGTTCCTTCTCAAAGTCTCAAGGGAAAAATCCACTTTTTCATTTTCTTACTTTTTCCGGCTTCTGGAAGCTGCCCACTTTTCTTGCCTCATGAATCCCTTCATCCAAAGGCAGCAATGGTGGACTGAGTTTTTCTCACGTTGGCTCATCCAAACTGCTTCAGTCCTCCTGTCTGAGTCTCTCCTTCTGCCTCCCTCTTCTACTTTTAAGGACCTTTGTGATTACACTGACATCATCCAGATAATTCAGGATAATCTCCCTATCTTGATGTCCTTAGCTTAAAAATATTTGAAAGTCCTTTTTGCCAAGTGAAAAGGTATTTCACTTTTTTTTTTAGGACATGGACATATTTAGGCGAGCCCTTTATTCTGCCTATAATGTTTCAATAAATAATGTAACATATTTAATGTTATACAGGTTGACTATATTATCCAAAGTCAGTAATTTTTCCAATTATGCACTTAGTTCCACTCTGAGAACAGTGGGAGAAAAGAGTAAAATGTAAAACAAAACAAAAAATGCTATGTGCTTCAATCCAGATCATACCCTATTTACTGTCCATTATATCACAAAGGCACCGTACATTTTTCTTGTTGAGATTTTTTTTTTTTTTTTTTTTTCGGTACGCGGGCCTCTCACTGCCGTGGCCTCTCCCGTCGCGGAGCACAGGCTCCGGACGCGCAGGCTCAGCGGCCATGGCTCATGGGCCCAGCCGCTCCGCGGCATGTGGGATCCTCCCGGACCGGGGCACGAACCCGCGTCCCCTGCATCGGCAGGCGGACTCTCAACCACTGCGCCACCAGGGAAGCCCCCCTTGTTGAGATTTAAATGTTATTTTCTCTTTTTTGGTCTGTATTTACTTTCTTAAGGCTGAAATACTCAATTCTGAAAATGGAGAAACAAAGTAACTTTATCACTTTTTCCACCTGCATGATATTGACATCTGAAACATTTCACAAGTAAAAATCTTCAGACCATAGCACCTCTTTTAAGTATATAAGACTAAAAACTTGCTGTGTCTACTTATAACTTAGACCTAGTACAGATCAATTTAGTAATGTGTTATTCTCTTGCTAGCTCTAAAACACACATAATATGGTACCGCCTGTAGAGAAGAGGAAAGATGTGAAATCAATGGAAATGGAAACATTCTGCTTATTGAAACATTCTGCTTATTAGCAGCCCAGAAGTTGTTTCCTCAAAGCCTGTCTTTAGGACAATAGTTCCCATTCTTGACTGATCATTAGCCTCTCGTGGGAAGATTTTTTTAAAAAATTCAGCTTCCAGTCCTTTCCCTAGAATTAATGAAAGAGAATCTCCAAAGTTTGATCCCTATATAAGGATTACTTTATGAACTCTAGTAAAATTTAAGTTTTTACTTTTTGATGGTATTCACTTTAACATTGGTGTAATGTGCCACTCATATTGGAGATACCATATATGCTTTTACATTTACTTCACTTTTGGTCTGAATTTTGTAAATCTAATAGAAAAAGGAGGATTTATTGTTCCATTAGTAGTTACTAATTTTGCCTGCATAGAGTAACAAATAGGAGAGTTACTGAGTCTGGAGTAAGGCCAGGAGAACTTGGAAGACATGGTTCTACCAGCTTTAAAGAGGATACTTTTTATAACCCAGAATTCCTTCAATTCCCAAGGAATCATGTTGATAGTGATAACTGATGTGTACGTTGTCTGCTCATCTATATTTGCCATCACTGTCTTGTCCATTTCCTTGTCATGGTGATATAATTTTTCACAATTTTCCTTGATTTATTCCTCTTTTTAGCATCAGTTAACAGTTTTCTCAATATGATATTATATGCAAGGTCATGGAGGATAAGGGCCATACACCATTCCTCCCTGTTACAACACAGGCTAGAACAGAGCTGTGCCCATTGCTGTTTTAGGCTCACAGAAGTACTGAAATGCATTAAATGATGTCATCACATTCTGGAAGCCTAACCCTCTTTTCATAGTAGACCAGTGGTCTATTAATGGTTGTATTTTTTCTCTGATTATAATTTATTTAAAGTGTTTGTATTTCTTTCTCTTCCATCAAAACTATAAGAATTTGAATTCATCTTTGCAACTACAATACATGAATAATAGAATACTACTGAAGAAATGTTTGTTGAATTAATATGATGAGAAAATGGTCCCACCCTTCTCCCTCTCTCTCTTTCTTCTTCCCACCCTTCCTCTCACCTTCACACTTTCCATTATTAGGTCTAAATCATAAGACTGTGTCTGATGTGTGTCACTTTTGTGAAATTTGGGGGGGCTGTGGTATGTGTATGAGTGTGTGTGTGTTCACACATATGTGAATATATTTAATTTATTGCATGGCTACTATTTACAACTGTAAGTGATCTTGCCAAAATTATGCTGTAATTTCGAAAATGATTATGGCCAGAGGCTAAAAGAGGATTTTTACCAGTGTTCATTCTCTTCTGGTAGAATTCCAGTCATAGTGCAGTCCTCCTGATTTTTTTTATAACTATTTTTTATTGGAGTATAGCTGCTCTACAATGTTGTGTTAATTTCTACTGTACAGCAAAGTGAATCAGCTATACGTATACATATATCCCCTCTTTTTTGGATTTCCTTCCCATTTAGGTCACCACAGAGCACTGAGTAGAGTTCCCTGCGCTATACAGTAGGGTCTCATTAGTACCTATTTTATACACAGTATCAATAGTGTATATATGTAAATACCAATCTCCCAATTCATCCCACCCTCCCCTTCCCCCCCTGGTGTCCATACATTTGTTCTCTATGTCTGTGTCTCTATTTATGTTTTGCAAATATGATCATCTATACCATTTTTCTAGATTCCACATATATGCATTAATATATGATATTAATATATGATAATATTATATATTAATATATAATATATGCATTAATATATGATATATGCATTAATATATGATATTGATATAGGTCCATCCACGTCTCTACAAATGACCCAATTTCATCCTTTTTTATGGCTGAGTAATATTCCATTCTATATATGTACCACATCTTCTTTATCCATTCTTCTGTTGACAGACATTTAGGTTGCTTCCATGTCCTGGCTATTGCAGCCTTCCTGATTTGAATTTAGAACTAACATCTTCATAACATAAGCATTGAGGAAGATCACATTAATACTCTTGGGAAGACAGCTGCTCTGCATTAGGTATGAAGCACTTTGAGTGATGACTTCAGAACTGTTTTTTTTTCCTGAAGAGATCCAATAACTATTTCACCTTCCCCACCTCTACCCTGAACCTTAGTGACTGTTGTCATCTCCTTACTCTGATGATCACTCACTTACTTCATGATTTACTCAGGCATTGATTTTGGCCTGTCTTTGCAAATCTGATTCCGTAAATTCATGTTTACAAATGTTAATATAAGTCTCCATTAAGAAAAAAAATACAACAAAGCATTTTCCATAAGGACACAATAAATATCTTCTCAATTTGTACTTGTGAAAAGAATCTGCATGTGAAGTTTTATCTTTAAAAATGGATAGGGTTACAAAAGAATGACAAGCCTTTAAGGAGTAAAGACTTGTATATGATAGAATACTTGCTTGTAGCTAAATTTATATATTTAAAAAGATTAGTGTTTTTGCAATCATGTCTCTATTTCTTTTTTGCTAATCAACATGTTTGTTTTACAGTGCTTTATAAAACAATTTGTGCAGTAATTAAATGTCTAACAGGGGTTTTTATGACTGTTTGCTGAACACAAATGTAGTTTAGCTTAGTAGTTTCGAGTTATTAAGTGAGCCATCATAATTTAATGTTTTAAATAAAACAAATTACAGACCTTTTCTTAGCTTTGCAGGAGGATCATATCACAATGGAATTTATGTACTTCACATGTAACTGATTCTACATTCCCAACAACCCATTTGCAAACACATCAATAAAACTTTGCTCTTTCATTTAGGTTTGTTCTTTAAGGCAAACAGTCCACAGCAAATAGAAATAAAGGGGAAAATTGATTTTCTTGTAAGAGGAAATGGAAAGGGAGGAACTAATATTTATTGAGCACCTACTACATGTCAGCCACTATGCTTGATATCTTATGTCCTCTCATTTGTCACACCATAACCCACAGAGACGCAATTTATCCACATTTTATAGGTCATGAAAATGAAACTGAGGCTTAGTGAGGAGGTTGAATAACTTGTCCTAAGCTTACTTGTCTTTGTCAAATAAATGGCAAAGTTGGCAAAGTTTGGTTCTAACACAAATAATTTACTTCCCTCCCCAAAACTGCTTCTCAAATTTTCTTACGTTCGTGTCATTTGATGTGCACATACAAACCCATCCAGCACCTTAACTCAACTCTATAATGGTCAGCAGCAGCAGCATCACAGGAATCTTGGCAATTATTGAGAACCCATTTCAGTCCAGCATCGTTTATAGCCCGTGTACAGATGCTCACAGTTTTAAAAGGATCATTCAATCCCCTAATCAACTGATATTGATTGAGTACTTCATCTCTTCTTATCTGAAACCAGGGAAACAGCTCATTTCCCTGAGAAGGATGGGAATTCATGAGGGACATCAAATTGCAAATATTTGAGGAAGGAGAGAAATAATGTTTGAGAAGCATTTAAATATATTCCATACATTCTGCTAAATGTTTTCACATATAATAACTGTTCTAATTTACCCCAAACTCTTTGAGCTCAACCTCTAGCACATGCATGCATGTCTTCTCACTTGTTCTCTCTTTTTCTATCAAATTATTTTACAGAAAAGTAAACTGAGACTGGAGAAGTTAATTAACTGGCTATTATGAGATAGCCAAAAATAGAACTCAGGTTTCTAGGACAATTAAACTCATGCTTCAGGGCACTGGGAATGGTGGCAGAAGCAGTGCCGGTGGATGGGAAGGGATGACTTCCTTCAAGTACCTCTATTTATTTCTTTTATAATAGTAAGTGAAGTATATATTTATTGAAAAACCCCACCTTTCTACCACCTGTAAATCACAATCATTGTTGCAATTTTTTTAAACATCTTTATTGGAGTATAATTGCTTTACAATGTTGTGTTACTTTCTGCTGTATAACAAAGTGAATCAGCTATATGCATACATATATCCCCATATCCCCTCCCTCTTGCGTCTCCCTCCCACCCTCCCTATCCCACCCCTCTAGGTGGTCAAAAAGCACCGAGCTCATGTCCCTGTGCTATGCAGCTGCTTCCCACTAGCTATCTATTTTACATTTGGTACTGTATATATGTCCATGCCACTCTCTCACTTCACCCCAGCTTACCCTCCCCCCTCCCCGTGTCCCCAAGTCCATCCTCTACATTTGTGTCTTCATTCCTGTCCTGCCCCTAGGTTCATCAGAACTTTTTTTTTTTTTAGATTCCATATATATGTGTTAGCATACGTTATTTGTTTTTCTCTTTCTGACTTAACTTCACTCTGTATGACAGACTCTAGGTCCACCCACCTCACTAAAAATAGTTCAATTTTGTTTCTTTTTATGGCTGAGTAATATTCCATTGTATATGCAATTTTTAACTTCTTGGCACCCAGCTACCACAAATGTCAGCTAACTCAAAATTATATGGTATATAGATATTTTATGCTCTTAATTTTCTCCTACCATTCTGACCCAGTTCCTGCCATTTCCTCTTTGGTTTCTCTTAACCAAAGGGTAATGTTCTAGGCCAGGATTCTGCAAACTATGGTTCATAGGACATATCTGGCTTATCACTTTTTTTCATATGTTCCACAAAGTAAGATTGGACTTGTACAGTTTTAAGTGGTTGAACAATAACAAAAATCAAAGGAAGAATAATATTTAGTGATATGTGATAATTATATGAAATTCAAATTTCAGTATGCATAATTAACTTTCAGGGTATCACATTCACGCCTACTTGCGTGTTGTCTGTGGCTGCTTCAGTGCTACCACAGCACCGTTGAGTACTTCTGAACTGTACGGCCCACAATCCTTAAAAGAGCTACCATTTGGCTCTTTACACAAAAAGTATGTAGACACTGTTTGAGGCTCTCTTCCCATTCTACACATCCTCAGAGGAACCACTTCCACCCAGGCTGTGATCACAGGTAGCCTCAGACCCAGATACACAGACCCACAGAACAGATAGGCAATCAGACAGTTCCACAGGGCTGGTTCAAAGATTGCTAAACCCAACATGCCCACAATGGGGCTCATTTTCTTCTGCCCCTAAACTGGATCTTCTTCCTGTGATTCCAAGTTCAGAGCAACGCACCAGTCTACTCAATCACCCAAACCAGAAACCTGAGCATCCTTGATTCTTTCCTCTCCCTCACTCATCCCCCAATAAGTACCAGGAACTGTAGACTCTCAACTCCCAAGTCTTCAAATCCATTCTCTCATTGCACAGATCAGCACTAGTTTAGGCTACCATCATGTATTGCCTGCACTAATTCAGCTGTTGCCTAATAAAGATTCCTGACTCCAGGCTTGCTTCATCTACTTTATTCTCTCCATTGATCAGGTCTTTGCAAAGTGCAATTATTTTCATGTCACTACTTTGCTTATAACTCTTCAGTGATTCCTTATTTCCCCTTTAGTATAAAGTCTACACTCTGCTCATCATTTCATATATTCCTAGTCCCTAATTTAAACTCGGGTTTTTGAACACGCTATGCTCCCTTAAAACTAATTTTCTCTAAGAAATGTACCACAGTCTATTCAAATGCCCAATCCAGAAACCTACCAAACACTCCCTAACCCTTCAAGACTTAAATCATCGTTTTTGTGCCCTAAGTGTTTCTTATTCTCCTTTGTAATCTATCACACTGGAATAAATGATCCTTTGGGGGCAAAGCCCACTTGATCATCGCATTCCCAGACCTACAAAAGCTCTCACATAGAGGATACGTATTAAAAGAATATGTGTTGAATAGAATTGAGTGGAAGTCTGACACATATGTCAAAATAATTGTAGTCAAAATAAATCTTTAAAAACAAAACAAAATCTCTATGTCTTTAGTTATTTCTTTCAAGAAGAAAAGTGGGGTAAAATTATTTTGCTGTTATTTTGTCTGTGAAAATTCTCTAAGAGTATTCAGCAGTGCTAATAAGTATAATCTTAGTCACAGTCAGAAAATATCATTATTTCCCTAGGAAGTCATCTAAAACTGAGAGACATCTATAATCTCAGCACCACTTATAATTTATTTGCTGTCACTATCATTAGACTAATACACTTGATCATGGTTTTATAAAATAAGCATTAATAGAACGATACTCCTATATGTAAAGTATTATATACAAAAGGGCAGCAGCATGGATCTTTAGAAAACAAAGTATAATTGCCTTTTTATTGGGATTAGGTAAAATGTACATGCCTAATCTGAATCTAAGTGTACTGGTAATAACAAGTCTTATTAATTGGAGAGATCAAGTGTGACGCATGGAATAACAAAAGAATTTACATAAAGATCTTATCTAATACTACCTCCCATGCAGTGGGAGTCCTTCAATAAAATATTAAATTACATCAGTAAGTGTCCATATTTATTATCTGAAAACCAAATGCTCCAACAACGGAATTTCTCATTTTTCCTTCACGTTCTATCACCGCATTTTCTTGCCTATAATAAAAGTAACTGCTTCGTTATTTGAGATTGTGTCTTTCTCTTTCCTATTCATATTCAGTTTTGACTAAATCAGTCTGTTCCTATGTGAATTAATTTGTATATTCATTAACATTAAAGAGAGCCAAAGACTCATAGGATATGTTAAGCACAGTAATCAGGAAACAAGTAGTATGTGAGACAAAGGCAGAATTTAACATATTTTGTTAATAGAATAAATAATTTAGTAACCTGTAAGACGCGCCAAAGAATAAATAGAAAATATGATGGAACAAACAAGGGTATTGCTTATGCTTATGGATAGAAAGGGATGGAAAGGTTTATTCAAGATCATGTGACCTCTGGCCTGACATTTATGTCACCTCTAAGTGACACTGGTGATACCTGATGTGGCCCAAACAAATAAAAGGTACCTGTGACCAAGGACCCACATCCCTTCTCTCACACAGACACAGGGGCAAGTACCCGCAGCCACAGTTATAGTTCCATCATAATTTCAGGAACAGTAGATTTACCAGTTTACCAAATGAGAATTTCCTTTAGAGAATATCTGATACGTTAAGATACTTTCATTTGGGGACTTGAAGAAATAGTTAAAATCCTGTGTGCACACGCTCTCTCTCTCCCATAATGTCTCCCTTCATGTTAATCAAGAAGCTTACTAAAACTGGGGGGTTTACCTTAGGGAAGTTCAGGGCAAAGCAGAAAACAGCTTGTCTTTTCAATCACAATCAAAACTCATGAGAATCAACTGGTAAGCCCATAGGGGATTGACTCAGAAAATTGTCTGAATCAAATTTCAGGCTGAATCTAGCCTCTAGGTACTGCTCTGTAGGCTTCAATTAAGGGTTTAATTCTCTATTCTCTGTTGTAAATCATAGCTGGCCACAGAAAGGCATTCTTAACTACAGCCCCTCCCGCATAATCACCCTGAAGAAATAACATTTCACAGGTTGGACATAAAGCACTGACAGCTTTTTGCAATAAAGTGTGACCTTTACTGTTAAAAAATGTTTTACGACATCTGACAAACCATTTTCTTAATAGAAGGATATATATTCACTCACTGGATGAATTAAAATAGTGGAAACATTTAATTTTTTGTGGAAGATCTGAACCACAATATGTTTCAAATGAGGAAAATTTCCTTTCATACCTATCTATGTTCTAAAAATAATAATAGGTCATGCTTTTTGTTAAGGAAGAGAACTATTCACACCAACAGCACCCACAAAGGGAAAGCTAGACTTATTTAGACAGAGTATCTGTATGCCAGTAGAAACATCCATGAATTTGGAATACTTTACTCTTAATATTACTTACTGTGGGTGCTCTGAGGAAAAGGCAACATAAGAAAAATGCCTTTAAGTGGAATCTACTTTCACACTACTGCTTGAATGCATCTGTCTCAGGCTTTATGGGGCATTCGAGTGCGCATTAAAATCACAGAAGAACACAAAGTTCCAAATCAAAGGAAGATGAGCAAGAGTTTTGGAAAACTATACAAAACTAGTTTTTAAATAGCTTCTTCTTCTTTAAAGCAAAACAAGAGAATATTCAGTAGTAGGGATTTTTGTTGGACCTCATCACATGAATGCCTGATCAAAGGGGCTTAGAAATCCCCAAAGAGGAGTTTTTAGAGGGTCTCTGTAATATTTTTTCTCTTAATATTTATAATAGTACTCTACAAATGCATTTTTAAAGGCCCAAATGAAAATTACCAGGCTGTGTAAATGACATGCAACATTTCTGGGTATAAGGAACTTCTCTTAAATATATATCTGTGCACATAGCTTTTGAGCATGTTCATATGACATCACTGGAGGTGTCATGTTACAAACAGAACAAAATACAAAGATACGATGTGGCACAGAATAAAATTCAGAGGGTTCTTATAACTGCTTACCCAGCATACACCTCATTCACAGATAAACATATAAAAACCTAAGATAATATATGTCATCATTTATGTTTCTGCTCCAGAGTCACTTGAGGTAAGAACACAGGTTCATCATGCAATCTCCTCATGTTTACCTAGAACATGGGAATCCGCTCAGAGTTTTAGCCTGAGGTTTCATGAAATTAACTTGATCTAGGAGTGACTTAGAGGCAGCTTGGACCTATTCTTGCAAGGAGCTAGAATTCAAATATTTTCTGAAAATAATAGAGAAGCTGAACAAATCATTCATTCATTAATGAATATTCTTAGGAAGGAACCGTGTCTTAATTAACTTTGTATTGCTAAACTCCAGCAGAAGTTGGGAGGAGAATATGTATTCAGCAAATGTACACGAACGAATTGATTTTTAAAAATTCATCGCCACTTGCAAATACATATATCCCTTGTATATTCAGATTAAAAAAGTATCATTAAGACTAGAGCCTCCATTCATCAATATTTCTATAATTTTCTGTGGGGATTTATAGTATAAGGCAACAGTAGTTACCACTTACAAGTTCAAAGTTGGTTTTTGAAGTACTAAGAGACGATAAAGCCTTCTCTGCAGGGGAGAGTGTTTGGGAGTATAGTTTCCTTGGTTCCCTGCAGGATTTCACAAATCTTTCTCTGCAAGGAATTTGTCTTCAGTGACCTCTAGCCTATTACATCTGCCCAGAAGGCCTCAGGAATTCTCTTTGCTGGTGGTAGGTCATACATTCCAGAACAACTGAATTAGTTTAATGATGAAACTAAAATATGTTTGCCCAAAAGCCCCTTTACAGAACCATATTACTTGAATATTTAAATAACATAATTATCTACTGCTTTGAGTAATACTTTAGAGGAAAAATCACCCCAGAGATACACACGGTGTACACTGTGACCTATAACACCATTTTTTCTCTTCTACCAGTACTCCCATCTGCAAGAGTAGTGCTAAATGTGCTTTATTTTACCACATGTAATCAAAACATACCCTGCACTTTGCTCCCTGTCTACTGTGTACTTATCCGCCACGTGATATGCAGGCATCAGACTCATTACAGATTTGGCCGGTGCTCCAGGCCTTCCGCTATATGACTGAGACCTACACTGTCTCTGCCTCCTTCATACAAAAACTCCATGACAATCAAAATGTCTTAGCCATCATTTCAGGGTTAGACATCTCCTTGCCTTTACTTTTACTGTATTTCTTGCACAATACTTCCTGCCTCCTGACTTCCTAAGGCTTAGCTATTTTTCAAAGCTCATTTCATGTCAAATTTATTCAATGAAGTCTTTCCTAACTATTGGAGACCGTAATAGTTTTACTTTCATTGATCAATGGTGCAACATGTTGTTGGTACTGTCATCACTAGGTTTGAGGTCTGAAAACTTGAATTTGAGATTCAAGTTTGGCACTGAATAATTGTATAATCTTATGGAATTGTTTTGCTCTTCCTCAGTTTCCTCCCCGTAAAATAGCACAGCAATATCTATAGGATCAGACTGTTGCTTTCACTGAGAAATCTTTGCAGAAATACCTGGCAGAGATGGTGCTCTATTGCTGTTACCCTTTTTGAAATCTTATTTCTCAGTGATCTAGAAGCTTCTTTAGGCATCTACTCCTTCATAGCTTTGACATCATGCATCATAAATAATTATTCTTAATAAATAATGTCATAAATAATTAGTGTTATTGATAGTTTCCTGTAATCTAGATAGCATAGGTAATAAATAGCACAGTATAATGCCTATGTAGCAGTATTTATATAGTATCTATATAGTTATCACCTAGATCCTATAGTATAATATACAGTAAATATTCTTGATGGTTTGCACTCTACATAGTATAGTAAGTAGCCCCACCCCTAAATAAGCTGCAATACTTTTCAATAATACTTATTTCTAATTCCAACTTAATTCACACATTCCACCAAACATTAAATTATTTAATGTGATTTAAATTCAAAGTGACATCACATTTAAATTAACAGCCAGACAATTTATTTCTGCAAAACAGAAATTGCCACTAGATGCTGGATTATATAGCCATGAGCAGAGGGCAAACTATTAGACTATATTATTGAAGGTATCTGAGAGAGAGACATATTTTTTACATGAACTATCGGGGAGCAACACTTATTTTTCCACAGATACATATATCTAATATTACCTCTTGTGTGTTTATTTTCCCAATTTGAACTTTTCTAAATACCACGTTCTGCAAATATCTACAGCTATAAATATACATTAGAAAAGTAATTTACTAATAAGGCAAAACCTCTTTATTTACCCTGGAATTTCAAATTTCAACTAACATACTCTCAGGTTTGAGAACAGCCATGTACTCAAACTGATTTTTTTCCTATATCTGATATTTTTTTTCATTATTCTTAATACATGTTACAAGCAGATTTCATTTGTTTTAATGTGCATTCCTTCATAGCAGAGTTCAGAATTAACAAGTTTTCAACAGCATATGAAATAATCAGATATCTTCTCTATACAGAATAGTCAGAATTAAGAAGTAACAAGCACTATAATATTAGTTTCAGTTTGATTTATTTTTACTTAATTTTGATTTACTTGCATAAAATGAAAAGATTTAGTGTTATTTCCTACATTTTGGACTGAGCAACGAACGTTAGGCTCAATTTTTTTTTTTTTAACGTTAGGCTTAATTTTATCATGCGTTGCTACCCCCAAAAAAGCCAGAAATAAATAATATCAACAAATAAAATTCATAACTAGATCCACTTGTGTTAAATAAAGACTTGGTCTGGGAAAACTGACTGCTACATATCTTCCATTATACTTATGGTTTAACTACAGTATTAAATCTGTTCTTTCATTTTTGGAAATAAAAGGTGCTATTTAGTGAATAGCCTCTTCTGAGTGTGTTCAAGTGTGTTTGGGAACACATAAGTTCACTATAAATGATCCAACAGAAAAGAAAAGATGATTGAGCCTGAGGATCATGGTTTTCTACGTTTCTATGGAAACCTAGTGGAAACTGTGATTTTATAGATATTCACATTTCAGTTGTTGTCTTTGATCACTTTGTTGTCAATCAAGCATTAAGACATGGAAACGGCAGAAGAGTTGAGTTTGTAAATAATCTATTTTGAAATTAAATTAAGGGTGTTGAAATGATTCAGTCCAACTTTGTAAAAGCAGTCACCTACTTTGAATGCTTCAAGTACAGTGTTTACTCCACAACGGAAACTTCCATCCAGCTTTGCATGACCAGATTCATGAAAAACATGCCCTGATAATGTATCGTTTAGATTTTGTATTTTCAGGGGGGGACTGACTCCTCTTGTTTCTTCTGGGTTTGACTTCACCCACCTGAGATTCCTAGACACTATATTTACCAAAGCTAAAACAATGACACCTTTCTTGGTCAAATCTAATATATATCATCTTTAAGACTCCACAGTTTCTGAGCCACCCGTTACCTTTCCCTGAGTAAAGTTCTGGTTTAGTTCTCAGATGGCTACTTCCAGAAAGGAAGAAAGGAGGCTTGATGGGAGGTGGGAAACGTGACTTTCCCTCTAATTGAGAAATCTTTAAAAAAGTATATACCCTCCCCTTTTTTCAATTTCCTCACTTTCAACACTGACTAAATTCATAGGGTTTGGAATTAAAGTGAAATAATAAATATAAAAAGCTATGGGAGGGTTTCCCTGGTGGCACAGTGGTTGAGAGTCCACCTGCCGATGCAGGCGACACGGGTTCGTGCCCCGGTCCGGGAAGATCCCACGTGCCGCAGAGCGGCTGGACCCGTGAGCTGTGGCCGCTGAGCCTGCGCGTCTGGAGACTGTGCTTCGCAATGGGAGTGGCCACAACAGTGAGAGGCCCACGTACGGGGGAAAAAAAAAAAAGTGCTCCATGGGGCTTAAGAAATTAGAGTATAAGAATAAATAAGAATAATCAGGAAGTCTCAGAATGGGGGGAAAGGATTTTGCAGAATACTTATGGAATAAGCCAATAACAATAATTCCCATATTATCTTAGAAATGAGAAGATTATAATTCAATCAAAAATCTTCATTATGGCTCCATGTTGTACTATAGATACTACAAGTTCCTGGAGATAAAAATGTGATCACAACATAATTTATGCTTTCAAAGTCTTGTAATCCGGTGATGGACACCATCATGTAAGCAAATCAGGCCATTAACTTTAATAGGGACCAGAAGAAAGGTAGAAGAGGAATTACAGATGAAACACAAAGGAGAGAACAACACATTCTACCTTGGGAGGTACAATTGATGATAACTTAAAAATTAGTTCAATTTAAATTTGTGGTTACCAATGACAGGATATTACCTACTTTTATTTTATTTGATAGATTTTTATAAATGGTATTTTTGGAACTCTCAACACATTTAATCTTTGTTACAACCTTGTGAGTTGGTAGTATTTGTAAGGCCAACTGGCCCGAGGCAGGGGAACGCAATCAGACTCACAGGTTGCATCAGACCGAAACTTTCCGGACCACCCAGTTCCGGTAACTGACCTGGAAACTTTCCGGACCACCCAGTTCCAGGAACTGACCTGGGGACTTTCCACCCGGCCCAGCCTTCCCGCCTTTCGAGGGGCGGGACTAACGGTCCCAGGACTGATGCAACCGGCACCAGATATTGCCACGATACCCGAAGAGACCACCAAATAAGGAATAACCTGCGCCCTCCCGGATTCACCACACCCCTTTCCCTTCTTCCCCTATAAATTCTGCCCAAACCCTCGCCCGGGCGCGACTTCTCTGGCCCCTTTCTCTCGGACCAGTGAACCTCTCCCGGGAGCGTTCCCAAATAAAGCTTGTTTAAGCTCTCCTCCGTTTCTTGGTGCCACTCCTTACAGTATTATTATCCCCATTTTAGAAAGGAGAAACACTGAGACCCAGAGAAGTTAAGTAACTTGCCCAAAATGGTGCACTAGTCAGTGGTAGAACTAGGATTCAGACTTAGGCCAATTTGTCTTCAGATCCCTGCTGTTTACCACAATGTGATGTTGCTTTGTTCAAAAAGTTATCACATGTTGATGCTCAATTCTTCTTAGAAACTTTTTTACCACGTGAAGTAATCTTACAGCTGTTCAAAGTACATTTTGGAAGTATAATGTCTGAAGGTTTAGATTTTTTACATTGTCCATGGGCAGCAGTCTCTTCTGAAGAAAATAAATGAGAATATCAGTACTGAAGTTCATTTAGTACATCAAGACTGCCTGAATTTCTGCCCATGTGCCAGTATATGATACATTTTCTCATCTGTAGACTAAACTCCATTCTACCAAACACAGGGAAGATGGAGCAAACTTCTAAAAAATTGCTTTGGCTTTGTTCACACATGGAAGTTAACTTTCAGGAAAACCCATGAAATATTATAATAAGTACCATCACTGAGGAGAGAGTACTGACTCCCGAGAAGCAATAGGCATGTAGTGGTTTGATTCAGTGACTGCAAATCCGGGGCGGGGAAGGGGGAGGCAAGTCAATCCTAAAATGACAGAGATCAGCCCCCAGCTGGGATTCCTTGCTGGGGACGCCAAGCCTGGCCACTGCCAACTAGGGTCCCAGGTGGTCCTGCCAGAACAGCCCTATCATTAGAGTGTTCCAGAGCAGGGGTGGCAGGGGGTCAGATGAACCTGAGTGCAAGTCCAGTGACACAAGTTAAATCACTTTTCTCTCAGCTTCTGCTTTCATTAAATGGAATGTTAAATCACAGAAAATGGAAAAAGTGAATAATCAAAATCTACTAGTTTTGTTACATACACACATACACATACATATATGTATCAGTATATATGTGTATATATATTAGGAAGGAAATGTATACATATTTTATGTGTATACACACACATATATCTGTATGTATAGATACATATGTGTGTGTGTCTTGTGCTGCCCCCCGTTGGCATCTGCACATGGTAAGAAGAATGTTTCTCAAACAGCACTAAATTGCTGTACATATAGTTAAGAATCTAGGCATTACCAACAGAGAAAAGATTGTGAGGTTGATGAAGGGCCAGCAAATGGTGCAGAGATGAGAAGAAGTAAGGATGGATAGATTCAACGTAGAGGTTCATAAACCCATGCAGCGTGACAGTAAACTTTGCCTTAAAGAAGGAGATGCCCTGCAAGAAATTTCTGAGGACACAAATGGCCAAGGGGTTTATGCATCTAAATAAATAATCCAAGTAGAATCTTCTCTCTTAGCCTCACTATTTCCAACCCTGTGACAGTTGTGGTACTAGCTCTGTTGGTTTTTCTGACCCTTCTTCGCACCCAGCTTTCCTAATCTTTCCTCAGCTTATATCCCAATGAACGTCTCATCCTCTATTGGTCCTTAAATGTACAGTCTCTGCAATGCAACTGTTAAAGTCATAAATTAAAAAGAAGTATCTTCTTTTAGAGGAAGGCAGTACATTATACTGTATTAAATGAATATCCTACAATGCCTCTGAAAACGCTCTTAGAGTTTATCATGTATTTGTAAACAATATTTAAATATGCATTTTTTGCTTGACAGAATATAATTTCTCTCTTGAGGAATTTAGATGCGGACACAGTATATATTTAGTTCATTTTAAACTGTAAATTAATTTCCTGATAAACCTAGGATCTTGAATAATTTCTCCTATAAATATATGCAGTATGAAAAGATGTTTTAAAACAGGTATCATTTATTTTATTTTATTTTTTTCTTGCGGTACACGGGCCTCTCACTGCTGTGGTCTCTCCCGTTGCAGAGCACAGGCTCCGGACGCGCAGGCTCAGCGGCCATGGCTCACGGGCCCAGCCGCTCCGCGGCGTGTGGGATCCTCCCGGACCGGGGCACGAACCCGTGTCCCCTGCATCAGCAGGCGAACTCTCAACAACTGCGCCACCAGGGAAGCCCCAAAACAGCTATCATTTAAATTATAATCAGCTCATTATGAAATTTTCCTAAACTGTACATTTAAACAGGGAGAAAAATCTTTATCAAATGCCATGACTAGTCTGCGGTAAGTGCCTTTCTAACTTAAAGTCTGTTCTCCAAACAGGGGTGAGAAAATTAAATGAATCTATGTTGAGTTATGTGTTATAAAGATATTGTTAAAAATATTTGGATGGAGATATGTCTTGCTAAACTCTGAGCAGTATTTGTCACTAATATTCTTGTCTCGATTTTCTCTTGTTCTTCCTGATTCACACTATTGTTTCCCCTCTATCTTCTCTGATCATTACCTCCTTTTCCTCCTCCTTGCCTTCCCCCACCTGGACTTTCAACTTTGACATTCTCTAGGCTTGCGTTTTCTTGCTAACTCTCCACTCTTGTTCCCCCTCTTCAGGGTGATCTCATACACACTAAGGATTTTACCTCTGAGTTGACGAACCTGAATTTATTTGTTCCAATTTGGTCTTCTCCCCACATTGTCACACTCATGTCACCAACTTGCTGCTGGACATTTCTGCACTCCTGTTCACACATGTAACCGATCAGCAAGCCCTTCTAATTTTACCTCTATAATATTTCTTTAACCTGAACCCTCCCACCGTTCCCCCGCTCCCCACCCAAACCACTTTTACCAATAACCTTCCCACCCTTACCATTTCATCCTTGCATTACTCTCATAGTTACCCAACTGGTTCACTGGCCTGCAGTTTTGCCCCTTTCAGATCCATTCGCCACAAAGCTGGCAGAATGCTCCCTCCAAACTGCACATCTGACCTTTTCAGGCCCTGCTTAAAATGTCGATGGTTCCCAGTGATTTACAGAATAAAGCCCAAGCTCTTTAGTCTGACATAAAATGAGGCCCTCCAAGTTTTCACCTTTGATTTTTCTGTCCTCTCTGCCTTAAAATTTATATCTCAGAAGTATTTACTTTAGTGGAGTTTACAACCTTTACAGGGCTTCTCACATCCAGCCCTGTGCTCATAAACTCTCTCTACATCCTCTTCATCTTTTTGCCTACTTTTCCTTGGATAATTCCACTCAGTTCAAAGGTCAACTTTCTCAGGATGGCTTTCTGGCTCCCCACATGCGTGGGTTATGTGTACCTCCTCACTTCTCTCATATCAGCATGTGATAATCTCTAACATAGCACCAGTAATATTGTGTTATTTTTATACCTTTCTGTATCTGTCTATTCCACTAAACTATGAACTCATTGAAGGTAGGAGATCTATCTATTCATGCAATAAATAATTTTTTGATTACCTATAAACTGCCAGGAACTGAGTTGGGTACTAGAGAAAAATGTTAACCAAGTATTTTTTTCCTCTCCAAGCACATAATTATTACATACAAAATTAAGGCACATATTAAGTAAAAATCATTTTCTCTGTCTTATGCTACATATTTACATGTTTATTTCTCATAGTAGATCTTATTATTTATATACTTTCTCGTTGATAAAGGTACCCAGTAGAAATGTCTGTTGCTGTGCGTTTGTGACAGCTTGTCCATATGCATTGGGGCTGTAAGTGGGGCTATTGCAATGCCCAGTTTAATTTAAATTTTACTTCTAATTTAACTCATACCTTCAATCCCTAAAATTATATTTGAGTATGGTTTAAATATGTAAATACAGCACTATGCATAGATTAAGAGTAAATTGTGATCGAACAGTTATCCAGGACAGGACTAAAGCCACCTCTGGATCTTTGGGCATATGTGTCCAGAAGTTGATCAAGTGTATCTTGCCAGCTCTCACTCAGTGGCTACCTGTTAACCTACTACAGGTGATCTGAACGCTAAGGAAATAAAAAGATGTATGAAAGTGTCTTCGGATAGGGTTGCTAAACTTAGTAAATAAAAACACAAGACTCCTAGTTAAATTTGAACTTCATATAAACAACAAATACTTTATCTAAAATTGAAATTTAACTGGGTGTTCTATATTTTATCTGTCAACCCTACATTTTACACAGTGTAGACAAGATCAAGTGCAATATCGTATCTCAGTAACAAAGTTAAAAATCTCACTGTCATCAAGAAGGTAATTTCCTTTCACTCCATGTATCTTCTTTTTTGACTTTATGAAATATTCTTCTATATCTTCTCTTCCTCTTTTGCCCAGTCTGATTAATTACTCTCCTGTGATTTTCCACATTTCAGGAGAGTGTTCACCTCTCACTAGCTTGGCTATCAAAGCCAGTTTTCTTGTTGGGTAATAAGAGCGATCTTGTTTCAATAAGGATAGCAAGAATGGGAAGGTAATATGGAGCCCCGTAGCTTTCTATTCTGGGTTTCTACTATTCAGAATGTTTATTCCTTGGTGATTATAGGTGTTTATGATAATCGGTCCATTATCTCAGATACCATCTTCTTATGAATTGGGGGTGGGGGAAAGAAATGGCAGGCTAGGAGGAAGAAGGCAATTTAAATAATCTTCCTTGTTATGTTGTTTTCAGTAAAATACCCCTTATTTGATCTGAGATTCATATATACCTAGGATTCTGTAGGCTTGACATGTCTTACTTTGGCAGTAATTTTAGAAGGCAATGTAAATGCAATATTTAGGATTATTTACATGAACTATAACAAAAGGGCAAGCTATTTCAGTACAGCTCTCCAAAGAAAAATTATAAGAACAAAACTCAGAGGGTGTCTTCTCCCTGAGTCTCTGTCACTTATTAGCATGTAAACATATTCCAGCAATCATTTTCATTTCATTAGTAAAATATCACACCTTTTCAGCAAATTAAGAATGCCATGTAATTATTTTCTGCCTAACAAAAGACAAGGAACCATAGAGAAAGATAAAGTGTCTACCAACCTAGATCTTTTGTAAATACCACTGTACTGAATGCAGCAGCTTTTCTTAAGCCTAAGAACAGATAATTGTGTTTCAGGCAAGAGATAAGCTCAATTAGCACAGAGATAGCAAGCTGTACTTTATAGGAACACTATTTCTTCCTGCCTGAAATGACCTTCTGCAAACTAGTTTCAAAATTAAGTACTCACATATTAACTTATTTTCTCTCATCCTGTTAGAGAATATATGTGTGTATAAAATATGTTCATACACACAAAAATCAAATTGTACAGAATATGCAAATTAGTAAGTAGTTATTCATATATCAAAAGTAATTCACCAAAGGATTTACTACAGCTTTCCTTCCAGTTCCTTAAAAGTTTTATAAAATTTGACTATATATATATTTAAAAATATATACATATATATATATATATAAAATCACCATTGAAAAATAACTTTCATAGAACCAAATTCATTCATGCCCACTTTCAAATTTTGTATCAAGGATATTAGTTAATACTGTTTGATATTTAACAGGTAAGGATGGGGCCCTTCCATTAGCTATGATTCATTAGCTATAATTCACATAGGTTAAATATCTATTTCTGTCTCAATAATAGGTCCTAAATAAATGTTCCCAACTACGTTTAGTCTATATACACTATTAGTTGGTTTCAGTATATTGTCCGGTCTGTGATGAGTTTTGCATTGTAAATAGTATATGAGGAATCAGAATAATTATAATGGCTAACATAAACCATAGATTTAAGTGAAAACTCTACTAACTGAGGTGTAGTGCAGTATAATTCAACAACACTCATTGATACTTAGATTTATATAGCACTTCAGCCATCAGTTCTTTTAATATTCTTTTAAATCAGGACTCTTTGTACCCCCATAAAAAATGTTAGTTACAGATGGTCAAACAGAGTCTCAATAATAATATTTTATGAGCATTATTACAATATCAATTTTTAGTGAGATAGTTCTACTAGTGTATTTGTTTAATGGTCATTTGACTTATACATATAGATGTATTATTAACCAAGAAATATGGAGCACCTTCTATGTTCCAGACACCTTGTTAGACACTGGGAGTACATTAGTGACAACAGACAAAAATCCTTAACACACAGAGCTTACATTCTTTTAAAGGGAAAAATTAATTGTGCCAGGAAGATATAATCATTAGTTATGCAATCAATATTACATTAACATTCTAGCCCTTTCTGCAAATATTTATTGAGGATCTGCAGTATCCTTTGGTTGATGCTGTGGAGCATACAGAAAATTATACAATATGGGCTGCCCTCAAAGTATCTGAAAATTCATACATAAGACACACATAACTATAAAACCTAAGGAAGAATGAAATGCACGGATCCAAAATGTCTTGCAACTGAAGTGAAACAAAATATTAAACAATTTTAAAAGGACTGAAAAGGGCTTTGTGAAAAATATTTGATGTTTTGATGAGTGTTGAAGGATTGGTATGTGAAGAAAGGGCATTCTATGCTTCAGTGTTTCAGGAATGAGCACAAACAGGTCACGCCTTACATTTCCAACACTCTGGAGAGAAGGAGAAACCATGTGACAAGAGCATATGGTTCATGGACAATTATGGTTCCAGAGAGGGAAGTGAATGATGGGTTGGGGGGAGATTATCATGCATCCTAAATGTAATAGTAGAAATTCAGTCTTCACTCTAGAGGCAGTAAGGAACCAATGACAGTCTTTGAGAAGGAGTGTGACACGTTAACCTGATTAAGGAAACATAAATTTAAATTTAACTGGCATAATAAAAAGAGTCTGTTCAAGCTCTATGTTCTAGAATATATGATTTAAGTCATTTATCAAATGAATACCGGTATTATACATTAAGGTCCATATTTATCTAACAGATCTATTTTCAGAAAGAAGGTTTTGTTTTATGATTTGGTTTTGGGAATGGCGATTGGTTGTTATCTTGGTTTTGCCTATTTTTTCCCGTGTCTCTCATAGTTAGGCATGGTCTTAGTTGCATATCACATGACGAGCTTCATCTTACATCCACAGTTTTTATTTGTGAGTTACTCTCACAAGAAAGCAGAGTGTAGATGTATTTTCCATCTATATGGATAATGAGAAAACATGAAAATATAAACAATTTCTCTTTTTGTATTAAGAGCAATTAAGGCATGATTTCCATTAATAACTTATCCAAAAAATTAATCTTTGTCAGAAACAAGACAAGGTTAGAAACCTTATTTGCCAATACCTTAAGTCTAGTAATTACTTACATATAACATTTATACATGTAGTTCTGAGCCCTGGTTTTCTCCTCTGGAAATCGTAGTGATAATAGCTCAGTTACAAGGTTGTTATGAGGATGAGATATATATTTACCTGTGTTATATTTAATATTCATAACAACCTTGTAACTGAGCTACTATCACTACCATTTTACAGGTGGAAGAAACAGGCTAAGATCTGTGTCCAAGAACAAAGCCTTTTCCATCTCAAACCCCATACTTTCCCTCTATCATGCTGATCCCCAATTGTAAACCATGAAAGCACTGTAGAAATAATTATACATAGGAAAGATAATGAGAACCTAATATTTTCAAAAATATTCAAGACTTTCTTTTATAGGAGATGTATTCAACATTGGAAACAAAAATCTCCAAATATTCCCAGCAATTATTTCCACATTTTGAAGCAAGCATGTGAATTATTTATATGAATCATATGGAATTGTGAAACCAGAATATGTAAGTTGACTTAATGAAAAATGAACTAGCAATACAAAGTACTATCTACTTGGTATTCTTGTTCCTAACTTATTCATAGCCTCTAGGGGAATTTCATCATATAAAAATTCCACCTTTCAAGAATTTAAGTGGCTATATGGTTTCTAGGCTATTACTACAGTTCATTTATGTGTAAAATGCACTAATATTAGAAGCTAGAGAAATAACAAGGATATGCTAAACGTTAACTACTATGAAGCATACCTTTTAAATTTTAAAACTAATAATTTTAGTTTTACTCCAACAGGTCTCCCTTAAAGAAAAGATATAATTACAATAACTTCATAGATAAGGCCAAAAATTCTAAATGGATTTCCTTGAAAAATTCTCTCATTGGTGATATTTTATTTTTTGATTAACTAAGTAGATAAAATCTGCCTTAATTACTTGGAGTATCTTCTGTAATTACCTGCTCTTTAAGCAAAGAACTGAATAAGAAAATGGTTCATTTACAAAATGAAGTACAAATGTCATTTCATATTTATCTAACACTTCTATTTTTGGAAGCAAGCTCATTTTTTAGACTTTGGCAAAGTATTTACATGTTAAAGCTGAAGAGTTTAAAGAACACTGTGAAGTTGGAAAACACACTGTCACCATTTTGCAATGTGATAGGTGCTATCAGTGATCCATTTGGATCCGATTCTCCTCTCTTTATATGTCTCACATAATAAAGAATAAGGTTGGGTTTATTTGTTTTAAAGTTTGCAAGTTAACTAAGAGCTGAAAATGACCCTTCTTAAAAGTACAGCCAAGTTCTGAAAATAATGTCATGAAGAAAAAAACTCCCGAGCTCTCCTTCAAAACCTCTTAGTTGTTATGGAAAGAGAATTTGGACTCTAGTCTAAAGGTTCGAGGATTCAGGACCCAATTCTGCATTTTTATTATGAGAGCATGACTACATTTCTCTCTATATATGAAAGACACTAGCCATTAGCCAATTCACTGCCCCTACCCCATGCCACCAAAGTCCACTTTAGATACTTTTCCTTCAAATTAGAAGTCTTTGTTCAAGAAGACGATGCATTAAGCACAAAAGGATGCATTGTAATTGGTCTAAGCAAGTCATGACCAACACACTGCCCCTTTCCAGAAATCTTCCCACTCTTTCTTGCAGCTAGAAATGAGCATCCTAATTGAGGATGCCCAACGAGTGACGTAATTTTGACCAATAAAATGTTAGCAGAAAACTGTTGGAGAGATGCTAGAAACTTTTTCCTTCAGTGATTAAAAGTGAGAGTAGACTCTCAGAAATTCCCTTCTGCCATCCTTTCTTCCTCCTTTGCTGCTTTGAATCGAGAGGATATCTAGAGCTATGACACCTATCGTGCCTCCAGCATGTGAAAAGTAAGAGGATGAAAACCAATATTGAAGGTGGCAAAGGAGAATAAAATGAATTCTAAATAAAAAGAATGTACGTCATCAGTGAGCCCCAGTGCCATCTCTAGACCGATCTCCCCCAGTGTCTTATTTTAAGTGACAATTGAATGTCCCTCACATATGGCATGGCAAATAAGATTTTCTGTTACACGCAGCTGATCTTCAGATCCCTTACCTTGTGAGAAAGTGCCCAGTATATTAGTTGTTACTTAATACGTTCTTAGATAATTGTTTATTTAAAAAAATAAATACTTTCTGACTGATAAATAAGCTGGAATACTGAAAAATATGCTCATTTTTGTAGTTTTAGTCATTTGTTTTTTTTGGACATTTTAGTATTCTCATATTTGTTATGCATAGTATCTATTTGCTTACACTGACATTCCATGGTACATCTTTGGTATTTTCTCAATGTTTTCCTAAAGCTCCATAATTTTGTGAGAAAATATCCCATAAGGAAATTACTTTTAGAAAATAATAGAGATGGTGGACACAAATACAGGAAGTCCAATGACCTTTAGGTATAGAAGCATGAGCAATTGTGAAATGGATTTTAAAAATGTAATCTGAGTTGGGATTAATTTATATGGAGTCCTCTTTTTCACATGGAATTTTTATATACGCTATAGGTTTAAAAGTTTTAAACATAACAGTTCAGTGAAAAAAACCTCTATATATGCATAGTTCTGTATATATGACATGGTAAAAATGATGTTTTTCACTTTAAAACAAGTATTAACAGCAATTTCTAATCTGAATAATTATATGTTCAGTTTTTCTTGTGGATTTATGGACATAAATGATTTTTCCACTAAAGTCATCATTATAAATTTTCTGCATTTTGAAAATTTAGAAAATATAAGAAAGTTGTAAACTGTCTACACTCTAATAATGCTACAGTCACATTTTAAAAAAAGACACTGTTGCATAGACCATGTGTGCTTTCCTATCTACAAATCTGTGTTCCACTTTTCTCACCATCCCCAAATCCTGTCTTAGATTTCATAAGAATATGAAAATTCTCATAAAGCATAACTCAAATTTTTCCTCATCCTAATCAGAATTGCTCTTAATACCCTCTTTATTTTGTCACTATATCTACGTTTTTCTAGAGTACTTAAAAGTCACATTATTGCTAATCATATTACACATCTTTCCTAGTAGACTATGAGTTTCATGAAAACGAGGTCTATTTCTCCTCTTTCCTCAATCCTTAGTTGTTTATTAAATTCCTTGAGCACAGGATCACTTTTATTGACCCCCAAATTTATGAAATAATACCTTACATAGGCTATTACATAACATCATTCTTCACCCCAATTTGATATAACAAATCAGGTGCAATGATTGGAGTTAGTATAGGTCATTCCGTTCTTAAGAGCAAGAAGCTCTTGAAAAAGCCATGGGAACACATGTAATAGGCAAAACAAAATATAGTATTGAAAATTTGCCCCCCTTTGCACTGTCCATATCACATATCCATTGAATGTGTGAACCATAGAACGAGAAAAGCCAGAAAAGTAAGAGAATAGACATAAAGAGAGCTACCAGATGGAGTGAAGCAGATATCCAGAAAGGTGTGTGCATGTGATGTGTGCTGGGAATACAGAGGTGTGTGGAAAAGACTAAACCTATATGTTGGCTGGATTAAAGATAAATAAAGAGAGAGTTACAGTGCAGGTGCCATTCAAGTAACCGAATTCTAGAAAGGGAACAGGAGGAATTTGAAAGTGGCTCTCAAGAAGATATGGTGCATGCAAGGCAATCCTTCTTGCATAATTTTTAAGAGATTTAGGTAATGATTTAAACTCCTTTTCAATCATTTTTGGCTGTTGGGTTGGTATTCTTTTGATTATGACTTCATGTTTGAAGCTGGCTTCAACATTCAGCTCAGCTTTATTTGGGACCCACAAAGATAAAGTGAAGTTTAAGGTAGTCACAGATTATGCAGGATCAACATTATAAGCGAGCACTTGACCTTGTGGGGTTGTAAAATACTCAAACACTTAAACCATACTTAAGCAACAGGACTGTTTGCAAAAATAATCAGTCCTAGGCATAGAAAGTAGGTTCAAAATACCTCATTCAGCATGCTTATTTAGGTTATAATGTTATTAATGACTATTATATTGATATTATTTTAAATTAAATTATAAAAAAACTATACTAAAACTTAAAAGAGATGAGCTGTGTCTTGACTTTTGATATTTTGTTTTCTAGAAAATAGTTCACTTTATGTTTTAGGCTCTTCATCTCTAAATGTGAATAATTCTTGACATATATCAATAACTGAATATAGATATAACTAAACATTAAATAATGTTATAATAAGCATTTTGTAATAATATACTTTTTAATAAGTAAGTTCTCTTTCAGCATTAAGATTTTGTGATTCTATAATTGAACAGATAGTTGAAAACAAGAGAAGATATTTCAGGGAGAAAAGTTAATGAAGATTCCATCAGATGTCATGTTCTTTCACCTTCTATATACCTAAATGCTGCTAGAGTGCAATGACTATTTGTAGCCTTTATGTGAATTGACCCAATTAGACACACTTTTGGTATATGGTTAGGTAAGAAATGTGTTCATTTCAAACTGCTAAATGGAAAAATACTCTTCTGCTCAGAGAGAACAGAAAAAAAATGGATACAATATGCATATATAAAAAGTTTTTTAAAATCAGCAAATGGACCCCTATATTTTAGAACCTATTCACAATGGGGATGTGTACATGTTTTTAGTGAGATGGAAGCAATGCACAGGAGTATAAGTTGCCAAATGTGTATTATGCTACAGCATACTCTTTAGCACCTCGTAGTTTAAAAAAGTCCCTTAATAAGAACCTGTGATATTCCATTACTGTAGGGTAAATTGATTTCAAGGGAGCAAGTAGTTCAATAGACTCCATAGTTTATAGTTCCCTAATATTCATTAAGTACTTTAAATATCTAGTATAGTTTATATAAACAACCGCTTAGCTGCAGCATGTGTATGCGTATATCTTTTAATTAAAATTTTTGTTTCATTATATTTAAGAAGAAAGCAACAAGTTGTCATACAAATGAGTCAGACGTAACCAGTGACTTAAATATTCTGGGACTACTCATAGGAGTTACAGGTCTTAGTAAATTACTATCTCTAGGCATTAAACTGCTCTTCAGCGGCTTTTAGGTTTATTCAGTTTCCAAATTAACCCTTTTTGAAATCAGAAAATCTCTCTTTTAACATGTATTTTTTACAACTGGAAAGGACATTTAATGCTAACATTTAATGTGTAATACGTGTAATGTTACATCTTCAACCTTGTACAGGTTGGTCATTTTTACAAGCAGATTAGAAAACTCAAAAAAAAAAAAAAAACAAAGAAAACTCTGAGATTTGTTGCTCAATTGCTGCAGGTAACCTCTCTGAATTAAAATTCAACCCCAAGAAAGAGAAAGACATTACTATGTCAAGATCACTCAGGATCCAACATGAAATTAGTTTGTAGCTCCATTCAGTGCCTGGTGAATAGTCCTATATGTCAGCACTCACTCGTGAAAAACCAAGGTGATATTAACTGGAATTCAGTGTAGGTGCCAGATCTTAGTCTACTTAACTATCTTTTCTGTGCCAGGCTCATTCCTTCTAAACCCAAATAAATAACACTTGTATTATACTCACATCTGCTTTTGAGGAAGTTCACAGAATTCTAAAGACTTGTTTTATTTAGTTCTGGCCACACTGTCTTGAATCAGAGAGCAGGGATATTGTCAACTATATTTTCCGCAGAAGATACTTAAGGGAGAAATTTACCCATTTTGTGGGATGGTGATGGACTAATCAAAGAACCCAACCTCGTTTCTGTGTCACACTAGCACTGGATAGCACAGTGTCTACCCAAAAAATAATCTCTTCAGTTTTACATGTGAAGACACAAAGGAAGTTTAAAGTAAGGCTCAGGGAAAGTAAAATGCCCTGGGACAAAATCTGGGAAGCAAGGCAAAGCAATCATTTCCATTATTTACATGACCTCAAAATAATATGGACTCTACACAGTTCCTTTTGTACAAATCCTGATCTTCTAATGTGGTATTAATTATGCCTGTAACCATTCACCTTTATGGTATAATCCATTTGTTCCAGTAAATGAACCACAAGCCTCATACTGTGACTGGGGAAAACAGTTCCTGACCACAGAATTCAGTCCCTGATTCCTGGCTATGAAACTAAATGTTTATATCATCTCATTTACTCATAAATGCATCAGCTCTGTTACCTGTTCTACAGAGGCCTTACAAAGTCACATAGGACAGCAGAAGTAAACCCACCTTTTAAAAAAAAATCTGATGGAGTAATTATAAAATTATGGATCCTCATAAATGCTTATCTACATGCTTAGACAGACCATTAGGCTATCCCAGTCCACAGTTCGCTGTGATTATCACTGCAAAAAAATTTCTTTTCCCAAGAATCCTGCTGTAGCTATTTCGCCTAATACAAAGCTGGCCTTTCTGATGCTAGCAGTTCCTCTACCAGAAATGTAACACTTTGAGGGAAGGGATGATCTCTTACTCATACAGTCAAACAGAGCCTATTTTATAAGGATACCTTCAAACATATCTGTTTGAAAAAAATAATCAGTGCAAACTCATTATCTTTTTAAAGTTCTTCCTTTCTTCCTTCTAAATCGATGTGGGTCTATGATGTTTCAGTCAAATACTTTTGACCCATTGCAAACATGAGCAAGGCAACAAATTGATTAGTATTATAAAGAAAGCATCACGTTTTAGTTTACAATGAACCACATGTGCAAAAAAGGAAGCAACAGTTTAATTTCACATACTGTTTAGATTATTGGATTAGCAATTAACATTTTAAAGATAGAATACTGATTTGAAAAATTATTTGGAAAATCAGATCTGGTTCTTTTCGATCTTAAAGGCACTAAATGTAGAGCTCAATAGAGCTCCAGATTTCAAAACTTAAGTTAGTATGTATTTTGAAGGACAACAAAATGACGTCAGCGTACATAGAGCTATCTATTGAGAAAATATGGTGCAAAAAGAAAGTACATTTTAAAACCATATAATTACCATTAAATTAAGAAGTTACTTGTTTGAAGCTGACTCCATAAATCTTTAGGAAGAGTGTATATTCCCATTTTGAAGCACTCAAATATGACATTCAGAATAAAGAAGACATCATGTACAAATGTAAATAATGTAACAACAGATTGAGATTTTGTACTTCTTGTTCTCTTTACAATCTTGTCATGAGAATAAATCACATGGTGTCACTTTTTCCTCTTACAAGTCTCCTCTGAAAATGAAGCATCAAAGTCTTTTTTTTTTTTCTTGTCTAAATTCTTTATGTTTTAATGTTTTGGAAGAACAAGGATAAGCTAGAAAAAATCATGTTCTCTTTCACGGTCCCCTAACAACATCAGCAAATCCAGCGAACACAGATATTCTCTCCTGCCCATAATCCTCTACCCCCCCACATTAACTCTAACCTGCCCAAAGGTAAAGAAAGAAAGAAATTTGTTTGAGGGCAGATGCAGAAAATGTGCTTTAAGTAAACATTTTCAGTAGTTTCAAGGACATCGTCAGCAATGCCACATACATTTAACCATCACTGAATCTTAAATCTCTGATGCTTTGGAATGGAACAATTGCATTTGTAAATAGTCAAGAAAATGTTTACAACAGTTGAAAGTGCATGATGCATTTTAAAAGATTTGATTCCATAGATATGTGTTAGCACACGGTATTTGTTTTTTTCTTTCTGACTTACTTCACTCGGTATGACAAACTCTCAAGACACAGACATAGAGAATAGACTTGAGGACACGGTGAGTGGGAAGGGTAAGCTGGGACGAAGTGAGAGAGTGGCATGGACATATATACACTACCAAATGTAAAATAGATAGCTAGTGGGAAGCAGCTGCATAGCACAGGGAGATCAGCTCAGTGCTTTGTGACCACCTAGAGGGGTGGGATAGGGAGGGTGGGAGGGAAACACAAGAGGGAGGAGATATGGGGCTATCAGATATCAGCTATATGTATAGCTGATTCACTTTGTTACAAAGCAGAAACTAAAACACCATTGTAAAGCAATTATACTCCAATAAAGATGTTAAAAAATAATAGAAGGCTTCCCTGGTGGCGCAGTGGTTGAGAGTCCGCCTGCCGATGCAGGGAACATGGGTTCGTGCCCCGGTCCGGAAAGATCCCACTTGCCACAGAGCGGCTGGGCCCGTGAGCCATGGCCGCTGAGCCTGCACGTCCAGAGCCTGTGCTCCGCAACGGGAGAGGCCACAGCAGCGAGACGCCAGCATACCACAAAAAAGAAAAACTAGACAAAACATATAAAATAAATATTTTCAGACATTGGACAGTAAAAGATTATTTGAAACACTAAGACTGTGCCATAGTTCAAAGAATTATTTGGAAGTAGATACTATAAGAAACTCTCCAATTTGGGGATTCTTAAAATGGCTCTTTAATTTCTTGTCAGCTTAAAGAACATATTTTACTATTATCATAAAAATACCCAAATGTGTATCATCCTTAATTTACTTGAGGACTCCTATCATTCGGAGCAATCTAAATGGTCTAAGTCATGACTCAACGAGAAAACAAACAAGAAATGTATTCTAAGCAGCACTACTGATAATTTTCAAAACACACATAATTCTGAAAATTGGAATTTACTTTTGTTAATTCAAGTAGATCTTCCTTAATTAGAACTCACTTTTCTTCTCTGAACATATAGTATTGACTCTTGCCATTATGGGTGATTCTTTAATAAATGAACAGGCAACTAGCTCTCAGGTAATAATTTAGTGCATTTCTGCCTGAAAACATTACTCATATAGAATTAAAAAAAAAGAATAACACAAGTTGACATCCAGGATATAATGTAATCACAGTCTAATCTGTGATATGCAACATCCGTAATGGTGGAAAACTCATTATTCAACAGTAATTCATGTGTAAAACCAAATTACACACAGTTCCTTGATCATATCGAGATATTCCAATCCATATTTTCCCTTTGGTGGCTACCATCCCAGTGGACTTTACCTTCCAAGAGTTTATAATCTAATTGGCAACAGTTTAGAGTTATGACTACAAGGCAATACAGTCCCATAAAGCTACAAACCCATTTTATTCTAAAGCCTATATTTAAGATTATAGGAAGATAATACAATGATATTTTAACATGACTTGGAGGATAAAATATTGTCCACTTATATGTCAAAGAGAAATGTGATAGTCAATTGATAGTTTAAAGATAGGCAAGCTATATTTTCTATATTTCCTTGGCAAGCTAATTCACCCTATTGTATATAAAACATGTTCCATGCTATTTTAAGTATTAACAACCCCAAATCAAACTGATGTTCAATGAGATTTTCCAATACTGGATTTCTACTGGCAAACTGTATTTGCCAGACCAAATTCTTCTCTTAGCCTTACCTCTTAGCCTGTAGATAACAAATGGTGCTACTAATAAGCTCCTTTCCTCGATTTTCAAAATAATTAGTTCCCCAAGTTGTTTATTTCAGATAAGAGAATAATATACTACTCCACAGAATTTGTTGTTTCTAAATAATTTTAAAATTCTAAATTTGCTATAGCATTCAAGTTCCCAATAGTAAAAAGAATGTCCATGATTGCAAAGTTTCTATGGCAACAACCTCATTATAAAACCACTCCTGCGATAGTAACCTGGATTCTAAATGTTAGAGAGATGTCAAATATCATGGAGCTTGGTGCATGGGAGAATTAATGCACAGTCCATATATAAAAGAATTTAATTTTAATTTCATCAACAATGCAAATGTGTACAATGTTACTGCAATGATTATAAGGGGGATCTTCTAAATTTGCAAACACTACTTTTCCCTGATGAGAACATTGTAATGTTTTAGGTTAAATTTAAGGACACTTGGTTTTGTCTTATCTATCTAAAGTTGGATCTACTTATGAAAACCTTGAAGGAAGTGTAGGGTCTGTTGCTCATAAATGATGACTTCTTGAGATATCAGGTGACCCTCAGCATCACATTGAAGTGTTTAGGGGCACAAATGGTAACTGAAGTTACCTCTACTTCAGTTAAAAATCCATTAGCACATGCACTGCTCTGTCAACAAACATTTCATTCCAAGGAGAAAGACAACACCGACATCCAGAGTCAGTTTCTGAAATGAATACCAGCTTTTTAGAAACTAACATCTGCTGAGTCCCAATGCTCCAGCTGCCACGGAAAGCAGATTTTCAAAAGTAAGTCTGCCCCATTCATTTCTTCCAGGAAGTGGGCATTCAGTGACTGGAATCAATTAATGCTTATTTGTGATTCATTTTAAATCTATGATTTAGAAACTTTAATTGACAGACATAATGAATGACTACAATACATTTTGGAGGCTGCATTGCATTTTAAAACAAGTGAAGATAATTGTAAGTGAAAAATGAAAGAAAACTGCATACCTCAGTAAATGAGTCATTAACCTTTCACCTCTCAAACCAGAGAAGAAATCCTGATGATAATAACCAAGCTGCTTTAATAATTCTTCAAGATGATAATAAAATTAAACTGATAGTTTGATATTGATTTTGGTTCTTTGTAAGCTCATTCCAATTTAGTCTTCCTCTTATACGGACTCACTGCCCCACTACCCACATATTTCTGGCTCACTTTTTTATTTATTTATTTTTAACATCTTTATTGGAGTATGATTGCTTTACAATGGTGTGTTAGATTCTGCTGTATAATAAAGTGGATCAGCTATACATATACATATATCCCCATATCCCCTCCCTCTTGTGTCTCCCTCCCTCCCACCCTCCCTATCCCACCCCTCTAGGTGGTCACAAAGCACCGAGCTGATCTCCCTGTGCTATGCAGCTGCTTCCCACTATCTATTTTATATTTGGTAGGGTGTATATGTCCACGGCACTGCGAGACTGGCTTACTTTTGCTTTGAAAGCAGTGGGACTCAAGGATGAAAGGAGAGAGGAAGAAAGGAAGCAAACAAGGAAAGGAACTAGAAAGAGAGGGAGGGAAGGAGGAAGGAAATTACCAGTACAAGTAAATTCCATAGGCAAATTTATTTTTAATTTGCTCTGATCCTAATTGAACTATACCTAAATTGCTTCTGGGGGGGCATTTGGCTTGTGAACTTGGGGAGGGAAATAGAGATGAGTGTGCTCATGGGCTGTGGAATTTGTATTTCAAGGAATAAAGGATCAGTGTAGCCTGATTCATTCTCACACAGTGACGGCCGGTCTGGTGGTCTGGACCACAGCCGCTCTGGACCTCCTCAGCAGTGCAGGCTGACAGTTGGAGCCTCTCAAATACCACTTCATAATCATTTCTTGAGTTATGAAAATCATTTTGGAGTGAGAAGTCTAGGTAACGTCTAAGTTATATAGGTCATCTGCATGATTTTGGACTGAAATTGGCCTTACTCATGTTTCATAAAATTGGAATACAAGATGTGTTAGTGTGTCTATATCTCTGCATATGTTGTAGGTATTTTGATATAAAGCATATGTTAGACACAGTCTGCGTATGTTACACATATTCGGATATAAAACATATTATATATATCCAGATAAAATAGAATTCTGGATGATTATTTCAGTCCTAAAGAATCAAACTGAAACTATCCTTTAGGCTAGGCACAGATAGGATGCTTAATGTTCTATTAATGCTATTAAGACAACTATTTTTAATATTTCTTTTAGAGTTACCTTTAGACACAACCCACCACTTAAAATAAGATTCAAAATGTGAATGTCAAAACCAAAGTAAGTCTAATCTATTACTTCATTCACAGATCTTACTTCTATATGGTTTCTGATTATGTCAAAAAATCAAATTGATACTTTCCTCAGAATTCAAGGTTTGAAAGCACTGAGTTTAAAAGGAAATAGCATAGGCTTTTAAGGCAATCCCAAAATAAGAATTCCAAAAATGTTTTGAGTGCATAAGCCATTATTAGAACAAGTTTTTAGTCTCCCATGGGGTTCCAGCTAGTGTGGAAAAAGACAAACACTTTCATGATTCTTTTACTTCTGAGATATTTGTTAAAAGAATAAAAGTTTGATAATGCTTTATTGTCATAACACTATTTTACTGAATATTAATACAGTTACTCTGGGAATATATATTCTGATATTATAAAGTAACATAGGGCTTGGAGATTCAAAGATCTGAGTTCTAGTCTTTGTGGTGGTTTGGCACTTACTGGTTGTTGGACTTTGTGTGAGTCTAAAGTCCCTCCTGTGTAAAATAAGAGGTGACATGATTGTTGTTTATAATGATTTAAAGTATGTGAAAATGCATTTTAAACTCTAAAACAGTGTCTCAAGACAGTAGCCCTGTGCATGCTTTGAGCCACATGCACTGTGAACCATTTTGTACCTCAGTCACAAATCCCCTCTAACTTCCCCTTAAAATGCCTAAAAAATGCATTAAAAGGAAAATATGAAGGGTGCTCTAGGGTACTTCTTTCTCGTTAAACTTAAATTTGCTCCATACAAATTAATTTAACAAGATCTAGTAGCCATTTCTATGGAGACAAAAATCAGGATTAGGTACCTACTGCCTTCTGGATGGAAAGAATGGAATTGCCAATATAAATATTTCAAAAGCACCCAAAATTAATCATATTGATTGCATCCTTACAATCACCTAAGAAAATGCTGGTTCATAAACTGGCTACTGATAGTAAAATTTTAAAAACACACCTTTTATTATGAAACTCATGTCACAAATTGGACCATGGAAGATACAGAACATAGAAAACAATATTTTACACATATGGAAAAGAAGACTCTCCTTTATTTTATGTATTTTTAGTCAGGTATAATGCAAAACCTGATAATTATACCAAAATAAAAATATTAGCAAACACTGAAATGTGCAAGTTTTTTAAATGTGTAAATTTCATTTTTTTTCTCATTCATGGAGAAAGAATACACATGATCCACTGGTATGAAGCAGATCCCATACTTTGGTGAGCAAAGTTTTTCTGCAATCTCTCACAGCCCTCAAGATCTGTAGAGAGTGGAGGGTTAATTAATTTGCTATTTTAAACACCACATATTTTAAAATTTGAATGACGCTGCTAATAAATTATCTAAGTTGGATTTTTATAAGCCTTAATTTTCATCTAATGAAAATAATTATGCAAATTATGCATGTTAATTAAATTATGTAAATTTATAGGGCAAATTATTTGCATGAAATTGTTTTGTTATTCTGTATAGCTTTAGTCCCTGGAAACCCAGAAGAGCAACCTGTTAAAACAATGTATACGCACATGTATAAACTGTTCCTTAAATACAGAAGTTACTATTTATCGTTATTTTCTATCAGTTATAAACCAGTTTCATTATGGACATTCTTGGTTTTCATTAATAAAGAGACCCAACTCTATGTTCTTTGTGTTCTTTGAATATATAAAAGAATGCACTTTGAGTTTAATGTGATTATTTGTTTTTGGCAGCCACCTAAGAAACTAACTAGAATCATTTGCAGTATACAAATTTTATAGTTAAAAAAAAAAAAAAGACTCCTTAGCCAAACAATGAAATGACACAAGGACATTTTTTTTCTTTCACAAATACCATTTACTATTCTAATCCTGCAAGATATGGCCTGATAATTTTTTAAAAATATACATTGAAAACCAAAATATTTTAAGATAGATTATGTCACAAACTAATGAACACAACAGGCCAAATAAATGGCATCTCTGACCTCATGCTATTGGCTGATCCTGCTGTATATAAGGAAAAGCCAATTTAAATATTGTGCCAATCCAGGATTCATGGATAGGACATATCAGCTGTGTAAAAGCTTCCTCCCAAGTATCTTATAAATATTCTGGTGCATATTTGTTGAGTTTCATTTACAAGATTGTCAGAAAACTAAATGTATTTTCATAGCACCTTCTAAATCTTTAATCAAGCAACATCTAATGAAGCTAAAAGGCAACTTAATTCTTTTCCACTTCCTTTTTCTCCTGGTAGCATAGTTACGAAGAGAGCTAAGAAGATGACACACACCTTAGTTGTACAGAAGAGGGATATCTCTAATCCACATATTACCAAATGAAAAGTTCAAGTGCAGTTCTTCACTTCAAGGAGAACTTGGAGGAGGGATTTGTTTTATTACAGGATCTGCTAATGCCAACTCTAAATCCCCATCCTTTCACAGGAGAGTTTATAAAATCCCTCTTCCATTTGTGAAAAGGAAACTCTCACAATACTGATGCACAAAATGACATTTATTGACATTAAAAGCCTAATCAGTTATTTCTCAGCAGTCTTTATTCCTTTTGCAGAGGGGTTTATTGTGCTGTTCGGCATGAAGGAAACTGGCACTCTTTGATTTAGCAAAGTCTGGCCTGAAATCAGTGCTCCAAATAGTTTCTTTAAAGCTGGGCATTTTCCTAATATTGGACTGAGTCCTGTGAGTGTCTATATGGCTAAGAGATGAGTTTGATATAATAGAGTCATAAAGATTTTTAAAGACATTCTGCTTTGCACTTAAATTATTAGTACTGGATTTGCACTAGAGCCTAGGGTAGCCTGCAATGCATTCAAAATCTGTCTCTCCCCAGCTCACCCGGACTACTTTACGGGTCTTATTCTGGGAAATAGTGACCACACACTTTCTCAATCATTTTCTCAGCCTTATACTCAGCCAATCTTTTTAAAACGCAAGAGATGCACAATTTATTGTCTTCATTGTTTAAACATCAGGAGAGCTTCATAGAGTTAGTGCCTACACTTATAAGAAGGTCTCAAATAGAGCTTTTTCAAGACCAGTTCGGGAGATAATTGGTTTTATTTATCTGTCATAAACTTCCATGTTCCAGACACTACATATCAGAGATAGAAATAAAAACATATCCCTTGCCCTCAAGGAGTTCACAGTCTAAGAAAAAAGATGTTAACACTGGATCACAACCACAACAGTTCTTGGTAAAAGTGCTGTGAGAGGAATAGTCACAGGATGATTTGCAAAGGTGGGAAAGGACACCAACCCCACCTGAATGGAAACGAACCCAGAGAGGAGAACAAACTCCAGGTCATCTCTATCCCAGGGCCTTGCTGTGGAGGTTACCCACCATTAAACCAACCACTGAAGGGGTTTAAAGAGAAGGTCTGCTTGGGATTTTTTTTTTTTTTTTGCGTTATGCGGGCCTCTCACTGTTGTGGCCTCTCCCATTGCGGAGCACAGGCTCCGGACGCGCAGACCCAGCGGCCATGGCTCACGGGCCCAGCCGCTACGCGGCATGTGGGATCCTCCCAGACCGGGGCACGAACCCGTGTCCCCCGCATCGGCAGGTGGACTCCCAACCACTGCACCACCAGGGAAGCCCCTGCTTGGGATTTTTAAGAGATCATTCTAGTAGCAGAATGGTAAATGGGTAAATTCCAAGTTCTCTTCAATTAACAAAATTGTGTAAATATCTACCTCTAGCTTTGAGAACAATGAAGACATGACATTTCCGTTTCAATGCATTCCATTAAATATGGCCAGTATGACTAGGATCACAGGTCACATTATTAACTCTTGTTTGGGGCTGTGTAGTTTGCAAAATATAGAGTTTTGAGAAAAACAAGTAAAGAATTGAAATAAGTATTTTTCTATGAAATATTCTATATATATAGTGGGTGATTTGGTAGTTACTTCAGCATAAGAGACAAATCTTAACTTGTTAAACATTTGGTTCAAAAACTGATCAATCAAAATGATAGAATTGGTACAAGCTTATAGATTTCTGGAAATAATTCATTAACACTGGAGATTTGTTTTATATTTTGAAAACTTCTTCAATTCCAGAATTTAGGTTCAATCGTATGCCTAGCAATCATTCATATCTATATTATTCTATGTTTATATGTCAATTATTAATATGACTATTTCTTTTCATGAAACTTATTTTAAATGATAGTGTCTTATTTCATGTGTTCCTTGGGGCTATCTACTGTTCTGGTAACCTTAAAGTTAGATTAGATAAAATATCATTTAACCTTATTTTCTAAAAGAACTTTATAAAAGAGGAAAGCTGAACTTCCACAGTATTTCATTTCCACTTCTCTTAAGGCACTTACCACCAATAAATAAATAAATACATACATAAATGAGTTGCTGTGTTACTTATATGCATGTTTACCAGCCTTCTGAAACCCTGACTGCCACACAGGTTGGAACTTCAGCCTAATTTTTTTTTCCTTTATAACATACAAATTATGGTTTTCATTACTTTGTCACTCTCACTTTTTTCCAAAGTGCAATTCTATTAAGCATATCTGCAATAAATATTTTTGAAATCATAAATTATTATTAAAATGCATTTTCCTGCCATCCATAGGAATAAGTTAAGGAAATGAGAATTAAACAAAAGAAATAAAAATTCCAAACTCGGTAATTTTAAAAATTACAAAAATGAACTGACTTTCATTAGTACTATTATAGAATAATTAAGTTTTAATTCTGTAAAGGGCTGTAGAATTTGTAGAAAATTTAAAAAACTTTCATTATCTTACTCGGTTTTAAAACAACCACGTGTAATAAGTTGTCATTAGTTACATTCTGCAGATACAAAAGCCCAGTTGCAAAGAAATTAAGTGACTTGTTCACAATTACTGCTAGGAAGTAGCAGAATTTGGAGCCTGGATACAAACCTAAATCTTTGCTTTCAGGGCTAATCCACATTCATCATATCTTTTATGTCATTAAGACATAAAATATACCAGACTTTAAAACATTTTATTTTTGTCACTTGGAATATACCGTTGCCCAGTACAATTATTCTTTCACCTCCCTGCATCTTACTCCCAAATACTGGATCATTTTCTATCATGCTAAGACAAACTCTAGAGTATAATAATCAGTGGTAATAATGATGCCCTTAAAATACTTGGTAGCAATATAAGTTTTTAAAAAGGCCCAAACTGCATTAATCCAATATCTATTAATTACTAAATAGCTATTGTTGCATTTGGCTTCTTCAAAAATTAATTGCATATATAAGTTAGCTCTCATTAAGCTAAAATAGTGAATTAACAGAACAAATACTTTGAGCATAAAGAAGTATCTTATAAAACTAACATAAAACTTTATATTTAACTGTTATATATTTTTGCCTTAATTAAAATAGATGCCTTAAAATATAAAAAAAGTCTTTTTCTGAATAAGTTTCACATGCATTGTTGTTTAGCTCTTTGCAAAGATGAGAAAGAAAGAAAAAAGAAAAAAGAAATTTTTATACTTAGTATAAAAATTTGCTCTTTTTTTAATAAGATTTTCTGGACTAAATAAAATTATACTGCTCAATTAGATTGCTATAAGCTGCACACATAGGGCTTCCCTGGTGGTGCAGTGGTTGAGAGTCGGCCTGCCGATGCAGGGGACACGGGTTCGTGCCCCGGTCCGGGAAGATCCCACATGCCGCGGAGCGGCTGGGCCCGTGAGCCATGGCCGCTGGGCCTGCGCGTCCGGAGCCTGTGCTCCGCGGCGGGAGAAGCCACAGCGGTGAGGGGCCCGCGTACTGCCAAAAAAAAAAAAAAAAAGCACATATAATCATTTAATAAAGATGATCATTTTTCTAAAAAATTATATTAGCTTATGTTCTTAAATTTGCTTTATTCTACTAATATAATTTTTAGACAAAAGTCTTACACTTTAAGGACATAAGGCTACAGATATATCTTTATGGCTCCAAAGAGGCTTCTAACATGGTTTTTTCTGAAAATCAAATATCAATTCTTTTTTTATTAATCTGATGTGGCTCAAATATAAAAATTAATTAGGGAACTCTCCATAAACAGTAAAGCTGACACATTCTCTGAAGTAAAATTTTTCTATGGTTTTAGGGCCTCTATAATTATCCAAAATTATTTTTCTCAAATAATACTCTTTGCTTTTACTTCCATGTGAAAAGGTCATCTTTGATCTAAGGCTAGCTGAAAAAAAAAGGCATCTGGCCAATCTTTCCATATCCCCTGCTAGGAGTATAATTTACATGTAATTCACCAATAGATGTTCAATAATTAAAAAGAAAAGTAAGAAATTCACTAAAGCATGAGTTGCCAACACCACTGATTACTATGCCTCTCTTATGGGAAAAATAAACCCATCAATGAATGAAAACAGAATTCACATTTTTAGAGTCCTTGACATTTTAATGATTCTTTCATCATTCCTCTAATTTCCTACAATTGTTCTTATTTGAAATACAGGCTTTATGAAAATCTAAAGAACTAAAAGATTAAAGAACTGAAAACTGACAAATGAGGGCACTTGGACATTCAGTACTTTTCCGCTGACTACCAAGTGGTTGGGGACATTTCTCTTTCTTTTTCAAATATCCCCTTAAACTTATCATTAGTGCATTTTTACTTCAGCTTCCATTCACCTTTGATTATTTTATATGAAGAGACAGTAACAGAATTAATTAATTCTTTTTTAAGGGGACAAAAGCACCTTATGAATGCCCACATTGCTCTGTACACCTGAGATCTAATGACTATATTTTGAGTTCCAGGTTTCGGCTAAAATTGAGTTGTAGAGTTTATTCACCAAGGTCATTTGTACATTTCCCCCAACTGACTCCAGGTGAAGCCAAATGAGTATTGCAAGTGGTGGGTGTCTCATTATCTAGGTCAATTTATCACAGAAACTATTCTCACCCAAGAACTTTCCTCCGGAGTCGAAAGCAATGGCTTTCTTTTCAATGGATTTTTGAGGGACAAATGTCTCCATTTTTATGTGACAGGATTCTTCTGTGACACTTGGAAATCAGACTAAAGAGACAAAAAAAGAGCATGACGGCCTTATAAGCATCATAAGCCTCAGTGGACTAGGAAAGAGTACATTTAGAGTGGACTTCAGGAGAGAACAACGTTTCCCAAAGACTGTTATTGCCTAATGAGATCCGTGACCACACATCCATTATGTAGTATAAACATGGCTCCCTGCTGGCTCCCCAGGCCTGCTGACAGTTGGTGGTTATGATGGTAACTCACTTTAACACCCAAGCAATGTTTTAATATCTTTTTCTCCCATTTCTACGACAGTGGAACAAGGCTGGAATTCACCATGTAGAAAATAGCAATATTAAAACAGTATAACTTGGACATTCTCTATAGCAGTTCTGTGTTGCCACTATAAGTAATGCTCATTTTAGGAAGCAATCATCTTCCATTTTCTAAAAATAATTTTGAGAATATCTATAAACTTATACACAAAGAATTTTAAAATACTGGCTACTCTAATAAATTATGTCCCTTTAGCAAAGGAAGCCCAAGATGAACATTGTACATATCTTGCCTATAATTACTTGTATTTATTGCTTTTCAGGAAACCAAAATGTAACATGTGTAGTTTTAAAAAGAAAAAATAATGACTTTTTTAGAAATTTTAACATTATTTTATGTAAAGAATAGTTCTTCCTACTGAGAAGGCAAACATGTCCACTAGGCATTCCTCACACTCCCCCTCCTGAAGGAAGAATAATGATATCAACACAGTACAATGTCTGGTTGGGTCACTTTCAAAAGCTGTGCAGTATGATATGTGCAGTATTAAAAGACACAAAACCAAGCCTTGGTTTTAGTCTTCATTCTGCTTTTCTGACAGAAAATCTTTAGCACACAGACTACGATGAGAAAGCAAACTATCCTTTATGTAAATTTATCACTTAGAAGCATTGAACATTTACTTGCTATTATACAATCACATAGTTCTTCCCGGAAAAAATTTTTTAGTATTTTTCAAGAAGTATAGTAATACTTGTGAATCACAAAAGAAACAACAGATGTTCCTCTTCCCCCCCCCCACCTGCTTATTTTTTAAGGCAAATACCAAAGCCCTGTATGGGTAAAAATAAGTGATAAAAATTTGAAAATCTTTGTTTGTAAAAGTCAAAAAAAAAAAAAAAGGCCATCTTTAGTAAAACCATCAAGATCAGAAAAGTATTCCAGATCACCAATAATCTATTCTTTCTATTTTCAGGTTCAACATAGTGGTGCATCTCCACAGAAAGTCAGGAAGGCAAAATCATGATTTGAAGCACCACCATAAGTTAGTAGTGGGAGAAACTCTCTGTTCTTTTTTTTTTTGTAAACTCTCTGTTCTAATGTGTTGAAATATCATTTTAAACTAATAGAAGTAAAAATAAATTATATTTCAAGTGACTGACCTCAGAAGAGAGTAGGAGGATCTATACTGAAATGTATTCCTCCACACGTGTCTTTCCTCCTATTCTAAAGTAGTTCATTAATTATATTTAGAGACTTTGGGTGATTTCTTTTACCAATAACTTTAAAAAGTCCACCTTGGATTCACGGAATTATAAAGAACAACATCTTCTGCACGTCTTCACTGTTCAAGAGCTCATATTGTGTAAACCATACTGAACTCCAGAACCACTTATAAGCCAGCTCTCTTGCCCTTTACTAACTCCGCACCTGCAATTCTCTCTGCTTAGAAGGTTCCCATCTAGGGCAGCAACAGCTTACATTACATCTCTGTGCAGTTTAGAAAAAGGAACCCCCTCTGGGCAAATGTAACCCCAGACTAGGACACAAAGCTTGGTAAGTAGAGTGAGGGCTGGATGTCATTCTTCCATACCATTCCTCTGCCTCGTTCTTCTGAAGGCTCTGCAACAGCCCTGGTCTCTCCTACTAGAACATCACTGGTTTCTGAGCATGAGTAACTACCCACTGTAGGCAGTGAATATATGTACATAGTAATACAATTATTACAATTATTGCATGTAGTAAGGCAGTGATTTTGAGTTGGAGGTTGATATAGCCCTCTTCTAACAACATCTTTTTGAGCTTTATTCACTTATAAGTATACAGAGTTTCAGAGAGATTATGTATCATGGCCAATGTTACACAGCTAGTAAGTGATGAAGCTTGGACTGGAATCCAAATGCACTGACTTCAAAACTTAATCTCTTAGCCTCAACCAAAATGGTGTTTTGTAAATAACTGGGAACAGCTCAAGTGTAGGTTCCTTGTTCTTGTATGTACTTTTCTCTCCTTGCATTAGAGTGGTAGGAAGCAAAAGATGATCCTGGGATTCTTGGGGTCTTTAGAGACAGAGCCTTTTGTCCATGGATAATGTTTTACCTTTGTTCATTGGATTACTTATAACCTACTTTATTCTGAAAAGTATGTAAGAATGGTGTCCTCCATTTACATCATATCACATGGAAGCATATTAAAACAAACAACCAAAAAACCAGCAAACCAACAAATGGGAAAAGTCCATCTGTTACAATGGGTATTCTGGGATGAATAGTATTGCTTTTCTGTTCATAGACTGAATGCCATTCTTAAATATTTTCCTCATATAGGATTACATGACACAATAGAACTACAAATACAGCCATTATTACTAATACTAGTTCTAATAAACTTCCATTAATTGAGTGCCTACTATGAACAGGACACTTAGGTATTTTCTCAAAACCTCGAGAGTTTATGGTAAGTATCACTATCCCCATTTCATAGATAAGGAAACTGAGACCTAGAGACAATATAATTGATCAAAGGTAATACAGCTAATAAATGCAAAGCCTTTTCTTTCAAAATGTTACACCATGTTGCCCCTGAGCACTACAGCAAAGCAGAAGCTGTAGAGAACTATACTTCAGTGCACTTTTTGTCTCTCCTAGTATCTGCATTATTAATTCTATTTTGCATACAAATCCCTAACATCACAGTTATTAAGTATACAGACACCTAATACCACCTGGGAAGTATTCTGTCCAGAAATGTTCAATTTGAATCCAGTCTAGCCTGTAGAGCTAATGTCTAATTTACAGAAAATACTGGTGACCAAGATAAATGAAATAATGAGGAAATAAGATAAATTTAGAATATAGGATATTCTGCAATTGGCAGAATCATTTTAAAAGGTCAGGGTCATGAAAACAATCTGGAGGGGTACTTCTCAGTATGACAGGAGAAGGATGAGGTGTAACAACCAAAAATAATGCCTGATGTATGATTAACTCCTAGTTATAAAGAAAATAAAGATTAATAAAACTTAAAAGACACTTAGGGAAACCTAGAGAAATGAAAAATGAGCCAGGAGGATCAAAGAAAAGGGAGGGAGATGAAGGAGAAGATCATCTTTACTGGAGGAATCAGGGAAGATATCATAGAAGAAAGGGCATTTGTTCAATCTATTCCATGACATTGCTCTGTGACTTTCCAGCATATACTGACTTCCCCATTGTCAAAACTCTAACCTTAGGAGTAGGACTTTTGAAAACATATTGCTAAGTAACAACCACTAATTGTTTCTTATGTGTAAGCCTCTTCTCCCCAGGATTCGATCTTCTTCTCTTCTAATGGGCTCTGTGGTGCTCAGTACTAGACTCCATGGTTGGTACTCAAGTAGATCGAGACAAGGGGTATTTCCATATACACAAGATCCACAAGTCCTCCTCCCAGAAATGAGGGCATTAACACAAAGCAATATGTACTGCAATAAAACTCCAGTGTAAATTAAAGGATTCTTTGAAGTTAGCTGTAGCTCCATGCTCTTACTGCAAAACTTTATCAAACTTGATGCTGATAAAAATAAGTTTGTCATTAGCCAGCAGGGGGAAGAAAGGTCACTTCAGTGATTACAGGATGCAGCCTCGACACATCTTGGTGAGGTGGGAGTCTTTATGCATTATTCTCCTCATTTTACCAGGCAGGAAGTAGACACAGAGAGAGGCTAAGTGACTTGCCCAAGGACAAAGAGTGAGTCAGATGCAGAGCTGGGAATTGAGCCCACTTCTCCCGCTTCCCAGTGTACAGCTTTCTCAGCAAGCCATAATGCCTTTCGGATAGATCATTTCCTAAAATGTATTAAGTTGTTAAAAATTCAATATGGGTGTTGCATTGCTTTCCAACTAGCCCTGTTTCTCACTACCTTACTAGAGCTATTATCAGAAGCTAAACTGATGGTCAGGTCTGTAAAATCATATATATATTTTTAGACAATATGCCATTAAAGCTGGATATATCCAAATACCTAAGATGAATCGGAGTCGTTGCAGAGTGAATTTGTGTTTGGATCTCTTAGCAGGTAGGGGAGGATTCCACAGTGAGAGATAAATTGCAGCTTCAAAATTAGGAGAAGCTGGAAATGGTCACGAAGAACAAAATCTCACTGACCACCAGAAAGAATTAAAAAATAAACTCTAAACCTCCCCCAAAAGACACCAATATGATGTTCATGGCAGGCACCAAAAAAGCAAGAAAATAAAAATGTAGTGTACGTTGAAAAAGTGGATATTTTAGGCCCTTCAAGAAGATTCCAGACACTTGTTTTTATTCAAAACTAAGACTGTTTCATTAGCTGGGATTTTACCCATTGGTTCGTTGGGAATTCTGGGCCATGGGCAGGAAGTATCCTTTGTAATGGCAATCAATGAAGACTCTTATTGTGCTAACTAAACCAGAAATAGTAAGTAGGCCAGATGCTAACACTCCTAAAAGTCTTCTGACCTTGATCATTAGAAACATCACCAACTGATCTCTGTGCCCTTTACCAAAGAACCCGGACTCAGCTGTAGAATCTCCTTCAATATAGTAGTCAAGACAACTACCAATCAGTCAAGATTCATCCAAAAGATCAAACTCATTCACTATTTCTGGCATATGCTTCTGTGTTCAATCCCCATCCAAAAGACAAGACACAGAGTCACTATAGGCCCACAGCCCCACCTGTCAGGTCTGATCAAACCCTCTGCAATTATCCCTTATATGACCTGCTCATGCTTCCATAATGTTCCTTATCTGAATTAGACCATCAACTCCTTGAAGGCAGAGATACCTTTGAAAACAAAATTCCCTAACACAGTTTTCTTGAGAAAAGATCGATAAATACAAATTGATTTCATAAAATTTATCTATATTTCTCTTCAGAAGCTTTGGGGAGAGTGAAATTTTGAATTCCATAATAAGCATCATCACCTAATTCTAATTCAGAATTTTATTCAGCAGATAATCAATCATTGTAGTTAATACCTTATTAAAATTGAAGTACCGAGCAAAATGATTTCTTCTGGAACATTAAAATATATTAACTGAGCAACTGTTCTTGCAATTGTTTATCACCCTTAGGATAATCTTGTGTCACTTGAGAGAATGCAACCAGTTAAAACTTTCAGAAGTTTCAATATCCTATGAAATTCCCTAGAAAACTGGTTGACTCCAGGGCAGAAACAGGGAAAATACAAGATGAGCTTGTACTCATCTGGCAGTGCTAGAAATTCACAATGTGCTCAAAAAATGATGGCGGTATGTCAAAAGGGCAGAGTAGCCAATCTGAAAGAGCGCCCAAGAACCATAGGTGGAATATTTTGAGCAAGAAAATGAACCATGATAGTATTGGATGATAATACAAATAATAAAATAAATACCTGTCTATAATGATATAAATAAGTAATAAATCAGAAAGGGACATTTTTCTTGCAGAAGAATTCTAAGTAATGAACTTAGAAAGAATGAGGAAAACATCACCCCACCCAAGTGATCAAGGTTAACATCACCAATAATTAGACAAATCGACATGTATGGTATACTAAGGAGGGTACATTTCTTGTGTGATATTGTTGTCAAAAATGCATAACCTGGCTTCCCTGGTGGCGCAGTGGTTGAGAGTCCGCCTGCCGACGCAGGGGACGCAGGTTCGTGCCCCGGTCTAGGAAGATCCCACGTGCCGCGGAGCGGCTAGGCCCGTGAGCCATGGCCGCTGAGCCTGCGCGTCTGGAGCCTGTGCTCTGCAATGGGAGAGGCCACAACAGTGAGAGGCCCGTGTACCGCAAAAAAAAAAAAAAAAATGCATAACCATGAGAAAATATCAGACAAACCCCAATTGTGGAATATTCTGTAAAATAAATAACCAGGATTCTTCAAATGAACTTAAGAAATGAAAGTAAAGCCAGAGATTGTCACAGACTGAAGGTCTAAGGAGATATGACAATTTAATGTTGAATCCTAGATTGGCTGCTGGGATAGAAGAAGGTCATTAGTGGACAAACTGGTAAAATCTAGATAAAATCTATGGTTTAGTTAATAACATTTATAGCACCAATGTTAACTTTCTGTTTTGATAATTGTATTACAGTTATACAATATGTTGACATCAGGGAAAGCTGAGAACACTCTGTACTAGTTGTATATATTTTCTGTAAGTCTAAAATTATTTCAAAATAAAAAGTTCAGAAAAACACTTTAAAAAAAACTAGTTTGAATAATCAGTTTGGATATACTAATGCCTATGTAAACATAGGTAAGAAATCTAGAGACGTTGTGTAAGTAATAGAGCACACCATTGGCTCCTGTTAGGTCACAGCTTTCCCGAGAGAACAAAAGATGAAACGCAAACCTAAATGTCATCCCACTTGTGTCTCAGCATGAGAATTTGTCAACTCATCAGGATCAGCCCTCTGTCATCTTCACTTCATGATACGTTTTTCTACCTTTCAGTCTTTTTTCCCTTCCGTCTTTCAATAATGATCCATGTGTGGTGTGTGTGGCACAGCAATGTTGTTTTTGCCACGTGGCTATTACTTATCAGGTAGAATATTTTCCATGAGGCCCCTGGGGTGCTGAGGCAGACAGAAATCATCCTCATAGCATTTCCTCACCATTACTGAGAGAGTTTTTTTCTTAGACAACTTTCCATGGCATATGCCCGCCTAAGTCACAATTGGGTCTAATATCACTGACCCTCTAACGGCTCATTAAGAGTTTTCTCTGTGTCCCCTTTTTCTTCCCAGGTTCTACCTTTATGTCTCACGGGGGAGAGGAAGTTCTGGAGGCAGAGATGCAGGACACTAATGAAATTAATCTTTGGTATCCTTCTTCCCTTAGCCATGAGCTGCAAAAATAATCCACTACAAATGTCAAGGCATTACACTCAGCTCTCCAGGGCCACCTTTCGTCTGTAAAGCACCAAGTAAAGTGTCTTTTCATTGTGACCACATCCAACCTTCTGTCGATGTCTGCAACTCAGGGGCTCCAGAGTGGACCACGGCTGTCAGCCTGGGTCTTAAATCCATCAGCTGGTGATTCTGACCCCTACAATGTTATTTCTTTTTTTAAAAAAATCTTGATTGACAATATTTAAATCATAGGGAATTATGCACAGACATCAAAACTCCTCTCCTCTCTGGAATTACAGAGGTCTGGCAATCCTCTGCCCACATTCACAGGAGCCTACAGTCCGCTACAGTTGAGTATCAGCTGCCCCCTTGGACAATGTGCCCCCTAATTTACATGTCACCAGGGCACCTTCTGGCCAGCCTGGGGGCTGTATGCACTTGTGTTTATAAAACTTGCCCTATATCTTGCCCTTTAATTCATAAAGGTTAGTCAAATATGTCTGAGTTCCATCACTTAACATGATGAGCAAAAAAATACAAGCAGCCTTTTCTTTGAGTCTAGGGATCTCAGAAGCCACAGCCAACCTGCTTCCCTCTGTGAAACTACAGAGGAAATGCTGCCTATCATTTTCTGTTGCTTGCAGAAGGGGGTTGGGGAGAAGGGCAGGATTGCTGTTTCAGGTTTCTTTATATGATTTCCTGCTTTTTAAGGAAATGCTATTATCCTTACTGTATATTGAGCTCAACTCTCACTTACATAGTGACTCTCAAGCAGGAGTTTGAAACATGGCAATAGAGCCATTACTGCTGTATTTCACACGGAAGAGAGTTTTACTAATCCTCTTTGGCATTCATCTCTAAATCTTGGTGAATTCAAGTAGCTTCAATCTCTGAAAGTTTATTTTTGACTTAAGTGATTTTCTTGCTATTGCTAGATTTTTCAGGTGTCTCGCCAGCTGAATTGTTATCTGAATAAGATTTGTTTATTTTCCTTAGCTCCTTATAGCAGGTTGAAGTCTGTACCAAGCAGTCACAACATTTCCTGCCCAAATGCCTTTTATTCTGAGTATACAGTCAATAATTTTTGTTTTTTTTTTGCTTTACCTAAAACATAAATAACCCCCTTATACTCATTTTGAACCTTTTCCCAAAGTCCTTTCCTTATGAAAGAGAAAAAAAAAAAAGCCCTTTAGCAGACCTCTGTGTGATGTGAGCAGAGTTCTAGTCAGGGAGCATAAATCGTGCCTCGTACTCACAAATATACAAGTAACCCCTCCCCTTCCTGTTTTCAATTACTCCGATTAATTTATTTCCAAACTTTTGGCACCCCTCTGCTACAGTACACAACAAACAAATTTACAGTGAGTCCCAAATTAAACATTAATGCAAAATCTTCTAGCCTCAAATTTCATTTGGTTCAGTCACTCTAAAATTTAATAAAATGTTAGTATTTATTTCATATTTAACTTATTCCTATGCATAATGTTGAGTTTTGTACTGAAATCTTGGCGCCAAATTATTAAAGGGGCTTTTGACAATGTGAATGAAAAATGGACTGAACTGAAAGTCACACACAAATTCGATTTCTGCACATGCATCTAGCAAATGTCTACTAAACCTGCAGGTAAGCTCTTTACACAACAAATAAATTGGTTGAGATCTTTTGCTTCAATATCTCATTTAAGCATTTCTGAAATTGTAAATGCCCAAGCTCTGGATCTCTTTTTATTTTAAACTAATGTCTGTTTAGTATACATCTTCAGTTCTTAATCTAAAGACGTACCATGTTTGAAAACTAAGAAAACAGGTTATCTTTTTAAATTAGTTGTAACGATCATGTAGCATTTCCAAGGTAATTTCTCAGGTTGGGGTGAAGTATTTCCTCCATAATGCTGCAATGTTGTCTGCAATATAAAGTAAATAGTGTCTAAAAGGGTTGATTATCCCAAGTTGCTTTTTTGGCACTAGATGGCCTGTACAACTTAAAAAGAAACTCAGTGGAGAATATTTGGGGCTAAGCTTAACTTTGGAATACAGATTTGAATATTAAGTTAAAAAACTAAACTTTGACTTTTTCTCAAGGTAGATAACATAAAAGAGAGCCAAAAGAAAAAAAGAGCAATGAAAAAAAATTAATGGAACCAAATCCCGAAACAATCTCCTAGTAACTTAGGCCCTAAAATAGCTCATTCAACTTAGTATTCACAGATTTCCTTTAAGCACTGTATACCTATCTTCTTTCCCACAGACCCTCTGGGCTCTAATATTTTTTTCTTTTCCATCAGTTTCATAAAACCTCTCTCCTTGTTCTTTCTCCTACCCTCACTCCCTCTTTCCTTTTTAACTCCAACAAGAACTCAATAAACCCAAATGGGTTTGTTTTGTAGCCATAAGCAACCTTTCCCTGAAAATCCAAAGTTGTACAATTGCCAAACTAGTGGGGGTTTTTTGTTTTGTTTTGTTTTGCGTTACGCAGGCCTCTCACTGTTGTGGCCTCTCCCGTTGCGGAGCACAGGCTCGGGACACGCAGGCTTAGCGGCCATGGCTCACAGGCCCAGCCGCTCCGCGGCATGTGGGATCTTTCCGGACTGGGGCACGATCTTCCCAGACTGGGGCACGAACCCGTGTCCCCTGCATCGGCAGGCGGACTCTCAACCACTGCGCCACCAGGGAAGCCCCAAACTAGTGTTTTTATTGCTTGTTCTGGTTTATGTTGTTTAGTTGCTTCTGCCTCCAGCCTATAAATCACACTGTGATGGGTACATAGTAGGAACTATAACATTTATTCAATGAATGCATGTGGATAAGTACAGAAGAATAATCCAGGGGCCCTGATTGACCAAGAGGAGCACCCACTAGGTCATAAACTCTTTCCCAGTAGGTCCCCCACCATTTGTCACCACCCATTTCCTTTCCACAGTTGTCTTGGAACTTCCAGGGAGGGTAATGAGTACAGCCAATAGCAGCTCTCTTAACATTTCATCCAATTAATCAAATATTCATAAGTAGTAATGTGACTGACAGCACAAATTCTTCTCAATCATGTCAAGGATTTGGGGACAATGAAAAAGGAGTTCTTCCTTAAAAACAGTAAGAATTTCCTCAAGGGAAAAAAAACAAACAAACTCATATGAGTCTTCACATACGCCAATGCTCATTTCTTCTGCTTATATTGGTAGAAATAACAGCAAAATAGTTGCTGCCACGTTTACCAGTGCTTGGAATGTTACTAAGTGTATTATTTTATCTAAACCCTCAAGAACTACTGTGAGTCACTCTACTAATTCCATTCTGCAGACACGGTATAGGTAAATATGGGTAATAGGGAAGATGGTAGTAATAATTCTGAAATAAAGGGAAAAGGTAATAAAAAGGCAAGCAATATTGCAGAGTCCACACGTGACCATTACACGCCTAATATCATGAAACATTTCATACAAATCAACAAGAGGTGATGCAAAACAAAATGCATTCATTTTCAAAGAACTTAGAATGTTAACTCTCCCAAGATGATAATTTGAGGCTTATCCTTCTGATATATTGAATGGTGCTACATTCATTGTTATAGAAAATCTTCCTCAATTAAAGATGTGAGTCACTCCTCTATCTCACCCTCATCTACAATGCTACCCCCTTGTTTGAACTACCAACATCTCTCCTGCACAATTACAATAACCCTTTAACTGTATTTAGTGTGTCTCTGGTCCTTTTTTATTCAGTAGAAAGCACGATCTCATAAATAATTAAGTTGTGTCATGTCACCTCTGGTTAAACATCCGATTGCAGCCTATTATAATGAGAACAAAACCCAAGTGCCTCACTCTGACCTGCAAAGTCCTAACTGACCTACTCATAAATACGCCTTTCCCCACTCCTCTTCTCTTCCATACACAAGCAGTGTACTTTAGGCACACAGACCTTCCTTTCTCTAAGATGTCAAAATCATGACTTCCTCTCAAGGGTTTACATGGGAAGTTCCTCCCTCAGAACCATTCATAGCTTGTTCCTTCACATCACTTTTATCTCAGCAAATATGTCAGCCTTCACAAAAAAAGGCCTGCTCTTGATTACATGATGTTATTTTTCTTTCTTCTTAGCACAAAATATTATGTATTTGTCACTTTGCTTATTGTCTGTTTCCTCCTTCACTGAAATGTACACTAAAATGTAAGCTCTGACAGACTAGTTACATTGTCTAACTTGCTCACTTGCCTCTTTCCCAACCTCTAGAACAACTCCCAGCATATCTCTGCTCAAATTTGTTGAACGAGTGAATAAATAAATGAATGACCACCAACCACATGGGTTGCTTCGGGGATCATATGATTTCAGGAAGAAAAAACCAAGAACAAAATTAAAGGGTCCTGAAAATGTAAGGGATTTCTACCGCTATTAGTAATATACATTAAGTTAATGCTATAATTAATGAAATAATGGATATTTATGTAATGTGATACCAATGCACGCTATGTTTTCACATACATTGTCTAACTTGCATTCGTGGAAGGTGTGAAAGACACTGCTAGGTCTCTCCAGAGTTGGTTGGAGCAGTTTTCTGTAAACCTCTGGTGGTGTTTTCACAGGACTCAGATTAAAATACATACAGGATAAAATCCTCATGCCCTTCATAACCTTATGATCTCCCAGCAATGAGAGCATCAAGGGGAATGGAAGAAAGTCCTAAGATTTTGGTTCTTACACTATCAGGATTAATTTCAAAATACTTGACAATATCACCAGCAAGTGAAAACAGAAGTAAACATCCTAACATGGGAGAGAACTCTATCCAAAGACGGACAGTTCTAAATTCTACTTATTTTTAATGTTGGTCAATGTTGGATAAAGTCACTATCTTTTCCCCCAAGTAAGATTTTTACGCCACGAGTATTACAGGCCATCAGCAGGGTGCTGGTGAATTGCTAGCCTTTTTGTTAGAATGACAATAATATAAGGACTCAGCAAAAGGGCCTGAATTCTGAGTTAGTAATTCTATCTATAAATCTTAGTTATTTTTTAATGAAAAATCTCATAAATATGGATGCCCAGAAGGTGTGATCTATAATAGTTTCACCTGACAAGGCAAAAATCTCACCCATGAGCTGGCATCGTTATCACTGTACTTTCAGAGCTTAATTATGAGAAAATGCCTTAAAAATTAATAGAGTTGAATAAAGTGGAATATTTTAATAAAGCATACCTCCTATTTTAGCATGGTAAAATACCAATAAAATATATCATTAAAAGCTTTAGAAAATGCACACAAGGTCTTAGATAATCTAAAAACCAAGTCTTTTTAAATCTCAAGAATTTATATTTTAGCAAATGTTTGAGGTTCCTAATTGCCTCAGTTACCTGATCTGTGTGGATTGAAGCTTCAAAAAATTCTGTCAACGTTCTCTCTCTTAGCATCTTTGTCCTTCCTCTCCTTATACATCCTAATTTCTAAAGAAAACAGTCATTCTAAACTCATTTCTGTTATCAGCCTTATCCTACAGTTTTTCTTTTCCACAAATATCTGAAAATATCCCAGGAACACTCAAAGCAAGTAACCAGAACCAAGTTTTACTTCTCTCTTCTCCCCCATCCCTCCCCATTTTTAGTTCTCTTTTCTCATTTTAAGAAGAAAGGGTGAAGATGAACAAATTGTCATTAAAGAAAAACTCAGTGGTAGCAAAATTCTTAAGGAATTAATGTATTTGTATTTCTAAAGTTAAGCCTGCTTGGAAGTTGAAGGATGTCAATGCAATGTGGAAAAGTTAGGACGGAATGTCCTATTGATTGTAAGAATAAAACAAGAGACAGTCTGTGATACCTTGACCTTACCTAAAGAAGAAATGTATTCTTTCAACTAAAATGAGGTCGTGTTTCAACAATACCTGTCTTTGGTCTGAAGGCTAAGCCAGCCAGGACAATGAGGTACATGCATCTCAGGAAGAGATGTCTGACTGTTAATAAGAATGCATTGTGAGATGAAATGGAACGCTGGTATCTTAGCAAGGCAACACACTCTATCTTCTTCAAGAAGTTTTTTTGTTGTTTTTTTTTCTTTTTTCTCTTACTTAAAAAAGTTAGAAGGAATCTCATATGAAAAGGCACTTTCTCAACTTGTCTTCTATAAAGGACATAGTTATAATGTTATTCACATGTAAATGGAAACTCATATATACATGACTATGTTCAAGCTTATTTCTGAGAAAAATAAGGTTAAACAGATGACTCTACAGTAAGAATATTTTTCATTGTTCCTGTAGTTAAAGAAACCTTTGACAAGTCTTGTATATTTACAACTACTTCGGAATATTTGCGAAATTCCAAATGTAGATAATATATCCTTATTCAACAAATATGAGTGGCGGAGTTATTGAACAATATTAAGTAACACCATCATTACCAACTCAAGCCTTTTGCCCTGATGATACTTACAAGAATCTGACCTACTGGGAAATCAGCAACAAATGAGTGGGCCCATTTATTTAATCAAGCCATTGCATTTTTTTTAACGGCAATTGGACATCTAATTGCAGTGCAGACTAAAACCAAGTTAATGTGACTGCATGAAAAAGTTATTACAGTCATATTAAAAAGCACACTAAATGCTGTTGCCCACTTTATCACTGCAATGATTTCCACTATATATTCTGTATTGAGAGAGGGTCTTGACTTTGACTTTGAAATATATTTTAGTGTTGTAAAATATTTTACAAAATGAAAAATAACTCCCTTAATAAATAAAGCCAATAAAGAAAAATAATAATTTTCAATAAAGTAACATTTGTCTGAATAGGAGTAAATTCAGAGCATGTATTTATTCACATTCTAATAGTGTTTTAGACTCTTGTGCTATCCCATGATATAACTATATAATTACTCCCAAACATATTTAATTTGCCTGTTATGATAGGCACAATGACAGTGGTACATCTGATTTACTCTACAAAGTGTAGATATGAAGTATCATACATAAGTCTTTCAGGGAAATATGTTGTTGTTGTTCTTCCATAACATTTAATTTTAAGCTTTTTATGAAACATCAGTTTTACTATTTTACCAGAACCGACTGGCTACTATCTAACAGTTTGATTCTCATTTAGTTCCTAGTCAGTTTAACCAATTTGTTTAGTCAGGAAACTCAATCAACATAATTGGCTTTGTATAGAGAAGGCCTAAATCAATAGGATAGAAAGAGAGAAAGAAACTATATTTTGGTGTCACTGAATTCAAAACAGAGTAATAAATAATATATACTTTCTAACTTGGCCTTGTAGTTATGCCGGGGGGTGAGGGGGAAGGGAGGCCACCAAATCATTTATGAGGAGAAAACATAGATCTAAAATTGTGAACCCAGTTTATAGCAGAAAAACTTCTAATAGAAAAAAAGCATATAAATTTTGAAGGTGTAAGCTTACTTGTTCTGATGTGTTGCAGAATCTTCTGAAGCCTTCATTCCCTTTTCTACAATATAGAGGGTTCAGATGTAGTTGGACAGATTAACAATTTGTTCAAATGAGGCAGCACAGAATAGCGACAACAGTGATTGAATATTATTGCAAGCACAATACTCTTCAAAAGCAAGTGAGATTAAATATACTCATTGGCACATATGTGAATTAGTACGAAAAGTAACTTTTTAGAAACTCAAATTAATATTTAGAGATATTTTCAAGTTTTTGTAAAGTTTAAATAATGGAACTTTTTTTTCAAGGAACTAAAGAAGGCTAAAATATCTCCTTCTAAACAAAACAGCTGTAGAGTTCCCCCAAGGCTTAGATTTGTGATTGCTTTGTTGCAATTTTGTTTTTATGCCTCTTAGTCAACCGGTTGTTTTACAGGTAAAATTTGGAGAATAACAATCCATATGAAGATATAAAGCAACTCCACAGAAGAGGATAAAAGTATCACTCTTAGTTGTTTGATTGGTTAGAATTATTTTGCCCTCCCTTTCCCACCAAAAAAAAAAAAAGAAAAGGAAAAAATGATTTGTGCTCTCTATGCATCAAGGTAGGTTTTGGTCACTATGTTTAGATTAAATACAAAGGTTCGGATTTCTTCAGAGAATATAAGGAAGGCTTTTTGAAGTAACTAGAGTAAACATGACTATTTCCTGATAGAAATTTGGTCCAGTATATTCTGGCTAACTCACTATAAAAGTAGTCAACCTTTTGCTCTACTTTTCTTTAGCAGTCCAGCTACTAAAAACATTGTTTTAAATTATAAACATTGGGTACAGCATAATTACAGACATTTCAAAGGCAAATACATTTTGACATTTATTTCCTCCACTGTATGAGTCTGTTACAACAAATTATGTGTTAAATGGAAATTCACTCATTAGAATACTGCATGTTCGGAGTTGAAAAATAACTCAAAGTTCTTTCATTTCATAATTTTGTTTTTCAAGGAGGCAATCATAACAAAACTAGACATATACTGTCTGGGTTTTTTTAAAAATAAAAGTTTCATTTAAAAATCTATCTGGGACTTCCCTGGCGGTCCAGTGGTTAAGACTTCGCCTTCCCATGCGTGGGGTGCTGGTCTGATCCCTGGTCGGGGAGCTAAGACCCCACATGCCTCATGGCCAAAAAACTAAAACATAAAACAGAAGCAATATTGTAATAAATTCAATAAAGACTTTAAAAATGGTCTATATCAAAAAAACTTTAAAAATCTATTTCCAATTTTCAGGTTAGAGTGGTGTTTTTATAGGTTTTTATGCACCAAGGAAGCCGTTTTAAAGGAGATATCTTCTTTAAAGAAGGTATATCTATATAACAGGTGGTTTCCACTTACTGCTAAATTAGTTTAACTAATGACATCATGTTGGGACAATCATTTTTAACTTTTAGTGTTAATTCTACTTCTTTGAATGTAGCCATCTAGAATGAAGATAAGTGTTTCCTTTGTACAAGAATTGTTTTGACAGACAGCCTCAGAAGATAGAGAAATGTATCAATACATCTGCTTGGTACCTTTTACTACATAGAATCCCTACAACTAGGAAGGAATTGAAGAAAGAGGAGGTGACGTTTCACAGAAGATGTAAAAATTAAAAGCAGAATCGTGGAAAAAACTATCATAGAATGGAGGGAAGATACAAAGGTCCCTCATCATTGTAATCCTTATAAAAGACCAAGTCATGTTCAGTCCAGGTGACTTTAAATAAAGCCTATCTTTACGGTACACCCTAGGCTCTGAAAAGAGATTGACAAGACAAGCAGCAAGAAACTAATGTCCTGGATCCAATACAGTTGCAAACTAAAAATCTCTGCATGACTCTACCGTGAATGGTAAGTAGCATTTACAAAGTGTCATCTCATTTTTAAGAATATATTAACTATATCACTCATCCACCACCCTTTCTAAGAATATTTCTTTTACATTCACTTTAAAAACTCACTACCATTTACCAATTCTAGCACAGTTAACAACATTTAAGTTTTCTGCAGTATTCTCATGTGTCTCTCCATTCTTTAGGTTTAATTATATCCAGCCTCACATGGATGGAAGTTTCTTTATTTGTATACTGTAAACATTTCCATATGATATTTATTACGATATCAGAGGAAAACATTTATCTTAAGAAATTATTTTGTCTAAAGGTTTACTTTAATCTCTTCTTTAAGGAACACTAATTTGGATTCAGCCTCTTCCTAAAAGTGTCATTTGGCCTTCTCCCCCATCCCCCTTCTCTTTCCTTCCCTTATCCTGTTTTCTGTAATTTACATTCTTTCTTCTTTCAACACATTGAAATTTTTCTTTTTCTATTGTCTCCTTTCCTTTGTACCATTTTCAGTTTGAGCTGGAGAGAGAGAGAAAGGGAGGGGGAGAGAGAGAGAGAGAGATGAAAACTCAAAGATTATAGAGACCTCTTCAAAACAAAACTTTAATATTTCTGGAATATAAAGAGACACGGCTTGCAGCTCATTCTTCTTTCAGTAGAGAAAGATTAAAAATTTTGAAATACACATGATTGCCAGCTTTAGATGGTTTTATAGACATGTACATTTAAATGATTACAACAGCATGAACTTTAATTATTTGGAAATACATTTCCACAGTTTATCAGACTCAAGAATGTAAAAGAGACTAGCTTTAGTTCTCTCAATCCCTTTTCTGCTCAGAAAACTTGACAATTTAAAATATACCTCCTTTTAAGTCTTAATCCTTATCAAGCGATACTTTGATGTGATATGACATTGTTATATGACACATTGGTTGATTCTAAGTGAACATGATTTATCCTCCACATTCTGCTGTTAAGAGTTACAAAGATGTTTCCTTTTTTCAAATGTGATGAAATCTAATAAGAACTGACATGCACATTAGCTTATCTGCACCAAAATCAGTGCAAACTAAGAAAATAAACAACATAGAATTAAAGGACAAGTGGATGTGCATAAATTGAATACAAGCATACAGTTCAAGTATTTTTCTATTTAAAAATTTTTTTGAGTTTATACTCAAAGGGAAGAGAAACATAGGTAGAGGGTAATATAATCATTTCTATCTAGTTCACACAGTTTAAGAAGCTACCCGTTACTCAATACTTATTTGGAGAACCTGGAAGTGTTTTCTCATTTTTCTGGCATGAAGCTAGGTCTTGCACTACAAAACACACCTGTGTAATTCACAAGCCTGTTCTACTCTTCAAGGACAACTGACATAAGCCTGGGCAGAAAGCTACATCTCATTAACCTCTTTCTTGAGCTTATGTTCCCATATCTTCTGGTTCAGGATTTCAGTAAGAGAAGTTTGTCATAATGCAGCAGCACTTTCTTTTTTAACTTTCAACAAGATTGCTCTCTTTTTCTCCCCCCTTTTGCCAAATAAGACCCACCCTTTTCACTTTTGATAGCTAGCTGTGGCATTTTTAGCTCTTTTAAAAGTTGTGTTAAATATGTGTAATAGTGGTAAAGTGTTAGTCTATAACTATTTTTACTTATGTTATCCAATATAGTACTTCTGATGCTGACATGATGATACAATGGGACACTATTTCAGTTTCAGGAAAAAGTAACAATCCTTTTCCATGTACCCTGTTTATATCTTAGATATCCCTCTCCCTATTGGAACTAAATTGACACCAAATTCTAATTCTTTTAATTATTTAGTTTTCTATCTCAGAAAAAATTTGGGGGTCTATATATTTATATTCAGGTATTCATTCCAATCATTGTAGCAATGGCCCTATTCCTCACAAACACATACAAAAGCACTGAGGACTTAGTTCTACATGAGGTCAAATTTCTGGAGAATGGGGACTCACTCAGAAAGAGCCCAACAGCAGCAGTCTGCCAGTGCCATTCTATTTTGCTAGCACACAGGACTGAAAAGCTTCATTCTGTTCATCTGTTCTCGTCCAACTTCAAACATTCTTCCTGAGAAAGGTTGAGAGCTGATTGTTCCAGATCAAAGGCATCATTTCAAGTTAGAGCTATGTGCTTCCATTTTATCAGTATAGTTTAACTATTCCACACCAACTTCAAGGCAAGTTAAGGCAAGTTCAGAAGCCAAATGGTTAGATGGCAATGATATGTTTAAAAGACATATCAGTAAATGTCAAGACTTTCTAAAGGAACTCATATTAGTCTCAGTACTGGTAAATGAAATGACAAGTGTGGGTATGTTATAAAGACTATAATCTGGTTGCCCACAGCAGGTTGAATAGAAACACTACAATTCATTCCCCTGTTCTTTCCTATAATGAAGCAATAATTTTTAGTCAATTCATAATTCGCTTCATATTAACACAGTCACTAAATCTCCCAATGCAACCTTTTGCCTACTTGCTTGGCATTGAGATCTGTACATTTTCTATCTTTCTTACTTCTTTTTTTTTCTAATTAGCCCAAAAAACAAAATGTATCAATTAATATGAACTCATGCTATGATTTAGAAAAACAAACAAAAAAACTAGATCTATGATACTTCTGATTTTACTTTAAGCAGTTAACCATTCCAATGCCAACGGCCCAACTATTCATCTTTTTTTTTTTCTTTTTTCACCCGTCCGACTGTTGTCAAAGATTATCAAACTTGCACAGGGATTCTTGGGTTTCCAGATCAAAGTTTACAAAATCCAGATTTATTATAATGCCCACCTCCTCTCTCCTTTCTGCTCTGCTCGCCATACCCATTCCCATTTAAACTTGTACCATTCATCAGCTTTTCGGACAAAAAGCAAGGGCAAAACACCAGTGGTGGGTGAGCGTCTCCAGGCACCAAGAGCTGTGTCACAGACCTTCAGAATCAAAAAAGTCAAGCTCAAGCAGGTGCCTGCGCCCAGAAGCTCCCCGAAAGCGTTAGCTTCTCCGATGATGACCCAAATCTCTCCGGAGTCTGCCCCAGAAAGGGGCTACAGAGAGGAAACGGGCTGGAGTCGGCGCTTTCCCCTCTCCACAGACCCTGCGTGCAGCAGGTAAGGAACTTAACCCTGGAGATAAGTTAAGGGAGCACACACTTAACGCGGAGCCTCCGGAGCCCGCAAAAGCTCGAAGCCAAGAGAGTGAGCGCGGAGCGAAGTCTTGAAAACGCGAACGCTGATCCCAACATCTGCAGCGCTTGGGGTGCGCGGGCAGAGGCGCGCAGTCAAGTGCAAACGCTCCCGGGGGAAACGAAATCAGGACCCGCAAAGGGCCAAAGGAAAAAGCTGTGGGAGAGCCGAGGACTCGGGTAGCTGGTTCGGAAATCCCTCACCGCACTTCTCACCACCACCCCCACCACTCCCGCCCCGAGACCGGCGCACAGTGGCCCAGGGTCCCGGGGAGCGGGGCCGCAAGGACTTAACTTCCACACACACTTATCTGCAAGCGTCGCCCAGCAGGAAAGCCAAGGAAGTCCGGGGGCAAGGAAGGGGGTAAGGTGTTCTCCTTACCTCGGTCGGCTCCCACGGTCAGCACCTTGGCGACAGGCAATAATCCCGAGAGAGTGAGTAAGGCGAAGAGAAACTCGGACATCGTGGTCGCCCGGGGAGGAAGCCAGCGCCGGAGACTGCTCGGCTGCACCCTCGGCCAGGCGGCGGCGGCGGCGGCGGCGGCTCGGAGCCCCGAATCGAGCAGCGTCATTTACAAATGTCACTCGAAATTCTTCAGCTCAGTGAGCCCAGCCAGTCCGCCTGGAGCAGGATGTGGAAGGTGTACGGATGCGCGCGTGGGGGGAGAGAGAGAGTGTGTGTGAGCGCGAGCGAGCCGCTCGTGTGTCTTGACTTTTCAATGCAGTGTACGTCTGATCTTACATCACGCAAAGAGGGGCAGTGAGAGATGCCAGCGGAGGGGAATTCACTGATTAATCACCCGGTCCACCACACACCCCTCCGTCGTCCACATAAATCACATCTATTACTTAGTAAGAGGCATTTAACACAACAGGAAAATACCACCACGAACTGGGAACACCACAAATCACAATTATTTCAGTCTCCTTGAAGAGAAAGTAACTCCAAGCTGGTTCTGTAGGGATTTGGGTCTTTAGAGAGGAGGGGAGATTTCTGCATTGGGCTGAGCCAGCCAGGCGCCTGGGAAGCTCCGCATTTAACAGCCAGTTCGGAATTATCAGCCACCAGCGCTGAGATAGATGCTTCTCTAGGCAAAGCAGATTTGATCCCTTCGCTCCCTGGAAGCTTCCTTCCCGAGAAGGAACGACTAGCCAAGTAACTGAGCTTCTCTTAGGGAAATGGTTCCCTCTGCTCGCCACACAAATGCAATGCTTTCTGAGCTGCACTTTTAACTTTTGTGCTGAGTAGCACCTAGGGACAAAGATAAAAATTTAGTGACTCAGCAGAAACAAAAAAAAAACAAAACAAACCCCTAAAGTCATCACCCGTTGCATAAGAAGGGAAGGTGGTTGGAAAGAGGCCCCTAAGCAGGGAACCATAAAGCAAACAACTGGCACTTTTACAGTGGATTTCTCTTTTTAAAAGGATACCTTGAACCATTTTTAACATGTTTTGATGCTTTTTTTAATTGCTTGTTTTCTTTTCTTTTCTTCTTGCACATAGTATAGTGGTAGTTTAAGAACTTTCCCAAACCATCGGAGGCATTAAAATGAATCAGTGCAATTAAAAACAAAAAAAAGTTGTTTGTATGACCACTTTTTAAATATGTTCATCCAAGTACCTACAATTTTAGTTACTTGAAAATGGTTGGGTTAAAACTCAGAAATCTTAATAGTTGAAGGCTTACCTTTTTTCCCTTGTGACATCAGTAATTCTTGCCTAACAGCAAAGGTTAAAAATGTTTTGTATTTAATGTTTAAAAACCTGAGATGGGTGTAAAGGAAAACTATAAGGAAAGCACCAAACTAAGCAACAGGATGACTGAAAAGGAAAGGAAAGATGCTTTAAATACTTTATTCAGTTTACCAGGTGAAACTTATTTTAGATGAATGCCAGCACAATGAACTAGCTGCTTACTAGAGTAAAATCATCCAGAAACATCTTTGGATGCTCTTTAGAAACCATTAAAATTAGACTGGATCAAAGAACACAGGTGACTATGAGGGACATTGCCACTTAGTCTGTGATTATAAAATATGTTCTTTAGGTCAGTTTTGCCATATTTTATATATTAAGTTTACTTTCCCTTGTAAATTGACTCATTTCATGCCTAAAAGATGACTCATTCCACATTTAAAAGTTTGTTTTTTTTCTTTTGAAGTTGTTATGCTTATAATTTCACCTAGTCATTTTATCATTTCATATAGGAAACAAAGAGTTTTCCTATTTTACTTCATATAAAAATTCAGAAACTTTGGAATGAGTGGCAGAGTTCAAAGAATAAGTGAAGAGCAGGAGAAGGGTAAATTTTGAATGATGCTCAAAGTAATAAATATTTCTTTCTCAAGGGTCCACAGACCTCTGCATTCTGTGAAATATGTAGTCTTTCACTGGAACAAAGTAAGTAGGTGTCTTTCTGACATGAACCCATTCAGTCAACTAGGAGGTCAGCTATTAGGAAATCCATATCCACTTAAGTCTTGGCAGTAAAACGAGGAGAGCTCACAAACCATGCTAAGCACATTCAGGTGCTTCCTCTTCTATATTATTACTACCAATTACCCCCCATCTCAAAAACTGCAAGGTAGAGGAAAGCAGCCAGGAACAGTACAACCAACCAAAGACTCTTACCGTGTACCAAAGTGCTGTGATTGAAAATCAATGACTCACTTCTGCAGTATATGTAGCAGCCCTGGATTCCACTCACAGCTATTTAAAGGGAAAAGTTATGAAAGATAATCAGAGAAGTAAATTCCTGGCAGATTTTTATTCTAATATATATTCTCAATATGTTACATTTTAAATATGTAGTGCCTCCTAATAATAAATGTATTAAGTGAATTAGGCAGAATAAAAACCAGCTGATCTCTTTTAGATAATGTGGTTGACTTTTTAACTGTCCTGAATGGAAGAAAATCAAGGATGCATTGTCCACATATTGTGACCAGTATAATAAAGCAAAATAGAATTCCTTTTTAGTAGTCAACAATCAAATCACCATGTGTGAATGACACATGATTCAAAATTATGGTGTAAAATAGTGGTAGCAATCATGGAAGTTAACTATCATATAGGCTAGTATACCAACGGAAGATGATAACATTTAACATCAATTATGAATGATTCTCAATTTTATCTTTAAAACAAAGATTGGGACTTATTTTAAGAATGCAAATAGATGTTATTAACAAAGACCTAAATGGTATAAAAACACTCCATAGCAATTTGATGGAAGAATGGATATTTAAGTATGTATCAGTTGTCAAGTGGGCACAACATGTAGATTTAAATGCATGTTAAGCAGAATTTTAAGACAAAAGTTATAATAAGGACACTGGTTCATACCACAAAGCCATAATAATATATAACAAACAGAGTAAATATTAATAGATACATATTTGCTCTAAAACTGAAATAAGGCTAGTGTCAAAAGGAAACAGAATAAAATTGCCCCATACACAGATCACTTGTATATGGTGGTTCTTCTTCCAAATATCCATTGAAAATGACCAATTCATTAAAAGAGAGAGTTTTTATGGGCATCAATGATAAAGGTCCAGGCCAAATTTGAGTTTTAAAAATAAATAATTTACTTCCAGATATAATGAATTACATATAAAAGAGAAAGCATAATTTCCTATGAAACACTTATTTCCCATCATATATACTTTAATGAAAAAGGAAATTAACAAAGTATATTATTAGCGAAGTGAGAATAGCTAGTTACTGTTCAAATTCTGTGTTCCGATGGCCCATTGTAATTTCTTCATTCTAATCAGTTATCAACACTGACAAGTTAAATAAATTAATTCATCAAACTATACAATGTTATGAAATCTCTCACTGAGATAAATTAAACAAAGTAGAACCAATCATTCTTACTTTCTGCTCTAAAACAACACACGAATATTAATTATCAGTCAGTGGTAATCTTATATTTCCCAATTGGAGCCACGGTTTGGATATATGTGATCAAACAGTTAGCAGATTTCATTTCTGCTAACTTAATTATTTTCTTTGTGCTGTTGGGGCTTTTACCACAGACAGTAACAGTTCATGCACTACACACCTGAAAGCCATACTTGGAGGAGAACCTGTGTCTCCTAACAAACCGAGAAGGACAGTCTGTCCCATGGAAGTGATGTGTGTGAAGGAGAGTTGGCCTGAAAGTCAGGTTGCTAGGAATTTCTGTAGCTATCATTCCGAGGGCTGTTAGAGTTCTTACCCTGCCTTTCCACACAGAAAAGTTGCCAGGCAGCAGCAGACACAGGATGAGAAGGAAAAGGAAGGGGATGGTGTGGGGAGAATGAGAATTGTTAAAGAAACATTATCAGTGATTTAAAATAGAGTTACGCTGGACAAAGCCACTAAGGAAAAAACAAAAACAAACAAACAAAAAACTTTAGATTCACTTTATTTCTCCAACTGCAGCATCTCAATGCATATCACATTTTTAACTGCTTTCCTTCAGCAGTGTGCTGTGTTTGGTAACACGCAGTTTGGTAACATGCAGTTTCAACGAGGACATGGGGATTCAGCTGAGATTAACAACTTTAATTAACAACTGAGATTAACAACTTTAATTCCCACCATTTGCGAAGTATTAGGAAGTACGTACACCTGTGAAGAAAATGAAGGGTGATGTAATTATCTAATTAAACCTGGAAAGTAAAAGTATTTCCAGGCAAATTAGGTTTTTCTCTTTGTATATGTCTCGACTTCTCTCTACCGTCCTGATCAGTAAATGCTTCAAGATATACATATTACAGTGAAAAGCACAAATGATAGGCAATTATAACTTTCAAAGAATAAATAATAAAATGTCAATACGGATTTGACTGTTTTACATTTTCTCTGACTCTTGTTTGACAAACTTTTGACAGTAGGGAGGAAAGGACTCTTTATGGATTTAGACAACCTCATCAGGCAACAATTGACTTCCATAATAATAACATAGACTCAAGAGACAAATCTTATTTTGCTTTTTGGATATGTCTTCAGAAGGCACAATCAGTAGTAATGCAGTCCATGTGTGTTTTAAGTGGGAGAGGGAGTTGGAATACAGATATACCCAAAACTCATCAAATCCTCGGAGTTCTACTCTTGTAGAAATAGCCCTTGAATTTCAAGTCAGTTGCTGATGATAAGGCTTGTTGCTATTAGTGCTTTTTAACCTTGACATACTTGTGGTCAAGATGACCTCTGCATCATCATCTCTGTCTACTAGTACAAAGTTAGTGTTTCATGCTGGGAGCTGGTTGCCAGTGGTCCATAGTCACGATGCACTTTGAACAAGCTTTTGAGGATTTTGATCTCTATCATTTTGGTCATCATCTTTCTGCTCCTTAATTTTAGTTAGAAACTCTAAGGATGTTGAAACTGGAAGGAATATCTCTTCCAATTTACATTTTACAGATGAAAAAAACTTAAAGGAAAAGTGACTCTCTGAGGTCACATATTTTATTACTGTCAGAAACAGCCCTTGAATGAAGTTCCTGGTACTTTCTTATATAGGGAGCCTCGCTGATATTCTTTTAGATTTTTTCTAGCTGTAAGGACTGGTAGCCCAGGGCATTCGATTTCATTCATTCACTTCATAGCTATATATTATGTAACAGCCACTGCACTCAGCACTGTGCAAAGCACTATGAAGAAAACACACATGGTTCTTGCACTAGCAGAGTTTCAATCTATATCAAAGGTCATTTCAGTGCTAATGGGCTGTTGTATGATCAGGCCACCAGATGGCTGTTCTCTTGCTCTCTGTACATCCCCTGCTTGACCTGCTTCACCTACACCCTACTCACATGACTGACCTTCCTACATACTTGTTGCAGCCCAGCTAGTGATTGTTCTAATCTTTAGACCCGAACATCCCCACCATGATAGCTTTTCCAAGGGGGGTGAGGGGCGTGCCCTCTGCTGGTTTCCCTGGTAACATATGAGCCAACCGGAAGTCAGTTCCCCTTTTAATGGCAACCTCCTCCTCCTCCTTCCTCTCAGAGCAGACTCCTGTCCTGCCTGCATCTACCACACACAATGGGGTGTTGCTCCAGGACCTTGCTTCAGACATGTAAGCTCCCCCTTTCAATTAAACAATTGCTGTCTCTGTCGTGGACTCCGGGCTCCTTCTTCAGTCTTGAAGCTGGGCAACTATAGGCCTTGTAGGCCCGTAGGGTGCAGCCCAACTGCCCTCTTACCAGGATCTTGTGGGATGCTGTTGTGAACCATAGGTATTGACACATAAAGTCCACTGCTGAGACCTCCCAATAAAATCAGGGCTGAGTCTTTCTTGGAAAATATCTTTACGGATAAACCTTTACAGAGAAACCTGAGCCTTTTTATTAGAATTAGACTCTGAATAAGAAATCATAAAATCTATGTTCAAATATCTCGAGTGTTGATACGGACATTTATTCAGTCAGCACATTGTTCTTTTGATCTAGAACTTGGGAGGAAATTCAGAAATGTTTAGAATTCAGAACATCCAGAAGTTTTGTCAGTGATAACACACAAATTAATCAAGAGTCAGTGGATTCTGTTGTGTTGTGGATTCACATAGACTCAGAGGACAAAAAGAGAACATGGAAAAGTCTGTTTCAACTTCTACTCACTTATTTATTTTTATTATAGCTATTCTTTTGGGACCCTTTCAAGTGTTTTATTCACTTTATATTTAGTAATTTCCTACTTAATATCCAAATGGTTTTTTTCTTGTTTAATTTTTATATAGTCTTTAACATAGCACAATTTCTATAACCTCCCATATGATATTTTTACATGGGCTTTTCCCTACATTAGGTACTCAGAGACTATTTGTCTTACTGTTGAATAATGGCTTTCCACTTTTTCCCTTAAACTTGTTTAATCTTTCTTATAGCTGCTGTTCCCTGGTCTTTCTGCCATGAAATACATCCCTGTATCTGAAGTAAACAGGATAATACAATGACAAAGATAGAGGTTAGCTGTAGGCAATTCACAGAGGACTGAGAAGATGGGATACCAGAATTATATTAATTACACTTTATATATACTTTAATAAAATGAGTCACTGTTAAAATGTAAAAAGTACTTTGGAGCTACAGTATCTTTGGCCAAGTTTAGTTTTTTGTTTGTTTGTTTGTTTTTGGGGGACTTTGGTTTTGGTTTGTTTTTTACTTTAAGACAGGTAATTGTTTTGTTTTGTTGGGTTTAATATGAAGAGTAATTATCTACTTTTTTCTATTCCTTTATCTCATAAATTAAAAAAACAGTAAAAAGAAACAAAAAATTAAAAAAGGAAGAGAGGGCTTCCCTGGTGGCGCAGTGGTTGAGAGTCCGCCTGCTGATGCAGGGGACACGGGTTCGTGCCCTGGTCCGGGAAGATCCCACATGCTGCGGAGCGGCTGGGCCCGTGAGCCATGGCCGCTGAGCCTGTGCGTCCGGAGCCTGTGCTCCGCAACGGGAGAGCCCACAACAGTGAGGGGCCCATGTACCACAAAAATAAATAAATAAATAAGGAAGAGAGAAGAGAAAAACAAACCTTTCTTCAAAGTATGCCTTGCTTAATTCCCACTGGGAACGGCTTTTCAGAGGCTGTCAGCAGCTCCATTTGGGCACGGTGCCCTGTCACAGGGTAAGTACTAAATAGGTGTGTGGTAAGCAGAGTACATTTAGTGTTGAGTTTTTATATTTTTTAAAAAGTTTGCTTTAAAGAAAAGTTACAGAACTAACTTTTCCAAAACATTATTTTCTCTAAGTAGAAAAATTCATTTCTCTCACATAGGAAATGTCTCTTGCCCTCTGAAAGTTCTTTTCTGTTATGAAAATTATACAATAAAAACTCAGATGCAAAAAGGAGCTGTCTAGTCCAGAACAGAATGCCCTAATTTTGTGTCAAGCCTCTTTTTCTGGGAAGAAAAATAGTGACATTTGGACCTAGATATATTTATCAAGATTTGTGAAAATGTGTGATTTTGCATGAATACTGGCAAAGTTAAATTATAGTTGAAAGACCATTAAATGCTTTTATGACTTTCCATTGCTACATTCTGCATTGTAAATAGATTTTACCAAGGGTATCATTCACATGCTAAACCATACTATATAACAACAACAACAAAAAGAGTGTTAAGACAATGTTATTCACAAGCACACAACAGAAAAGTTAGAAAAGGATGAATAGCTATGTTTAGATACAGGATAACCAAGAATATTTTTGGTTATTCAGTCTTACATTGTGATTAAAAGCATTTACTTCTAAAAGAAGTACCAATTTGTACTTTTAGGTGTATATCAATCCTAATTTATTCCAATTTAAATTACTGTTATTTTCTTGCCAAAAGAAAATGAATGGAAACTAAAAGAAATAGTTTTTATTCCCTTTACTGGACTTTGCCTAAAAACTATATTACCATGATATGAGAAAAAAGGAATATATATTATGTATATATATATATATATAATACACACATACATACAAATATATGCCACATATTGACCTACATTCAGAGATTTTATAAGATTAATCAAAGGATTGTTGATTTTAGTCTTTTTATCTAAAACTAAGGAGATTAGTCAATTTGGACATTTACACAAAAGTATATTGAACCACTATGAAAACAGCTCAGAAAAAGTAACATACTCTGTTGTTCACATATAAGAAAATATGTTAAAGGACAAATTATTCCAGGTCTGAATTTGACTGGGGAGTTTAGAGAACCAGTCATGCTCCAAGCTTTGCGTTGGAAGTGAAAGCAAACTATAGTTTCAAGGATGATATGGAGGCAAGTGCCGGGCTGGTTTTGAGGCTCTGAAATTGATCCTCTCTGCCCCCAATTCCTCCATACACTTTAGATTTATGGAAGTCACAGTTTCCAAACCAAAATCAGAACACATTGCCTAATAAATATAATCATTGGGCAACAGGACATAATATTTCTACTCAACGTGTTCCACAGAAATCCTCTCTTTGGCCATAATAAATGTATAAAAAATCCTATTTAAAGCTTTCAAGGTACATCAAGAACCTGAGACTCTTCTCAAATTATTGTTAGGGATTACTGACATATATCCCAATTTTATGAAAGCAAACATTTAGGTGCTTTAATCATATGGGAAAGAGAGTTAATATCTTGCTTGATAATGTGAACACGCTGTAGGACACAACCATACCTGCATGCAGGTGTTTCAAGTTAGCAACTTAAATGGTACTACATGTGATTTCATTATTTGCAACTGTGATAGTGGTGAACAAGCTAAGGAAGGGAGGTGCTTAGTACTCATACATGCCTGTTTTAAGATCAAAGCACACATTAAGCTCGCTTATATGAACATAATAATAGAAGTGAAAAACACGTGCTCTGAGTGAAGTGCACTGGGAAGCGCTTCAGTGGGAAATTCAATGGGGGATTAGTATTTGTGCTGGATGGGATTCACATCACTATCCTGAGGGCATCTAGATGTTAACTTTTAAGCTACCATGATTTGGACCATATTAAAATAAAAAGCAACTTTTAATTTACAGTTTCAAAGCCTAAATGAAACATTTCCCCATCACTTTAAAGAAAACACGTTTTGATCTCAATTAGGTGCCACCACAGATTTTCATTTAGGTTTGGGTTGAAATTAAGTCTTAGCCACCAAAACGGAGTTTAGTTGAAGTAGCATCTGGCACACAGGCTGCTGGAGTAGCTTTTCGTTGTCCCCTCATCTTCCTCCACTCCCAACCCCCCGAAAATAAATATCACCACCATTTGTTATGACTTTTCTGTGCAAATGGTAGGTTAACTCCTCCTTAGGAATATTATTTCAAAAGTAATTTAAATAGCTTCTCACATTAATCAGCTTTAAAACCCAGAGAGAATGAGGTGAATGACTCTGTTTTTTACTGTTTTATGCAACTAAATGTCTCCAGAAAAGAACTGTCACTGGCATTGAACTATAATGTAGAAGAAACCTTGTTTGGAAGTTTGAAAGCACAGACCAACTCAGCTGTCTACACTATCATATCTTTATGCTTTTAGAATAATAAGGCTCATAATGCCATTTAATCCCACCTTTTAATATCCCTTTGTCTTTTATTGGGAAATAGTAGAAGCATGACAAAGACTATTTCTGTTTTACTCAGTTTTTTTTTGTTTTTTTTTTTTTGTGGTACGCGGGCCTCTCGCTGTTGTGGCCTCTCCCGTTGCGGAGCACAGGCTCAGGATGCGCAGGCTCAGTGGCCATGGCTCACGGGCCCAGCCGCTCCGTGGCATGTGGGATCTTCCCGGACCGGGGCACGAACCCGCGTCCCCTGCATCGGCAGGCGGACTCTCAACCACTGCGCCACCAGGGAAGCCCCCTCAGTTTTGTTCTTTATAGAAAAGGTAAGAGGAAAATGTGCCCAAGGGTTTACCCCTTTACATCTAAACAAAATCTGAGAAAAAGCAGATTCTTCCATTCATAGTACTTGAGTGCCCCCTATAGGATACTCTTTATATTTTTCTTCCTGTAGCTAGGTAAGCATTTAAAAATTGTTACTGCATGGAATTTTATTTAAAATAAAAATAGGGACTTCCCTGGCGGTCCAGGGGTTAAGACTTTGCCTTCCAACGCAGCGGGTGCGGGTTCGATCCCTGGTTGGGGAGATAAGATCCCACATAACTCGCGACCAAAAAAACAAAACATAAAACAGAAGCAATATTGTAACATTCAGTAATGACTTTAAAAATGGTCCGTGTCAAAAAGTTCTTTAAAAAAATAAAATAAAAATAAAATGATAAAAATAGATGTATTTGAAATAAGCAGTCCATGATATATTTTCCTTTCACTGTATCTTCCTATCTAAAAAGCCAAAGCAAATTATCATTTTAATCACTTAATTGTTTCTCTGCTTTTGCTAAAAGTTTCCCCTACTCTAAAGTTCTGATTTACCTGCTTTTCTATTGTATGTCTGCATTTATTGTACCAATTACTTTGTTTAAAAATATGCATCTAAAATTTTTTTGTGTTTTTTTGGATATATTTTGCTTAAAATATAAAATTAGTTATAATTAGCTGTAAGTTTTAGAAAATAAAAATAGGATAATCCTTGTGTGGGAGGAGGTCCAATTGTTGATCTGGCTGGGAAGAGAATCTTAGAACTCCTTAAATTAACTTAACGTCTATTAACAGTATGTAATAGAAATAAAGGAAGCATATACTTTCCTATTCCTGTCAGATTGATGTCAGGTGTGTGGTACCTGAGATTTCTTGGGTTTTATAAGCCTTTTCTATTTGTACTGTAGCCTGGGGTTGAAAGGTGTGGATAGCGAGAAGGGAAATAAAATTCTAACCACAGTTAACTATGTCATATTCACCCTGCATTTATCTAGTTAAAAATATATATTCAATACATACCATGGGGACTTCCCTGGTGGTACAGTGGTTAAGAATCTGCCTGCCAATGATGGGGACACGGGTTCGAGCCCTGGTCTGGGAAGATCTCACACGCCGCGGAGCAACTAAGCCCGTGCGCCCCAACTACTGAGCCTGTGCTCTAGAGCCCGTGAGCCACAACTACTGAGCCCACCGTGCCACAACTACTGAGCCCATATGCCACGACTGAAGTCTGTATGCCTAGAGCCCATGCTCTGCAACAAAGAGAAGCCACCACAATGAGAAGCCCATGCACCGCAACAAAGAGTAGCCCACGCTCGCTGCAACTAGAGAAAGCCCGTATGCAGCAACAGAGACCCAACGCAGCCAAAAAACAAAAAAAAAAATTTAATTAAAAAAAAGAAAAAAATACCATGGCTGAGACTTTGCTATAGTCAGAGCAATCCGCTTAAGAGATAAGACCGTAATTAGAGCCTTTTAAAAATAGGCTATTGAATTTATATTCTATGTAATGTCCTTGGATCCAAAAAATGTTATTAATGTCTTCGGTCTAGGACAAACACACACACACACACACAAACACAGTTTTTGGCTAAAACCTTTTTGCTTTGGATTAGTTTATTTCTGAATGAGAAGCAGATGCAGCCAGTGGTAAGGAAGCAATGATGTAAATGGGCAGTAAAAAGAAGGCCTTCATTTCCTTTCTTTCCTCTCATGCTTCTGCTCTCATGTATTTATTGCGTGCTTATTATTTGAAAGGCACGTTGCTTGGTGCTGGGATTACTTCAGCGGAAAGCCATGGCCCCTGTTTTCCGGAGCTATATGTCTAATGAGAAAATATAAATCCATCCAATATGTAATGGTACTACAGGAGAAACTATTACGTTCACATTTCTATATAAACCTGCTGGAATCTTATCTGGCGTTTCTACATTCCCCATAGCAGAGGCAGCCGAAATTCCAGAAGCCTATCCCAGGTTGTAAAAAATAATTCTTTATCTATTAAAGAATAATTTAAAGAGTGCTAGACTAGTTAATCCAATGATTCAGTACCAAATCTCCCTGGCTGCCTACCCCACTTTATAGATTCATTTCTACATTCTGCCACTTACAATCTAAATGATTTGTGCCAACTACTTAAATTTGTCAAACCATAATGTCCACCTCAGAAGACTAGAGATAATGCCAGGACCTCCAACGGTAACAATTACTGGATTATGCTGACATCTGCTGTCACTCTGCCAGGCCCTTCACTTGTATTCCACACATGGGAATTTTTCAGGTAGCCTGTTGCAATGTGACTGATCTATTTAATGGCCAATCTATTTAATGATGCTCATGTTCTAGGCAAATCCACTGTCCATTAAGCCACATTCTACAAGACTCACTGCTGTCCCCAAAGGAGATGATCAATCTAGTTGGAGAGATAAGATACAGACACACTAAGAAAAGATAACCAGGAATGAAAGGCAGCATATAAGAATTACAAAATCAGAAGTACAAAGTAGAAAGGTAAATACAATGGACTTTGGAAAACAGCTGCTGTTATAAAGGAAAGTGTCAGAGTTAACATTTCAGTTAAACCTCAAAATATATCTTATATTTATAACAACAGAGAGATTGCATATTCTTTCAGTTTGAAAAATGTAATAAATATATAAAATCATACTTGATCTACTTCTTCAGGGTAATGAAAATAATCTGGTTACAGTGTAGCAAGAATTTTTAACAAAAAGATGATATGGAATTTTAGAAAGAAAAAAAGTTTGTCAAATTTCTTACTCTACACAAAGGTAGGCAGCTGACAGATGCTGTCTTGTTTTTGGTGTTTTAAAAATGTAAACTCTTTTAAAAAATCATACTGGCAGATATACATATGTATATAAAACTTCCAAATTTCTAGGAAGACAGAAGTAAAGAAAGCTTGCTTACTAACAACATGGAAAAGAAATGAAGGGGAGAGGGCAAAGAAATATATTTTAAAAAGGATGATGATTGAAATAAGAACAAATGTACCTATTGCCACAATAAATGTGAATGCATTAAACACTCCAATTAAAATTCATTGATTTGCAGATTGCATTTTTAAATCCAACTACATGTTGTTTATTTAAAATAATTTTGTTCAAAAAGAGTGTTTTAACATCTCTATTTAGCAAATAGTGTACAAGGACCTGAGAATTCATGGGTTAACTAGATATTTATAGTTCTTTCCTTCAAAGAAAAATAAAGAAATATCCCATGATAAAAAATTATAGGCAAATATAACCTAAATATATCAAGGGAAAGAAAATTGATGTCAGAAACAATTGAATTCTAAGGAAAGAGCACACATTTATAAAAAAAGGATGCAATATACTGATAAAAGTTAGAAAAAATTAATCATTACCCCATATATATCTTTCAGTATAGTTTAAAATGCAAGAACATGTAAAACAATAATCAAAATAGGAGATATTAAAACACGTCAAACAAAGACTTGTAGCTTTGGAAGATTACTGAAGTCACATTTATTTGGTCAAATTTATGAAATGTGGTACAAATCATTTTGATTTTGATGAATGGAAACTCATGTGTCTATAAATAAATATGTCATTTCTCCCCAAATTACCCAAAATATAATACAATCCAAAATTAAATTTCGATTTCTTCATTTGGAACTTGAACAAATGATTTTGATATTAAGTTGGAAAGATAGATACACAAGAAAGCCAAGAGCATGTTTACTAACAAGAGTAAAGGAGAGGATGGTATTTGCACTAGAAAACACTACAGAAAAAATAAAGCTATACAAATTAAAGACTGTATCAATGATGTAGAAATAAACAGAAAGACCAGTTAAACCAAGACCAGTTAAACCAAATAGAAATTCCAGAAGCTGCTTTAAATAGAATATAGCATAGCATATAGGTAGCTTCAATACAATGTACAAGTTATTCAAACAATTTTCTAATTATTGATAGGATTTTTCACATAAATATCAATGCATTCTGTACTTTATGTGGACACATGATTTAAAACATTTCCTGTGTAAAAAAAAAAAAAAAAATTGGCACTGCCCACAAGAGTCAGGTATAAAAACTAACCACAATAGAAAGGACTTTGTAGAATGACTTCCAAAGCTGGGTTTAGGAGTTTTTGAAATATATTAAAGGCAGAAAGCAAATTGGACAATCACTGGGATCATATGTGGCCACTGTCCAAAAACTGCATTAAGGGGTGTAAAGAAATTGGTAGGAAGACTAAATTAATGTCTTTGTCCTATGCCATTATTGGGAAGACCTTAAGAATATTCCAACTGTTGGCTACATATGCAACCTGTTGTTCCAATTATCAGTTCAGTCCAAAGATTGCCTGATTGCAGGCATTTTATCAACCTGAAATGTCCCAGAACTTGGGGTACAGAACTGATAAATTTATTTTCAATTTTGGAATTTACTGAATAGAATCAGTAAATAATTGAAGGCAAAGCAAGTAGGTTTTTATATGAGGAATGGCTACCCATTAATGGGCTTCAATATTTGGAAGAACAAATACACATGAAAAATAGGGAAATTAATGTAATTCCTCTCTCAACGTTTCCTTCAAAAGACCCTTAAGTGTTTTGATTCAGAGGCAACTAAAAATGTCACGGCAAGGCTTTAAGAAGGCCTACCTCTCCATCTCCCGGGAGAAACAGACAAAATGATAAAAGTACACATTTGATAAACAATATCATTCTCTGGATCTCGGAGCCTTCCAGAATCAAATTTTCAGATGATATAAAGAGTGTTCAGGGCTTCCCTGGTGGCACAGTGGTTAAGAATCCGCCTGCCAATGCATGGGACACCGGTTTGAGCCCTGGTCTGCGAAGATCCTACATGCCGTGGAGCAATTAAGCCCGTGCGCCACAACTACTGAGCCTGCGCTCTAGAGCCCGCGAGCCACTACTCCTGAAGTCCGGGAGCCTAGAGCCCGTTCTCTGCAACAAGAGAAGCCACCGCAATGAGAAGCCCGCGCACTGCAAGGAAGAGTAGGCCCGGCTCACCACAACTAGAGAAAGCCTGCGCACAGCAAAAGAGACCCAACGCAACCAAAAATAAATAAATAAAATAAATAAATTTTAAAAAGAGTGTTCAGGTAGTTGAATGCCCACTGTGAAAAGAAACTACAAGAGCAGGGTCTTTAGAACTGTGCAAGTAAACAATAAAGGACAGATCTACATGATTATGGGAAGAACAAAGTCACTGAGCAGAAGAAACAAAGCAAAATTTACAGAATAACGGGCTCTAACATTTTAGTCATGACCCTGAAATTTACCCGGGAAATACCACTAATGATAGCATTGGAGTAGGAGCCAAAAATGTGTTTTGTTTTGTTTTCTTATCATAGATCCAGTAGTATGACAGACAGATAATTTAAACTTTTGATATTCAGTGTTCTTATCTGTGAACTGAGAATAATATCTATTTGATTGAGTTATTGGTATAGTTACAGGAGATAATGAAAATAAAGGCCCATAGTGTGGTACTTGATATGTGGCTGAATTCTGGGCCAGAAATATTTCTTGAATGTAAAATCACTAGACACATCAAGATATGGTACCTCTTTAACCAAAAATGCCAAAATAGGAGAGTCCTATTAATCCCACATGTAAAAAGATCATTGGACCTCATAAAAATCTATTATCAGCTCAGTGCTGTGTGTCACCTAGAGGGGTGGGATAGGGAGGGTGGGAGGGAGACGCAAGAGGGAGGGGATATGGGGATATACGTATGCATACAGCTGATGCACTTTGTTATACTGCAGAAACTAATACAATATTGTAAAGCAACTACACTCCAATAAAGATGTTAAAAAAAATAGAATATAGCTCTGCCACATTAAAAACAAAAGATATTAATAACTGTCTAGACTGTGGATGGTTTTCAAACATGACTGTACATTACTGGGGAACTTTAAAAAAACTATAGCTGCTAGTGCCTCCAGAGTTTCTAAAACTGTTCCAAGGTGGGCTGCTGTCTGGATGATTCTACTATGTTATCTTCGTAGAGAACATGGAATAAGCGTCGGAAGATACAAGCTCAAATATAACGAAAAAAGGTGGGGGGGTAACACATTTTCAGGTGGGAAAGAAGACACAGGAAGCTGGAAGAATTATGATAAAATTTGGATACTACGGAGAATTCAGAAATAAAATTGCAGGTATCTCTCTTTAAATAAAACATCTATAAGTGGCGGGAGAAGGAAGTGGGAGAGAAAATAACTGACAGCAAATTACTTTATAAAGTGAATTACCTCACGAAAGTCATTGCTCCTAGAAATGGTACACAAAGAGATTCAATGTAAGCTTATGTCTGCTTGATTTAAATTACACCATCATATGTTCTAGGGAAATGCAAAGCATTTTTATTTAGCACATCCCGCATTAATGGTCTCTAATAAATGAGGTCTGGTAGGACAGCCTAGGTGACTATCACCATGTCAGTCCATAGCGTTTGAGGAAGATGCCCTTGACAATGATTTCTGGTTCTGAGAACAGCACCAGAGAATGGTTATGGGCAGCGTTTACCTCACTGTGCTCTTGTAGAGATTATCTTCTGGCTTGAGGAGGTTGCTACTGCTTATAGAGCCTGAAGTTCAGGTGCCTCTGCCTGTAGGAATCCTAGTAAGCCAGAATTTTGTTTTAAAAACCTGGGGTTTTTTTGTTTTGTTTTGTTTTCTTTTTCAATGTACTGAGCTAGAGTGTTCACTGCTGCTATTTTCCACCATGCTCACGGCTGTGCCACCTTATTTGAAATTATACTTCAGAGTTCCCTTGACATGTTCTGTTCTGTACTTTTTGCTCACAGTTGATCCCCTTCAGTTTCACACACAAAACCTGTTAAGGAAGTTGCTCAGCTACCACTTCTCTCCTGCACATGTCCAGTCCAAGCGAATGACATTGAGGTGAGTACCACGTCAGTGCTAACAGACTGCGTGGGGCCCAAGGTTCTTCTGGGAAACGCAACATCCATGTCTCCAACTTAGAGGAGGCAAGATGCAAAAGCATTTAGAGACACAAGTCATTTTAGAACTAGAAGGGTCCCTAGGGACTTTCTCTTGGAACACTTCATTTTACCAAGAAGAAATATAAATATCCAAGACTTTACAGGAAGTTTCCAAGTTTATATAGCTAGTTAGTAACAGAACTGACATAAGAATCTAGATGCTGTGCCAATACTCCAATCCAACATCACATTACTGTTACACCACATTACTTCCCCACTGGTAAATGCATGTAAGAGACAATGAAAGAAAGTTGTTCCAGTAAAATGTCCTTCTTATTGAGCATTAAATATCTATTAGTGAGGGCACTGTCCAAACACCAGTTTTCAATAATAGCTTGACGTTTTCAAGAGAACTTCCTACACATAAGAATGTGTGGCAGGTTGACTGACAGGGTTATTACAGCACTGAGACATTCCTAACAAGAACTAGATTTAAATAGAGTATATGGCAATTATGATGTGTCAGTGGCTAATGAGGCATTCTCTATTCTAAATCAATTCTAGGAGCACTAGGAACACTGATAAAGCTATATGTTATAGGAGCTATATGTTCTAGGATCTAGGAACACTAGCAACACTGATAAAGCTATATGTTCACACTAAATCTGATAAAACCTATCCTGTACTTGTCATGGTTATGCTGGTAAAATATCTATTTTACCACATCTATAGATTTTTCAGTGAAATCCCAATTTGATTAGGCCTCACGGGTCAATCTCTGGACCAACAGAGTAAATCAGTCTTATCCAATCTGTGGTCTGCCCTATACAATTTTCTGGCGAAGAAAAGCCTTCAAAAATATCGGCAATAATCAATATGGCTTCAAGGAAAGATTAGAGCAGTGACACCAGTGTGACTTTAGCTGTCATATAATTCTGATATCATAAAGGGATTTGTTCCCACAGTGTCAGTCTAATGGATCTATCAGAATTTCCAAAATTGTTCATGATTTCACAACCTTATATTCAGTTCTCAACTCTTGTCCATCTGACTTATATCCCTACCAAACCACAGAAATTGCTCTCATTGAAGTCACCAATATCCTTCTATTTTTCAAACCCAAATAGCACGTTATATTCAATCTCTCTGTAACGTTTAAGATTTTTGATCCTTTAGTCTTTGAAATTCTTTCCTTCCTTGGCATCTGTAAAACTCTTTCTTCATTATTTTCTTACATCAGTAACGGCTTCTTTCTCCCTAAGTTCCCTTCCTTCTTCCAGCATTTACAGCTTCCCAGAAGGTCATACTCAGACTTTTTTTTTTCTTTCCCTTTTTACTCTAATTATGTCCCCTAGTTTACTGTTAATATTTACACATCTATGGGCTTGCATATCCCTGATGGTTTCCATAATAGTCTCAATATTGTCTAAGTATCTCTATCTCTCTCTGTAATATATATTCCTATCAACATCTTTAAGACAGAAATTTTTTCTAAGCTAATCACTTCATCTCCTATCCTTTGTTTCCCACATTTCCTATCAAGGAGAATGCCATTTATGCAATCCCCAAGCCAGAGATCTAGAAACCATCTTATATTTCTCTCTATCCTTTAACTCACGTTGAATGGATTAAATGGATAATCAAGGTTTGTTAATTCTCTGTCATAAATATACTTTGTATACATCCTTTGCACTTACACCTACTGTTTCTACCTTATTTCAAGTACTCATCATTGTTCACGTAAATCCTAAAATAGCATCTTACCTATTTCTTTTTCCAGGCTAGTCCTTTCAAACTGGTCTTCTGTATTACTGCCAGTTTGATCTTTCATTTCATCTGAGTGAGATGCCCAAGTTCAATACCCATTTTCATTATTTAGTCACGGTGTGATCTAAAGAAGTCACTTACATCCTCTTGACCTCACTTGCCTCATTTGCAAATGAGAATAATAGAATCTACTGGAATTATTGATAAATATATTCCTTGACTTCCAAAGCCAGGAAGAAATTTAGGGTTCATATAATTTATCCTATAAATCTATAGATAAGGAAAGAGTAAAACACCCTTTTGTTTGCCCAAGGTCATAGGATGATGATTTAACATAAAAAAAGAAATGCATTGGTGATCTCCTGGCTTTCATCCAGTGTCATTTCAATGTACTGGTAGACCTTTAAATGGTGTCATATACAATGTATCATGTTATTAAAAATGTATTGAAGAGGATATTCTCAATACCCCATGATAAAACGTTATAAGTATTAATTTTGGAACAATATATGTATTACAAATTATTGAATAAAAAATTATTTGAATTAATCACACTAAGCTGACAGCTACATCTTAGTCTAGCAACCTTTAGTCTCACTGTTGTTTAGTTTTGGCCCAATGGACACCAGAATTTTATATATATATATATATATATTTTGTTTGTTTGTTTGTTTGTTTGTTTGTTTGTTTTTGGCCAGGGTACTGGGTAAAAACAAATACTGGACAATGACTTCTGCCTGATGAATGGAGCATGCCTGAGGCATGCAGGGAGAGGATCTAGGAATGCATGAACCTGCATCACCCTGCCACTGGCTGGTTTGGAGTAAGATGCACTTTCTCCCTATGTTCCCAAGGCTAGAACAAACAAGGCCATTGGACCAAACACCATGTTCAGGGTATATTGTATGTTATATGCTAGAGATAATCAACCTTCATTGCATTTACAAACAAACCAAACCCCCCACCAGGAGGGAATAGATTGAAGAAAAGTGCAGATACAATAAGTAATTCACTTGAAATTCTCACTGAATTTCCCTGCCTTCTTGAGTACTGTTTCTTTATGATCTCTTCTCCCAGTACATATGCATTTCTTACTGTATTACTTTAAGCCAGAACTGGTGGAATATACTGCTTGACTTCACAGACTCAAAGTGGAAATCAAACTTCAAATATCACGAAGGTTAGAAAAGACGTTAAAATTCCTCCTGCTCCTCCTCACCATCGTCATCACCATCACCATCATCATCGTCGTCATCACCATCGTAAATAATATTTACTGAATACTTAGTATGTGCCTGACTCTGAGCTAAGTGCTTTACATGCATTTACATAAACAGCCTTTTTGGTAGTTATTATGCATATATCCATTTTAAAAAGAAAGAAACCTATGCCAGGTCAGGTATATTGCATGTGGACTTGCAGTTCAAACTATTTTTTCTCTTTCATTGCTTTGGAAGTCAACCATTACATTTTTATTATTGTTGTGAAAAAATTATGGAACTTCCATAGAAAGCATGAAAAGAGGAGGGAAAAGAAGCAAAGTAAAACCTTGGTTAGTAGTAAACACAGAGTAAAATTGTAGAAATGAATTTGAATGTTGAATAATCACTCAAATTCTAATCTATTATGCTCACCTAATAAAGGCTAGAGACTACATACCAATTTTATCATATACTATTTAGAAATGAAATGTTATACTGGAAAAAAGTTATACTAGAAGATACTAATTAGAAAACGTCTGGGTTGTGATATTAGTATCAGATAAAATGGAAACTAAGGCAAAACACATTTAACAGGAAAAGCAAAAGTACATTAACTGAGGATAAAAGAAGTAATAACCCCTTCAGAATGTAAAGCAGTATTATAATTTCATATCACTTACAACACAGCCTCATAATATTTAAAGTAAATATAATAGAAATATAAAAATCAACATATCTAAAATACACCCATTTAGATACTGATAGATGAGATAGATTAAAAATGATCAAGGTGATAGAAGATGTGAATAATACTAAAAATAAGCTTGATCTAATAAGTACATATAAAAGCTTGTATCCATTTAAATAGAAGAAATTTTGTTTTAAACAAGCATAGATAATTTATAAAAACTGAATAGGACATAAAGCATTTCATAATAAAGTACATGTTCTTTTATCTCAGTGAAACAAAATTAGTAGTTAACTCCACCTACTAGAACATGTTTAGAACCTTAAAAAAAAAAAGATATATTTGCAATATACATAAAATAAGGATCCTTATCCAGAATATATCAAAATCCTAAAACTCTTTCTTTTTCAGTTTTATTGAGGTATAACTGACAAATAAAACTGTAAGATATCAACTTGGACAACATAATTTGATATACACATACATTGTGAAAGGATTCCCCCACAGCCATCACCTCTCATGTTCACCTTTTACATTTTTTTTTGGTGAGAGCATTTAAGTTCTATTCTCTTAGCAAGTTTCAATTACACAATACAGTGTTAACACTATAGTGACCATGTAATACATTAGATCCTCAAGTCTTATTCATCTCATAACTGAATTTTACCAACCTCTCTCTACTTCCTCTACCCCTAAGCCTTTGGCAACCACTTTTCTACTCACTGTTTCTAGAAGTTCAGCTTTCTTTTTTTTTTCCTTAGACCACATGTAAGTGATACCATGCAGTATTTGTCCTTCTCTGTCTGACTTATTTATTTAGCAGAATGCCTTCATCCATGTTGTCATAAATGACAGGATTTCCTTCTTTTGTAAGGCTGAATAATATTCCATTGTATACATACAGTACATTTTCTTGACCCATTAATCCATTTATGGACTCTTTTGTTGTTTCCATACTCTGGCTATTGTGAATAATGCTGCAGTGAACACGGGAGTACAGATATCACTTTGAGGTAATGACTGTATCTCTACCCAGAGGCAGGATTGCTGGATCAAATGGTAGCTCTATAATTTTAATTTCTTGAAGAACCTCCATACTGTTTTCCATAATGGCTGTACCACTTTACATTTCTGCCAACAGTGTACAAGGGTTCCCTTTTTTCCTTATCTTTGCTAGAATTTATCATCTCTGGTCTTTTTGATAATAGCCATCCTATCAGTTGTGAAGTGGGGAAAGTGTAAACTCTAGAGAGTATATACAAAATGGTTATGTTCGTACATATAAACACTGAAAAAAATGGGAAAATAAAACTATATGCAGGGCTTCCCTGATGGTGCAGTGGTTAAGAATCTGCCTGCCAATGCAGGGGACATGGGTTCGAGCCCTGGTCCAGGAAGACCTCACATGCCATGGAGCAACTGGGCCCGAGCACCACAACTACTGAGCCTGTGCTCTAGAGCCCATGTGCCTAGAGCCCACGCACCTGGACCCCATGCTCCGCAACAGGAAAAGCCACCGCAATGAGAGGCCCGCACACCGCAACCAAGAGTAGCTCCTGCTCGCTGCAACTAGAGAAAGCCCGCACACAGCAACAAGGACTCAATGCAGACAAAAATAAATAAAACAACAACAACAACAGGAAACTATATGCAACAATATTTTTAAATGGACTGGATGGGTATACATTGGCTCTATATTAATTATTACTTCAGAGAAAGAAAGAAAAGGCATTATATTAATTATAAAAAATTAATGCAAAAAGGACAAATTAATACTGTCAAATCAAAGTGTTGGTTACATGACTGTTTATCATAAACTCCTCATTTTCAGTCTTCCCCATTTTTTGTTCACCTGTGTTTATTTTTTCAAATTAAAAAATTTAAACTGAAAACCTACTTACATACATCTTATCTGTCCATAATTTCTACCTCTCATTTTTTGTTTTTCTATTTTTCCTGAAAAGGAAGAGTCACATATGAATGCAGGGATCAACAGTAGATCAGTTCACCTCCCTAAACCTTGAGGGATTAGATAAGATGATTTTTTTTTAGGTCCTTCCTAGCAATATGATTCTCTGAAATCCTACAGGAAGCCTCACATTTCTTTCATTACAAGGAGAGCCTCTCTCAAACAATTAATAATAGCTTCTTTCCTCATGGTAAGTTGCTCTATTTTTATTATCTTCATATAATACCTGACCCATCTGTGAATGCCAAATACTGCTGTGAAAATGAAAAGACCCTTCTAAGTGCTTAGCATCCTTATAGGATTCATGGATGTGGAGGTGTTTAAATATTACCAGAATTGCACTGGAATAAATAACATCACCTTGACTGTCTTTAGAAAGCAGAACTGGTTTGTCAGCACTCTAGGAAAGTATTTGAGTGAAAGGAAGTTTAAAGATAAAGAAAAACTTGGGGAACAACAGCTCAACAAATTATAGAAAAAAATCCCAGACAAACAAAAGAAGATAAAAGAAAAAAAAAACAGACAAACAAAACCCAAATTAGCTCTTTATTCATGAACCTGGAGGGGATGAGACTAATTTTTCTCATTTTATGACATAAAATAACTGCATGAGTAAAAGTTTTGGATGGAGAATAATCACATGGGAAAAGAATCAGCTAGTGTTAATAATTCTTTCTCCTTGAGAGACAGTATCGCATGGTGATCAAGAGAGAGCAGGTTTTCATTGCACAGGAGCATGAAGGAGGCTGTGGGACGCTGGAAATATTTGATATCTTGACTCAAGAATTAATTATAATGTGTTTTCCTTATAAAAATTATGTAAATTATAGTTATGTCCTATGAGCTATTCTACATAAAATCTTAAGCAGATATGCCTAAATGTCTATCTATCTATCATATGCATAATACATAATAAGTTCTCAGTAAATTAAGTATAATATTTTGAAATATATATTGAGAGAAGCATGAAGGGGCGTGGGGCTTCATGTGGCTTGGGTTCACTGCTACCTCTAGGGGGCAGTGCCTCTGACGCATTAGGACAACAATGGTGATGAAGCTGGAGGAGGCGATGTTTGTGCCCTGGGGAAACTCACCTAATGCTGGGTCACAGGAAACTGCTTAAGTGCTTTCTTGGAGCTTCATAGAGAGGAGAATATTTAGCACTGACCTCCCTGAGTGGTGCTGGAGCAGACAGGAGCAGAGACAGTCCATGATACTGGACTGGACATACATAGGAGCCCAGGAAACAGCTCCTGGAGACACCACACCCAGATATATCTGCGAGGACTTGCAGTTGAGTGTGAGACCAGATAGGCAGGCAATGCAAGTGCATGGAAGAGACAGGTTATTTAAGTATAAAATGCAATATGTGATTTTATAATGAAACTGTATGTCTGAATAGGAAATTTTCTTCAATAAGCTAAGTCTGCTTTTCAAAACAAAGCTCTCACTGAAATATTTTAGAGACATATTGGTATTCCTTGCTCTGAAAGTAATTTAAGCTGTTTTAATGACCCAAGAAGTCTCATTATAAAATAATATTTACTTTATTTTAATATTTTCATTCTCATAGGAAATACTGTACTAGTGGCATGTCCTTTATACTAAATGGTCTCAGTTAATCCAGATATGTGAGACTTTGTAATTTTTGAACATTTTTTCTCTATTATCTGGCAGTGCTTATCACTTATTCCTTCCTTTGAACCATGCCTCTACTACATCTTTCTTTTTCTTCTCCCCCTCCTCTGTATGTATATCTAATTAGGTTGTCTGAATTTTCTAGTCTGCTTTGGGGTGTGAAATCAAATGTATCAGACATTTATTTTAATTGTCTCAATCATAAAAAGAAGAAACTCAATAAGGGGCAAATGGCTTGTTTTTAAATAATAATAGTAAAAATTACAGCTAGAATTTATTGAGCACTTATTAAGTGCCAGGAACTGTTCCAAGTTCTTTACATGTATTTTCTCACTTAATCTCATAATAATCCTTTTAAGTATGTACTCTTTTCATTCTCATTTTACAGATGATGAGATTGAAGCACTTCTAGGTCAAAATTAAACATATGATACATGGTAGGTCCACATTTCAAACTTGAACATGTTATCGAACTAGATACAAGGCCCCTGTCTTGGGGCCCTAGCTGAACTGAAGCACCCCTGGCTTGGTCAGGGAGCTCTTTCCCACTCAGGTTCACATTGCCAATAACAGAAACAAGTTTGATGCCAGCAAGACAGGCTTTTACTCAAGGCCAGAGAATGGAGAAGGGGAGCACATGCCAAAAGACACCTTCTCTCCAAAAGGGAGGGAGTAAGGGAATTTTAAGGGTTAGGAGGCAGACAGGTTATCAGGGCTCTAGGCTTTGCACACGGCACAAATTGTGCCTAACAGAGTACAAACTCCCCCTTTGGGCAGCATTCTTAGCATGGTAAAGAAGCAGAAGTAACTTTTGGATACCACCAGGTTTCATCTGGGTAGGCAAGGTCAAGTGGTCAAGTCAGAGTCGGTTCAGGGTGGTTGACCAGTATATATCTCTCAAAGCATAATCTCTCAAAGTCCAGCTGCAAAGCATCTCTGACAAGTATCAGGTATGTTTGAAACAAACAGAGATAAATCAGAACAAGGAAAGTCTACTTGTTCACTTTACTTTGCCCACCATCTTGGATCTAGCTGATTCATTCTGGTTTTATCTCAGGACTTTGTGGCATCCTGTTGATAAAACACAACTAGCCTGTATGGTCAAAAAAAAAAAAAACCCAAAAAAACCCCCAAACAAAAAACAAAAACAAACAAACAAAACAAAACAAAAGCAGAAATAGAGACACAGACGTAGAGAACAAATGTATGGATACAAAGAGGGGAGAGAGGGGAGGAATTGGGAGATTGGGATTGACATGTATAGACTACTGATACTATGTATAAAATAGATAACTAATGAGACCCTACTGTATAGCACAGGGAACTCTACTCAGTGCTCTGTGGTGACCTAAATGGGGAGGAAATCCAAAAAAGAGGGGATATATGATAACGTATAGCTGATTCATTTTGCTGTATAGTAGAAACTAACACAACATTGTAAAGCAACTATACTCCAATAAAAATTAAAAAAAAAAAAAAAAAAACAGAAAAATCCAGTTTCTGTGCCTGGGGCCTGGGCTGCATAGCATGGGTGACAAACAGTCTGGCCCAGTGCCTGGAATACATTTTTTTCCTTCTATAAATAAAATGTGGGAGCTTAGTAGAGCATCTCCCAATGGTTTAACTATGAGGACATTTTTCTGAAATAAAAAAGATATAGTTGATAAGAACTGCATTTATGAATCTTTAAGAAAAAATATACAACTGTAATATAAAGACTCAAAGGCTATAATCAGTCAACCTCTCTAGAAAGAGGCATTACTGAACTATAACAGCCCAAATCCCCAGTTCAAGATTGTCTTATTGTATTCAATGGTTGAACTCTACATTGCCAAAGGCACACACCTCAGGCTTATTCTGTTTGTTTTAATGGAGGACTGGCAAGCCCCCTTCCCACTGGAGTGAGACAGCAGGTCTGACTGGTGTACCTAAACTCAGTTATAGAGATAAGGTAAGTTTTCCACCATCAGAAGCATTTTGATTGCTGTTTAATTTCACTAGTATGTTCTTTTGAGATAAAGATCTGCTGTCCTTTCTTTTTTTTTCTGCGGTATGTGGACCTCTCACTGCTGTGGCCTCTCCCGTTGCAGAGCACAGGCTCCGGATGTGCAGGCCCAGAGGCCATGGCCCACGGGCCCAGCCGCTCCGTGGCATGTGGGATCCTCCTGGACCAGGGCACGAACCCGTGTCTCCTGCATCAGCAGGCGGACTCTCAACCACTGTGCCACCAGGGAAGCCCTGCTGTCCTTTTTAATACCAGATGATGATGGAACCTCCAGAAACGATAGGTGCTACTTTATAATGCTATTTAAGCAAAACTAATTTTAGACTCCTCTTTGACCCCCCAGAGACATAATATTTTTCATTTCTATACCCAGCGACACATTCTGATTTGTTACTAATGCCTGAAATGACAACTCAAGAATCTTATGTATCAACGAGTGAGTATGAACCAGTGATTCTAAGACTTTGTGTATATAGTTGATTTTAAAACCCTGCAAGATTATTGCATAAGTTAGGTTTCTTAAGATACTAAAGATCAATTATAAACTGTAAACACCTGAAAATAATTCATTTTGTTCTAAGTGGGATACAAAATGCAAGATTAATCCTAGTTATCTAAAAAGATATTTATTTATACTACACTTTCTCTCTTGCAGCTATCTAAATATGAATTTTAAATACCTGAAGTAGGGCTTCCCTGGTGGCACAGTGGTTGAGAGTCCGCCTGCCGATGCAGGGGACACGGGTTTGTGCCCCGGTCCAGGAAGATCCCACATGCCACGGAGCGGCTGGGCCCGTGAGCCATGGCCACTGAGCCTGCGCGTCCAGAGACTGTGCTCTGCAACGGGAGAGGCCACAACAGTGAGAGGCCCACGTACTGCAAAAAAAAAAAAAAAAAAAAAAACTGAAGTAAAGAGACACTAAGAAGACAATTTAATAGCATCTATTCTATTCAAAGAACTATGTTAATAGAAAATAGAGTGATATTGATAATTAGCTTGGGCAATTCACTTACTTCTTGTATTCCATAATTTTATTGTAGATTTATCTTCCCACATGCTTCCATAAAATGTGGACTATGAAGATTTTTTTTAAAAAACCTATATACGTACTTACATTTTCAGATCACAAAACTATTTGTTTTAGAACTATCTTTAAGGTCAGTGTGTCTCCTGTTTTACTTGAAGTACACAATTTGAAATAATTCTAAGAAGGTTTGAAAGCCCATCAAAATTTGTAAGACTCTTGAATAATTTTAAAAAGCTTTACTTGTTCAAGTAGTAACAGTCACTCCCACAGAAGATCCATTAGTGAAGACGCCACTGAATGTAGGAAACCGCTTCAATTACATCCAACTTAATATGTGATCTGGAGATAAAACATAAACGATTTTTAATTTAAAAAATAAAAGGAAGGGGGCTTCCCTGGTGGTGCAGTGGTTGAGAGTCCGCCTGCCAATGCAGGGGACATGGGTTCATGCCCAGGTCCGGGAAGATCCCACATGCTGTGGAACAGCTAGGCCCGAGAGCCATGGCCGCTAAGCCTGCGCATCCGGATCCTGTTGTCCGCAATGGGAGAGGCCACAACAGTGGGAGGCCCGTGTACCATTAAAAAAAAAAAAAAAAAAATCCATAAAAAAAAGAGTGGCCCCTGCCTGCCACAACTAGAGAAAGCCCTCGCACAGAAACAAAGACTCAACACAGCCAAAAATAAACAAATGTGGGGTTTAAAAATAATAAATGAATAAATAAATAAAAGGAAGGAAGACTATAGCAAACACGTCCCTGACTCAAAGTCTAAGTCAATATTATGGGATTTTCAAATGGAAAATAATAGGGCTGATTATCTGTTTTCCCTCAGCAAACGAGGTTAGATAATATCTTGCAAATAAGAAGCTTATGTTTTTTTAACATCCTTATTGGAGTATAATTGCTTTACATTGTTGTGTTAGTTGCTGCTGTATTAAAAAGTTAATCAACTATACATATACATATATCCCCATATCCCCTTCCTCTTGTGTTTCCCTCCCACCCTCCCTATCCCACCCCTTTAGGGGGTCACAAAGCACCGAGCTGATCTATGTGGCTGCTTCCCATTAGCTATCAGTTTTACATTTGGTAGTGTATATATATCAATGCCACTCTCTCACTTGGTCTCGGCTTACCCTTCCCCCTCCCCGTGTCCTCAAGTCCATTCTCTACGACTGCGTCTTTACTCCTGTCCTACCTCTGGGTTCCTCAGAACCATTTTTTTTTTCTTTATTAGACTCCATATATATGTGTTAGCATATGGTATTTGTTTTTCTCTTACTGACTTACTTCACTCTGTATGACAGTCTCTAGGTCCATCCACCTCACTACAAATAACTCAATTTTGTTTCTTTTTATGGCTAATATTCCATTGTATATATGTGCCACATCGTCTCTATCCATTGATCTGTCAATGGACACTTAGGTTGCTTCCATGTCCTGGCTATTGTAAATAGAGCTTCAATGAACATTTTGGTACATGATTCTTTTTGAATTATGTTTTTTCTCAGGGTATATGCCCAGTAGTGAGAGTGCTGGGTCGTATGGTAGTTCTATTTTTAGTTTTTTAAGGAACCTCCATACTGTTCTCCATAGTGGCTGTATCAATTTACATTCCCACCAACAGTGCAAGAGGGTTCCCTTTTCTCCTCACCCTCTCCAACATTTATTGTTTGTAGATTTTTTGATTATGGCCATTCTGACCCGTGTGAGGTGATACCTCATTGCAGTTTTGATTTGCATTTCTCTAATGATTAGTGGTGTTGAGCATCCCCTCATGTGTTTGTTGGCAATCTGTATATCTTCTTTGGAGAAATGTCTATTTAGGTCTTCTGCCCATTTTTGGATTGAGTTGTTTTTTTGTTATTGAGCTGCATGAGCTGCTGGTATATTTTGGAGATTAATCCTTTGTCAGTTGCTTCCTTACCAAATATTTTCTCCCACTCTGAGGGTTGTCTTTTCATCTTGTTTATAGTTTCTTTGCTGTGCAAAAGCTTTTAAGTTTCATTAGGTCCCGTTTGTTTATTTTTGTTTTTATTTCCATTTCTCTAGGAGGTGGGTCAAAAAGGACCTTGCTGTGATTTATGTCATAGAGTGTTCTGCCTATGTTTTCCTCTAAGAGTTTTATAGCATCTGGCCTTACATTTAATCCATTTTGAGTTTCTTTTTGTGTATGGTGTTAGGGAGTGCTCTAATTTCATTCTTCTACATGTAGCTGTCAGGTCTTCCCAGCACCACTTATTGAAGAGGCTGTCTTTTCTCCATTGTATACTCTTGTCTCCTTTATCAAAGAAAAGGTGACCATATGTGCATGGGTTTATCTCTTGGCTTTCTATCCTGTTCCATTGATCTATATTTTTGTTTTTGTACCAGTACCATACTGTCTTGATTACTGTAGCTTTGTAGTTAAGTCTGAAAACAGGGAGCCTGATGCCTCTAGCTCCGTTTTTCTTTAACAAGATTGCTTTGGGGGCTTCCCTGGTGGCGCAGTGGTTGAGAGTCTGCCTGCTGATGCAGGGGACATGGGTTCGTGCCCCAGTCCGGGAAGATCCCACATGCCACAGAGCAGCTAGGCCTGTGAGCCGTGGCCGCTGAGCCTGTGCGTCCGGAGCCTGTGCTCTACAGCGGGAGAGGCCACAACAGTGAGAGGCCCGCATACTGCAAAAAATAAAAATAAAAAAATAATAAAGCTTGTGTTTCCTTATTTATTAAAAAAAAAAAAAAAGATTGCTTTGGCTATTCAGGGTCTTTTGTGTTTCCATACAAATTGTGAAAATTTTTGTTCTAGTTCTGTGAAAAATGCCATTGATGTTTGATAGGGATTGCACTGAATCTGTAGATTGCTTTGGGTAGTACAGTCATGTTCACAATGTTGATTCTTTCATTACAAGAACATGGAATATCTCTCCATCTGTTTGTATCATCTTTAATTTCTTTCACCAGTGTCTTATAGTTTTCTGAGCACAGGTCTTTTACCTCATTAGGTAGGATTATTCTTGGTATTTTATTCTTTTTGTTGCAATGGTAAATGGGAGTGTTTCTTTAATTTCTCTTTCAGATTTTTCATCATTAGTGTATAGGAATGCAAGAGATTTCTGTGCATTAATTTTGTATCCTGCTACTTTACCAAATTCATTGATTAGCTCTAGTAGTTTTCTGAGGCATCTTTAGGATTCTCTATGTATAGTATCATGTCATCTGCAAACAGTGAGTTTTACTTCTTTTCCGATTTGGATCCTTTTATCTTTTATTCTTCTCTGATTGCTGTGGCTAGGACTTCAAAAACTATGTTGAATAACAGTGGTGAGAATGGGCAACCTTGTCTTATTCCTAATCTTAGTGGAAATGGTTTCAGTTTTTCACCATTGAGAATGATGTTGGCTGTGGGTTTGTCATATGTGGCCTTTATTATGTTGAGGTAAGTTCCCTCTATGCCTACTTTCTGGAGAGTTTTTATCATAAATGGGTGTTGAATTTTGTCGAAAGATTTTTCTGCATCTGTTGAGATGATCATGTGGTTTTTCTCCTTCAGTTTGTTAATATGGTGTATCACATTGATTGATTTGCATATATTGAAGAATCCTTCCATTCCTGGGATAAACCCCACTTGGTCATGGTATATGATCCTTTTAATGTGCTGCTGGATTCTGTTTCCTAGTATTTTTTGAGGATTTCTGCATCTATGTTTGTTGATGATATCGGTCTGAAGTTTGTTTTTGTAACATCTTTGGTTTTGGTATCAGGGTGATGGTGGCCTCGTACAATGAGTTTGGGAGTGTTCTACCCTCTGCTATGTTTTGGAAGAGTTCGACAAGGATCGCTGTTAGCTCTTTTCTAAATGTTTGATAGAATTCACCTGTGAAGCCATCTGGTCCTGGGCTTTTTTTTGATGCAAAATTTTAAATCACAGTCTCATTTTCCGTGCTTGTGATTGGTCTGTTTATATTTGCTATTTCTTCCTGGTTCAGTCTCAGAAGGTTGTGCTTTTCTAAGAATTTGTCCATTTCTTCCAGGCTGTCCATTTTATTGGCATATAGTTTCTTGTAGTATTCTCTCATGATCCTTTGTACTTCTGCAGTGTCAGTTGTTACTTCTCCTTTTTCATTTCTAATTCTATTGAGTCTTCTCCCTTTTTTATTGATGAGTCTGGCTAATGGTTTATCAATTTTGTTTATCTTCTCAAAGAACCATTTTTTGTTTTATTGATATTTGCTATTTTTCCCTTCATTTCTTTTTCATTTATTTCTGATCTAATCTTTATGATTTCTTTCCTTCTGCTAACTTTGGGATTTCTTTCTTCTTCTTTCTCTAATCGCTTTAGGTGTAAGGTTAGGTTGTTTATTTGAGATGTTTCTTGTTTCTTGAGGTAGGATTGTATTGCTCTAAACTTCCTTCTTAGAACTGCTTTTGCTGCATCCCATAGGTTTTGGGTTGTCGTGTTTTGTCATTTGTTTCTAGATATGTTTTGATTTCCTCTTTGATTTCTTCAGTGATCTCTTGGTTATTTAGTAGCGTATTGTTTAGCCTCCATGTGTTTGTATTTTTTACAATTTTTTTACTGTAATTGATATCCAGTCTCATGGCATTGTGGTCGGAAAGGATACTTGATATGATTTCAATTTTCTTATATTTACCAAGGCTTGATTTGTGACCCAAGATGTGCTCTATCCTGGAGAATGTTCCATGAGCACTTGAGAAGAAAGTGTATCCTGTTGTTTTTGGATGGAATGTACTATAAATGTCAATTAAGTCCATCTTTTTTAATGTATCACTTAAAGCTTGTGTTTCCTTATTTATTTTCATTTTGGATGCTCTGTCCATTGGTGAAAGTGGGGTGTTAAAACTCCCTACTATGATTGTGCTACTGTCGATTTCCCCTTTTATGGCTGTTAGCATTTGCCTTATGTGTTGAGTTGCTCCTATGTTGGGTGCATAAATATTTACAAATGTTATATCTTCTTCCTGGATTGATCCCTTGATCATTATGTAATGTCCTCTTTGTCTCTTGTAATAGTCTTTATTTTAAAGTCTATTTTGTCTGATATGAGAATTGCTACTCCAGCTCCTTTTGATTTCCATTTGCATGGAATATCTTTTTCCATCTTCTCACTTTCAGTCTGTAGGTGTCCCTAGGTCTGAAGTGGGTGTCCTCTAGACAGCATATATACGGGTCTTGTTTTTGTATCTGTTCAGCCAGTCTATGTCTTTTGGTTGGAGCATTTAATCCATTTACATTTAAGGTAATTATTGATATGTATGTTCCTATTACCATTTTCTTAATTCTTTTGGGTTTGTTATTGTAGATCTCTTACTACTCTTGTGTTTCCTACCTAGATAAGATCCTTTAGCATTTCTTGTAAAGCTGGTTTGGTGCTGCTGAATTCTCTTAACTTTTGCTTGTCTGTAAAGGTTTTAACTTCTCCCTCGAATCTGAATGAGATCCTTGCTGGGTAGAGTAATCTTTGTTGTAGGTTTTTCCCTTTCATCACTTTAAATATGTCCTGCCACTCCCATTTGGCTTGCAGGGCTTGCAGAGTTTCTGCTGAAAGATCAGCTATTAACCTTATGGTGATTCCCTTGTATGCTATTTGTTGCTTTTCCCTTGCTGCTTTTAATATTTTTTCTTCGTATTTAATTTTTGATACTTTGATTAGTATGTGTCTTGGCATGTCTCTCCTTGGGTTTATGCTGTATGGGACTCTCTTAGCTTCCTGGACTTGATTGACTATTTCCTTTCACATACTAGGTAAGTTTTCAACTATAATCTCTTCAAATATTTTCTCAGTCCCTTTCTTTTTCTCTTCTTTTCTGCGACCCCTATTATTCGAGTGTTGGTGTGTTTAATGTTGTCCCAGAGGTCTCTGAAACTGTCCTCAATTCTTTTCATTCTTTTTTTCTTTATTCTGTTCTGCAGTAGTTATTTCCACTATTTTATCTTCCAGGTCACTTACCTGTTCTTTTGCCTCTGTTATTCTGCTATTGATCCCTTCTAGAGAATTTTTAATTTCATTTATTGTGTTGTTCATCATTTTTTGTTTGATCTTTAGTTCTTCTTGGTCCTTGTTAAACGTTTCTTGTATTTTCTCCATTCTATTTCCAAGATTTTGGATCATCTTTACTATCATTACTCTGAATTGTTTTTCAGGTAGACTGCTTATTTCCTGTTCATTTATTTGGTCTGGTGGGTTTTTACTTTGCTCCTTCATCTGCTGTCTATTTCTCTGTCTTCTCATTTTCCTTAACTTACTGGGTTTGGAGTCTCCTTTTCGCAGTCTGCAGGTTCGTACTTCCCATTGTTTTTGGTGTCTTCCCCCAGTGGGTAAGGTTGGTTCAATGGCTTGTGTAGGCTTCCTGGTGGAGAGGACTGGTACCTGTCTTCTGGTGGATGAGCCTGGATCTTGTATGTCTCGTGGGTAGGACCGTGTCTGTTGGTGTGTTTTGGGGAGTCTATGAACTTAGTATGATTTTTGGCATCCTCTCTGCTAATGAGTGGGGTTGTATTCCTGTCTTGCTAGTTGTTTGGCGGGGGTGTCCAGCACTGGAGCTTGCTGGTCGTTGAGTGGAGCTGGGTCTTAGCGTTGAGACAGAGATCTCTGGGAGAGGTCTCACTGATTGATATTATGTGGGGCTGGGAGGTCTCTGGTGGTCCAATGTCCTGAACTCTGCTCTCCCACCTCAGAGGCTCAGGCCTGACACCTGGCCAGAGCACCAAGACTCTGTCAGCCACATGGCTGCGCTGTGTTCCATCACTTCTTTCTGACACATGTCTTGAACGTTCACCATGCAATTCATGATGAATTCGGGGTGGAAGCAGTCATTATTCAGTTGGAATTCTTCACACTGGTAGCATTGGATTTGCAACTCAAAGCCTTGAGTACTCCCGGAATGCCACCATACTACATTTGCCTTCTTGGCTGCCGAGCCCTAAAGCTTATTTTTAACACAAATCCAGATACAGAGTGCACACAACTCATTCTTCACAGGAATAATCAGAAAGTTGCCTGTTGAAGGTCAAGTCTGTCACCCTGTGTAGATAATATCTCAGAAGTATCGCTCATTTCTAAAATAAATGTTTCAACCAATGATCAAGTTAAGTAGCCAAATAAACATTTCTGTATTTATAGCCATCATTGCAATCTTCTATTAAATGCATACTGATGTCTGTATCTTGTATTTATATAGCATCTATCATCTGAAGATCTGAAAATACTTGCTGTCTCTTATCTAACTTGGCCTCACAAATGCTTTGATTACAAGCATTTTACAGTTAGAAAAATAAAATGCACAGAAAGGGGCAGCTATTGCCTAGTAATCTTACAACAAGAAAATGGGAGATCCAGGCTTGCATTACAGTTAGCTCTCTGAGCACCACCCAGTCCACATCTGCAAATAACCCTGCAACATGTACACATAAAAAAAGTGCCATTGAAAAGAGTTTCACATATAAATTTTCCAAATAAGTTTAAATCACAATACGGGTTATGTCTTAATCCAGATGGCAGTTTTGCTTTATTATATCAATATAATAATACTGAGTTCACAGGTTGCCATGAATTCAGCCCTTTTATCTCCTCTCAAAATGTGACCACATAATTTTATATAAAGAAAAAACGTTAAAGAATAATTTCATTTAAATGGTTTCTGTTTTTCCCTTACATTTATCTGATGTATATTATTTTTGAAAAAGTCTGAGGTATATTTAAGTACTATGAATATTTAGCAAAATCATCCTATCAGAAATTTGAGTTGTTAATCAATCAAAACTACTCCTATTTTTAGAAAAATTATAAGTCAAGCTTCTCTTAAAGACATGATCTAAAAGAGCTTCCCAACTGACCCGATCTTCATTGTTACCAAGCAATACAAAAGAATGTGTAATAGTAGAATAGACTATGACTGTCAGTTGACTCCATTTGACTTTGACAACTGAGAATGTTTGTGGAAAAGTCACGATAGCCCTTTGCCACCAATTTAATCTCATTTTGGCCACTCAGCAGAATACAACCATTCAAAGAGTGAAAGTGATAGCAAGGAGTATTTCAGAATCATGATGTCAGTGGGGATGTATCACCAGTAACTGCACTTAGTTACCAATTTATCACCAGGCTGTATCAGTGACACAATGGGCATACTGCCCAGCATGGCTGGCTATTCTAGAATGAAACTAGCTCCTACTTGTGGAGGAAAGGTGTGATTCAACTGTTTCCAGCAGTGTCATTTACTTAGAATTTTTAAATATCTAGGTTTTTGTTTCTCATCACGTAAACACCCCATTTAAGCTACATGTTTTCCCTTATGTTTCTAAGGCTAACATCTTAATTATGCCCATATATTAATAAACTCTACTTTTCTTATTTATCTTTAAAAATATCCCCTTTGCTCTGTAAAGTGGTTAGACACAAGGAGTTTGGTAATAACTAGCCAGGCAACCTCACACTTACTTCCCTGGACCTTAGATTTCTCATTGATAAAATGATCCTCCATTTTACTTCTAACCTCCTTTTGCCTGAAAGGAGGCAAAAGGAAGCTAGAAGTTCTGTGATCTCTTTAGTTCTGTGATCTGACTCTCTGCCCTGCCCTTCTGTCCACCCATGGCACATACAAGAATATTTTCATTCTCAGTTTTTTCTATTCTAGGAATAAACTGAATCTGTGAATAGACCACTGGTCCTCATTCTCAGAGTAGCCAAGCAATATATACCTTTGGACACAAAGATAGTAAAAATCTTCTTTTGCTCTCAACCAACTTCCTCCACTACTGTGTTTCTGATAATGAATCTTTATCCTTCAATCTCATTTACAAATATGAATTTAATACACATACTATATAAAAAGCAATGGGCTGGATACTGAGAGGGATTAAAGACAATGAAGTATAAAATATGTGTTTAAAACATATTTCCTGCTTTCAAGAATTTTACAACCTACTTGGGAAAATGAGGGAGAATAATTAGTGTTCCGCATCCTCATCAGCACTTGATAGTATCCAATTTTTAAACTGGAAGAAAATTCAATAGGTAAAAAAATGGCATCTATTATAGCTTCTATTCACATTTATCTGATTATTAAGAGGCTGAACTCATCATTCTGTTTATGGGCACATATAAAAACCTCAATTTATTTTGAGGTTTTTAATATTTTTCTATCATTGATCATATAATACTTATTTTAGTACTTTTATGTTATCACAAAGTTGGGGTAGTCTCTCATGGTGGATGTACTCATAGGGTATTGCAAGTGCAGTGAATCATCTTCCCTTGCAATTAGCTGTACAGTCAACATTGTTAAGGTGTGAAAAAGTTCTCTCATAGATCCTTTGGCTTGAACATTAAACGCATTAATATTATATTTCAGTGCTACTTAAAATGCCGGTCCCCAACAAGATCAGTAACTTGTGCCAGTATGTAAATCAAGTCACTGCTTTCTTCATCAGGAATGTCTTTCTATTAAAAAAAAAGTCAGCTCAACTAAATATTGTGCTTCATTCTATATCTGATTTATTTTTCGGCTCAAGTACTTTATCTCACTTCAGACCCGTAACTAACAGTTTGAGAACTGGCAGCCAGTCCATGGGCTAAACTTTGCATAGTACGTTGTACAGGCTTCTGCATTTTATATGCATATTTCATGTCCTATAATAGATATCTGTGTATATATGTATGTATGCACATATATATATAAAATATGTGCATAGATGTATACATCATATGCTTATATATGTCTACATTGTTAATTTTATGATTCCAAATATAAATGACTGGGAAGAAATAAAAGCTGTTTCACTTGCTTTGTATGACAGCTAATATTCCTCCACATACCCTAAAAGCTTTAGACATAATGGGCATTTAATAGTTGCATTTGTGGATACACAATTTAATGACAATAATTATAATGACAGATAGATTTGAGTTAATTCTGAAGATTTTTAAGGTTCAGCAAATAACCAGCAGTATTTATTTAGTGCTTATGAGATGTTCAGTGCTGTGATATGTACCATGGATAGTCAAATATGATGCCTGCCCTGGATGCAAGGAGTTAGATATGTAAAAAAATCAGTGCAATAATGTGTTGCATGTACCCAGAAATATTGATTTATAGTAAACACTAGGGGTTTAGAAAAAAAAGATTGCTACTAGACAGGGGAATTGGAGAGGATGAAGAAAATCTTCCTAGAAGCAAAGACTCTTGAATCTATTGACTCCAGTTATATTTCTTGATGAAGTTTAACTTCCTTAGCCATGGTAATATTGTAACTTCTACCTAAAAAATGTATCCCAGGTTTTTTATACATTGTACTATTAGCAGTAAAGAGAAGACTGCTTTCTGGGGATATTTACCTGTCTCTTGGATGCACTGTAGAGTGTGTTATCCTCCTAATAACAAATAACTAAAGTAGGTATCATAGACCCTAATTGGAACATATGCTCTAATTTGTACCCACAAAGAAGTTTTCAAATTAAATAATGAAAATTCAAAATCCAGCAGGATATAAGAATAAATTGATCCTAAACTATTTTAATCCTCTAAGTGTTCTTGTTTTGTATCTGTTCACCTACTAAGTAGCTCACTGGTATTCAAAGGAAGCCATCTGTATTTGCTCCTTTTGTTTTTCTGTCTATATAATAGGACTGGTCTTGAGGTTTTATCTTATCATGTCACTGAAGAATAATGAAGTACAATGTTCACATATATCTTCACAAACATGGAGAGCTCTATAATGCTGAATAATAATTTTATACCTTTGAACATGTTTTTTGTTCCTTTCCCTATGATTGTCTGTTTCTTTCCAGTTCCTCTTCTGACTGCTGGAATATCAGTGTTTTTAATCTCTAATCAATTTCACTCTTCTTTCTGTCACTGTTGTGAAGTACAAGTAAAATTCTTCAGTACATTTTACCTTTTATTCCTAACCCCTCCCCAAAATATTGATTACAGCAGTCACCTTATTCAAAATGGTTCTTTTGGGAGAAACCTAATAAAATTCTAAGCCCATTCCAGGCTTGCAGACATATCATGTTTACTTCAGGTAAACAACTCTATTTAACCAGAAAATCCAAAGCTTTATAACAGAAGTACTACTTTCACAGAAAAGTTGTTCCTAACATTTTAGCCTTGAAGGAAAACTTCTGGTACTTTGGAAACTGAATTTCAAAATAGAAGTAGGTCAAAGTGGAAATTTTAGGTCTGTGATCTGAAATGTCACATTCTAATAGATAATACCAGGACCTCAAGGGCATTGCTAAACGTTTGCTCTCCGATAATGAAAAGAAATTATATTTATGCTCTAAAGCTTTTTTGTTCATAATTTATTTTGAAATGTTTTAAAAGTTGTTTTCTATGGTTAGAAGCATGTATCTTTAGTTGAGGCAGGCTATATAAAAATTTTTTGAGGGTAACCCAAAATACTGAATTTAAATGTATACCATATTTGAAAAAAAATTAAAAGTTGGATTATTTTGGAGTAAATTTTCTCTTAAAATAACATTAGTGTGAAAAATTATTCTCCTTGGCTTAAAAAGTTAATCATAACAATAATTCAGTTTTAGAAAGGTTTCAGACATTGTTGATTACTTTTTCCAAATATAAATTATAGATGTATTACTATTACTGTGAAATATTCTTATATTTAACTTTTTTAAATAGTTGGTTTAATTAAAAAAATTTGAAAACTTGAACACTTCACATTTTACTTTTTAGCTCTTAACCTAAAGCCTGGGCATTTTAGGACAGACAATGCAATCAAACAACTTTGTAATCAGGATATCTTCATGATTTCTTTCAATTCAAATCGATTAAATTTCAATAAATTTATTCTAGAAATATATATATATATATATATATATATATATATATATATGCCTGAGATAAATTTATGAGGATATGGATATATAGTATTTTATAATAGGAGAAACTTAGAAATATTCTATTATTCATCAAAAGGGAAATGGTTAAATATAAAATGAAAAAAGCAAGTTGTAGGACATTATAATATCATTTTGTTAAACTTATCATTTATAAAATTTTATAGCTATATGTACCTGGAAGATTAGATAACAAACTGTTATCAGAAAACATCTTAGTGCAACAGGATGGGCAGCGCGAAGGTAAGAAATTTTCATTATATCTGAAATGATTTTTGTAAAGTTTCGATTTTACTCTGCTTTTGTGTTGCAGTACTTTTGGAATAAAAATAAAATAAAATAACCCCAATAAATATCATTTAAAATGTTCACAAAGGGGGCAGTCATGGGGCTAGCAACCAGCCATGTACATGTAGGCTCAAGGTGGTGGCCCATAGGATGTCAGAGGGCTGCAGCCAGGAGATCAATTTGAAGATGGAAAACAAATAAACACCAGAAATCAAGGCTAGGTGCTGGGTCAAGTCTTGGCAAGCTGTCAAAACTGACAAGTAATTGCCTGAGATGAGGTTAGAAGTCAAAACATACAGACATCCAGGAGTCTGGAAGAACAGTGCTACTAAATGCGAATGCGAGCAACGTTGTGGTCAAATTTAGTAAATAGCCAGAGTACTCATACCCCATAAATCAAGGTGAAGCAACTCACCTACTGATTACGAACCATGGGACCTAGAATGGCAAAGAAAATCAATGATTACAACATTCAGGCAAAAAATTGGGAGGGCAATATAAGAGAAACGAAGATAAACAGTTTGGGAAAATAGGGTCAAGGAAAAGAAATATGCACTCCATTTAGCAAACAAGTAGACCAGGGATATCAATAAGGGGTGAAGTCTTTATCTTCCACAAAGTCTTCTCTATGCCTCCTAGTGAAGCATAATGAATCCAGGGGTGCGGTTAGCCTAGGATATCAAATGAAAACGGGTTTGTAAAATAGGGTGAGTGGGTCAGTAGTTAAAATGACAGAAATGGAGAGTGTCAAATTCTACACAAAAATAGGATTTTCACATTCTTATTTTCAGTACAGTAATTTGGGAGGACTAGATATTTTTAAAGTACCCTGTTTGTGGGCAACTTTTATTGTGCTCTCCCACTGCAGCTACCTAAAAATAGTTCTACATGTCTCATATTTAGTTTGCAGAGAATTTTTTGTATGAGTGCCTTCCTTCTATTTATTCCTAGGGCATAATTTTCCTTTCTTGTGCTTTCACAAGCCACTTCCCCATCTTAAGAAGGTCATTTAAATTTTCAAGTTTATTCTAAGGACAGTTACCCCTCCCAACTTGATGTTATCCATGAACTTAACGAATAAGAGCTCCACTTAATCATCCCAGTCACTGACAGAGATACAGTAATGGACCCAGGACAGATACTAAAGCATCACTCAATATCTACTTCCATCCTTTGGGGCAGCATGGAGCGATTAATAACTACTCTTTCAGTGTGACCTTCCAAACAGTTGCACACCCATGCTCTAATAGTAGGATCTCAACTCTGCTTTCCTGCTCCCTAATTAATATCTCACAAGACTGAATTGAAAGCCTGACTGAAATAAAGATCTTATATCTATTGCTTTCCTCTTAACCACAGGGTCTGTCACTCTGTCACAGAGGGAATTAGATTAGTCTGATCTGATTTGTTTTTCATAAAGACATAGTTTTTGACCCCCTCCCAGAGCTTCTATATGTTTGCAAATTGAAAATTGGTCAATAAAAAGAACATATAGCAGGCTTTGTGTTTCAAATATTTGTACTCTGGATACAGAGGTCCCTTAGCCAACAGAAGAATTAAGTGCATTGTGACTTTTATTTTCAAGTACCAAGATCAATGGACAGACATTCATTTGCTCACCATTTTCCTTGACTTTTCACACAAAACATAAAATAAGCTTCAGTGTTCATTTATTTGCTATTTTATTCCTCTCAGACATCTCACACAGATGTGTATAGAGGCTTAAGATATATCTCCAAATCTGAAAATTGGTCAAAAACTCTAAAACATGCCTTAAAGAAGTAAGGAAATGATTTTAAAACACACACACACACACACACACACACACACACACACACACACAAAGAAGTACAAAAGAAGTAGTTAACTGGGGTAATTCTTTCTGATTAGACTTGAAATAGATATCAGTATCTGATGTAGAGAAAAATGAAACAGAGAAGGTTAAGGAGTGAAAGGTTGTTATCTAAATAGAGTTGATATAAAGGCTTCCCTGAGCAAAAAAACTGAAAGAGACGAGGGATCAAGCCATGTTGTTATCTGAGGAAGAGTATTTTCAGGCAAAGGAACAGCAAAAACTAGATTAAAATTTTTTTTAACTTAATGAAATTGACCTGGTTATGGTGGTCTCAAATACTGAGCTATTGAGAAGGAAAAGATAGAGTCACTGTATATATATAGATATCAGTGCATTTTAAAATGAAAATACTATTTTGATCACTTAGAGTATATCACAAGTATTTGCATTAAAACTTGCCCTGCAATGGATTTATATATATAATGGTAATCCTTTATAGGTGAAAATTATTTTATTGAAGAAATATTATTTTTCAGAGGGTTTTTAATAGAATTTACACATCAGAAAAGCAACTCCATGAACAGTATTTTCCTAATTAGTTATATTTTAAGAGGTTATGGGCAAGAAATATTTTCCCTGTATGTGGGCACATACACACATACATACCTACATCCAAAACACACATACAGCATACATACACACTCCTATACCACAACAGTGATGGAATATTACAGCTAACAATTAAATTCAATGTTAGTTCATTCACCTTTCATAATCTTAAAATATATATGAAATAGCCAAGTAAGTAATTTGAAATAATTATGCTTTATATATTGGAAGAAAGGGAACATATCTGTCTCATTTAGAACAGCTTAAATTTTGAGCCTTAATGAACTGAAAAATCACTCAACATGATTGCCAAATGCATGCTATCCTTTTCCACCTACTCTAATTTCTTCCTCAGAATTAAGCATACAAAGTTACCATTGGCACTGGTACAAAAGAAAATCTATAACATAAGGGCACTTTTCAAGGTGTGTCAATTTTAAAGGCTTAAAAACAGTGCAATTTTATGGAAAGTGAATAGTCGTATCCTTTTCACAATTTCAATGTCTGATTGAATCAACTCAAACATTCAATCAATCATATTGCAGGTAAGGCCAACTACACCATGACTAAATTGTCAGATTAACCTTCCGTGGCTGTAACTGGCATAATGTATTATCCAGATTGTATGAAAGACATTGAAATAAAGTGTGCATTTTGGAATCCAGAAAAAGATGACTGAGATAATGTTGTCCTAGGTCACAAGGGGAACGGGGTCAGATCATCCTATGATAGGTCTGTAATTGATAAAGGAGATAGAAATAATGACCTCCAGCTAACATGGTGTGCTAGGGTGAAGAAAACAACGTGTTAGGGCATGCCAGGTTGTGTTAGTCATAGAAAGGCTTGTTACCACTATAAATTACAGACACAAAGGAAAGTGCTTAATAATAGTGAGGTGATGCTTGATTACTCAAGTGATAACTAGAGAAAATGTCACTGCTAAATTAATATCGTTCTTTTTCCTGAGTAAGAAAGAATGTATATCAGTTATAAATTTATCAAAGTTTAGGCAAATTTGCAAAAAGGGAACTGTATCAGAAAGCAAAGTTGTTCTATGGAAAATTTTAGATGTTTTAAGATTGATGTTTTTCTAGACGGCTCTTTTTCTAAACAAACCTTCAGATGGACCTATCTATATATAATTACCAATGTCATAGTTGGGAAGAACGTACATGTGAGTTAATTAGTGACACAGAATTGAAGGACTAAATTTTCAAGTGTCGTAAGTGTTACCATAAGCCAAAACTAGACTAGCCAAACTAGTCAGACTTTGGTACCATTTTTCACATCATACTTCTTTAAAAATCCCCAGGGTAGTAAGCATTATTATAATTTGGATGTCTACTCCTACCATTTTGAAATCTTAGACAAAAAAAAAAAAATTTACCTGAATCCACCTCTCTGTGACTGAATAGGCTGACAATGATTGCCTATAAAATTTTATTTCTGTAAGAACTATCAATGATTAGTGTCATTCTGACAGGAAACTTATGTGAATGACAATATGTTTCTCCTTACTCCACAAAGTCAGACCATGGATAAAAAAATACAAATGGTGTTCCTGAGAAATAAGAACATTTTACATCACATTAACCACTTATAATTGATAGGCTAATACTACTTATCAAATAATGGATATGTGAACCAAGAAAGTCTGCATGCCACAACTAAGAAGTCTGCATACTGCAACTAAAAAAAAAAAAAAAAACAAAAGATCCTGCTGGCCGCAACTAACACCCAGCACAAAATAAATAAATAAATATTAAAAAAAAAATAAAGGATATGTGATATGTTGAAGGCAGAGAAAAAATAGCTACTGAGGACATGATAAGAGCCTTTCATCTTTACTAGTAGGTCGGTGGTATTTTTGGAGAACAAGGAGACGTTAAAATATTATTTTTTTATATGTAATCTTTCTTATGGTATATCATTTCTATTTCCTGGACATAAATTCTTATTAGCTTGAAACACATAATCTTATCATTCACCTTAATGCTCCAGACATTATATATGTTTCAGTTAAAGTTAATTTTTCTTTTGGGAAACTTTCTCTTGGGTGATGGAAGTTACAGAATTAATCTCCATATATCAAGCTATAAGGAATATCCACATGTTTATTCAACTGATACAAGTATTGTGTACTGATCACTCATATAATATAAGCAGGCTTGCCATAAGTAGCTAAATTTTCTAAAATGATGATAAACACTTCAACATTTTCTGGACAAAACAAAAGTCTTCCCTTGATTGCACTGTAGTTTTAGTCCTAGAAAATTCAGTCTATCGCAAAGCTGTGAAAAGGAAAATTCAGTGTCTGTGTTCTAGATGCAGAGATTATAAACATTTTTAATCAACTTAAAGTTCAGCTCCATAAAGAAGAGCCGTGTAATACACAGAATTAGTTTTCATTGTGAGAGACTGTTTCCTAAAAAACAGATCTTAGAGCATCCCTCGTCCCTCCCACTAAAATCCCTCTAATTACTGTAGCAACAAAAAAATGTCCCCTTAAATGCTCCCTAACGGAAGTAACAAGCTGTTTTAAACCATGAACTAGGTCCAGATCCCTCAGGTACAGCCTTGAAACAGGCTTTACAGAATATAGCAATGCTCTGGGTCCACAGGTCATAATTTTCATGAACCACAAACTATAATCTATCATTTCCTCTTTAAAAAATTGTTTTATATACTTTGCATAAAACCAGTTTATGCACACACACATTTGGTATTATATAACCAGTTTGTTAGTTATATAATATATAACCTCAGTTGTCTCTAAGGTAACGTATCCCAGGTGTTTCAGGAGAAAGAGATATCTCTGGCCTCTGGGTATCTTCTTTAATTACCAGAATCTTTCTTTTCTTTAATTGCTGTAAGACCTAACAACAATGCTTGGTTTGATCAGACTGAGAGTTCTGGGGCCAGGGGAGGAGGGATCATCAGTTGGAAGTTAGTCTCTATAAACCAGACTGTCCTAGAAACAGCTGGAAAATACAGTGCTTACAATGAGGCCTCATGGCTGAAGGGAAGGCTAGTCAAAGACTCCGGGTGGGTACTTTAGTGTTAATTCAGGTGCTGCAAGTAACCAACTCTTGAAGTTTGTGCAAGGTCACTTCATCTTAAGCACCTCAGTTTCCCTATCTGTAATAAGAGGGGAGAGGTTAATGATCTTTACTGCCCTTTCTAGTTCTAAAATTAGAGACTTTCAGGGATCTGTCAGGAGAATACTCTAGTGTTACCGCTTCAAAACTAGCAGGAATGCCAGAGCCCGGCAGAGGCTCCCAGCAGTTAGAGGAAACAGTAAATGGTTAGTCATTTCCTTTGTTTATGATGCTGAAACTGCTCAGCCCAGTTGCACCTAGGACTCACGAATGCCAGGGGTCAGAACAGGTCAGGCAACCACTCCACACTCCAGACCTACAAGTAAGACATCTCAAAAGAGGTGGTTAAAAAGATACATGGTCTCTCACCCCCCAAAATAAAATTAGGTCGGTAATGTTTTAAGATCTCTTCATTTGTTCCTATCGTATCTCTTTTACGTGCTTTAATAAGGTAGATTTAGTTGAGTCACCAGTACCCCCTGATCACTTAACTGTAAACCAGCCAACCAACTAACCAATCTACCAAACATTAAATCAATTACCTGTGAGACAGAACGATTATGTGCTTCTACAAGAACAAATGTAAAGTCATGGAATTACTGACTATTAGATTTTTTTTTTTTTTTTTTTTGCGGTATGCGGGCCTCTCACTGTCGTGGCCTCTCCTGCTGTGGAGCACAGGCTCCGGACGCGCAGGCTCAGCAGCCATGGCTCACAGGCCCAGCTGCTCTGCAGCGTGTGGGATCTTCTCGGACGGGGGCACAAACCCACGAACCCACGTCCCCTGCATTGGCAGGCGGACTCTCAACCACTGCGCCACTGGGGAAGCCCTGACTATTAGATCTTGATAAGCTCTTCCAATCATCACATAGACGATTAAATATCAAAACATGTTTTAACACTAAGAATTCTTTTCACTTCTTTTAATTACATTTTCCTGTTAGTGACAGATTGTTCAGTTTACTAAAAAAGCTGTAATCTTGAAATTTATTTTATTAGTTTTATATTATCATTCAAAGGCCCACTGAACTGCTAAACAGAGCTGGTTATGAGTCCATCCTCTAAATTCCCATATCACCTGAGGACTATTTCTGCTAAAGTCCTGATGACACAGTTTACAATTGTCAATTTACTTGTCTGTTTATCCACACAACTCTATAAGCTATTCGATCAAAGGAGCTCTGTTTTACTAGTTTCTATATCCTTAGCACTTAGAAAATTTGGCCATATTTGCTCAATAAAAAGACAGTTAAAAAAATGATTTGAGGTTAGTACACAAAATTACTATAATTCAATTTAAAACAAACAATTACTATTTTGGTAAATATGTGCACCCTCATTTTTATACTTATGTGGTTCTGTCAGACTTATAGCCCTTAAATTATGTTGTGCATGAGTATCACCCATGGAGCTTAATAAAAATGAAGATTTCTAGTTCCTGCTAAGGTAGCTGGACTTAGTAAGACTGGAAGATGGCTCAGAAAGCATGTTAGTTTATGAATCTATCATCCACCCTTTGAAAAGTACCATATTAGACTTTGTAATATTTTGAAGTCGCTTGTAGAAATCTCATTGCTACCAACGGGTAACAGAATATGCCACCCCAAGGTGTGCCTCTTTGGCATAAGAATTATGCTTGAATCCCAAGAGTGATTCCTGTTTCTAGGTCTAAACTCTGAATGTTATGGCATTTGATAGTGGTAATTTCAGATTAGTTCTTAGTAATTAGTTCTTAGTAATTTCAGATTAGTTCTTAGTAATTTAGTTCTTAGTAATTTAGTTCTTCAAAACTTAGTTCTTAGTAATTTCAGATTAGTTCTTAGTAATTTAGTTCTTAGTAATTTCAGATTAGTTCTTAGTAATTTAGTTCTTAGTAATTTAGTTCTTCAAAACTTATTTCCTGAGCATGTGTATCTTCTGATAGCTTGTGTTAAATATGTTTGGATCTTAAGCATAAATGTCACTCTCCACCCAATAAAGGCTATGGTCAGCATAAGTAGAAACAAATTCCTTATTTTTCTTTACAATTCATTATCTTTTAGCTTATTTTTATATGTCGGTCATGCTGTGGGAAACAAATATGTTCATTATCAATAACACATAAAGCCTTTTTAATAGAAGGAATTTATATTTCTTCTGCCTTACATTTTTTCTTTTCTATTACTTGCCCTCCTGCTTATGTGTTTGCATTTCAGTAGACATGTTTAGGGTTACTGTAAACAGATATCTCACCAATAATGACAATGGCAGCCTTGAAATTCTGGGACTTTTCTAGTAATTCATCTTGAAGCAGTATCTTAGTTCTTTTTTTTGTTGAATATCTTCATGTTATACTATTAAGTCCAAGGACCTACTCATTTTTTATGGCTTTGACTAAAGAATAGACAGTTAGGTATTTGGAAAAAGTTCTATATTACTGAGTCATGGCAAATATTACTATTCATTCAAGCAATGCAAATTATACCAACCATAGGGACTGACTCCCATTTTTACAAGTTTTTAAGAGGTCTGACTTGCTTTTCAATTACTAACAAATAGTATTCTCAAGGATCTGAAAACTGTTAACATCTTTAAAAAGTTTTTAATATAGAACTCAGGAAATAAGCAAATGGTCGAGAATTACATTTCTTAGAATTAGATAAAGAGTATAACTTAGTACAGTGTTTTGTAAAATAAATTTCTCCCAGCAGAATCATTCTTCCAGCAATGCCTTTGAAGAAAATTATATATATATATATATATATATATATATATATATATATACACACACACACACATATATGAATGAATGTGAGAGACTTACAGTAATGGTAAGTATATTCTTAAAACTGAAATAATGACAAATGTATTAGTTTACATTTTAATTAAAATTTCATCTTCATTTAGGAACACTTTTAGGTCAGGTCTTATTTATTAGCTGCTGGAACATGAGTTCAGAAAATGTGAGTATTGTAAGGTATTTCAATGAGGCTTGCCATTGAATTAACATTTTATGAGTAATTATTTTTCTTTCCATGAAAGATCACTGCAAAAATGAAAAAGAAGAAACATACATCTCAGATAAATTAAGGCCAATGACTGAAAAAAATTTTTCTTTGCATCCTAATATTCAACTCTAAAGCTGTCTTGAACATTTAAAGAGTAATTTTCTCCAAAATAGAAACAGCAAGAAACTAAGATCTAATTCAAGGAATAAGACAGTTAATCAAAACCCAGAAGAATAAGGTTATACTGACAAACTATAGAAATCCTTGAAAATCCAAAGTGTTCCAGCCTAAACCACTATTCCCATTTCAGTTTTATATTATCAGGCCCACATAAAGTGAGATTAAATCAATTGTGCATCACCTGTGTAGTTCATTCAAAAAAGTTCTAGCAGAAAGTATAGATTACCATTTGCTCTATCAATGTGTAATAAAAATAAAATAAAACTATTTTTGGATTGCAGTTGTTTGTAGCTTGCTGTTACATATTGTTTATAATGATATTTCATAGGCTAATTTAATGATTAAACTATGACTACTTTCCAGTACTACTTTTGGGAGTACTGTTTTTAATATTACTAGACATTTTTTCCTCCTGCTCTCTAAATGTCTTAAGATACTATTGACCTATTATTATTTGCTATACTAAATTTATTTTCTCAACACAGTATTATTAAAGGATTATACACTGGATTCAAGGACTGACTTTATGTAGAATTATAGGGACTGGTTTCATGTGATGGACTGTTCCGTAGGGATTACTTTGCATAATATGATTTTTTTTTGGTTTTGCTTCATTTTGTAAATTGTGGGCATGGAAACATGTACAAATTAAAAGTGAAGACCAGGAGGGTATTTTAATGAGTGCCTGAACTGAGTATCAATACACTTAGGACACAGGCATTTGAGACAAGGAGTTGTTACTTTACTGGATGTACTGATGGATAACTTCATTTTATTCAAGGACAATCTCAGGACACTATAAGGGACATATAGTGGTAAATACATGTTTATTAACTTCTCCAATTCCTGATATAGCCTATTCCCTTTTCTTCTTTGTATTATCCATAGCATAGAATAATCTGATCATCTGGCACACTATTTTAGTGTTTTCCGATTGATTTTGTTGATTTGTTGATTCTGATTATTTTGTTGGTTGTTGATTGCCTAATTGATTACAACTAGAATTGTAGTTCTATGAGGACAAGGACTTTTGTTCCTTTTGACCGTTGTATTTCCAGAACCTTGTAAAGAGTGTGTCTTACAGAAAGCGCTCAGTAAGAATTTGTAGTTACTTATTGAGCTAATAGTGTTAATATAAATAAATATAATCTGGGAAAGCAAGTTTTTAAAATCTGCTTTAGAAATTGACTCGTCTTTATTATAGATATATAAAACTCTAACAGAGGAGTTGGCAAACTGTTTCTGTAAGGGATAATAGATACAGTTTTTTCGAGCCACATAATGTCTGTCACAACTATTCAAGTGTGCACTTATACAGTGTGAAAGCAGCCATGGACAATATATAAACAAATCCATGTGACTGTGTTCTTATAAAATTGTATTTACACAAAGAGGTGGCAGACCCAATTTGGCCAACAGGAGATAGTTTTTCAGTACCTACTGGAATCAATCAGTTAATAAGCCAGACAACATTTTATTTCTATTTTTGGACACCAAGAGGGGAATATTACATTCTTTTTTGGACGGTTCTGAGCACTGGTTTGAAGTTTTTGACTTTTTTCTAGTGACACGGAAGCCCCATTTAATATGCACAGGAAGTAAAAAGCAATCGCACATAATCAAACTATTGCCATCACACACTATGTGACAAAATTTTTCCTAAACAAAGTTCAAAGTCACTTGAAGAATGCAGTTATTTATAAACTTACTAAAAATGACAGTGTAAACTGCTTTTATTGAACATGGCATGAATAGAAGATTGCATATGATAAGCATTGCACAGAAAAATCACATTTGTGCTATTTTGAAATTTAGGACAAGCAAAATAAAGATGTCAGCGCAGCTCTTTTAAAATATTTTAGTTTTTGTGAGATTTATATTATCTGTCCTATCCAAAGTACAACCCCTCAAAATCAACAACGAAAACAAAGCAAAACCTTGACTAAACATGCCTTTGAACCTTCACACTGAAACTCTTTTTCTGTCTTCATTGTTCCAACCTTCTTGAAAACATAAACTACATTTAAAGTCTCTATTTCCTTAACCTTTCCACAGATTATAATCTGAGCCATGGAAATCACTCATTTTAAAGTCACTATATCCTTCTCAAAGCCAAATACAACAATTTTCATCTTCTTTTGCCTTGCTGACCACTGTCCAATGTCTTCTCAACACTCCTTTTTGGTGCAATTCCCTTTGTTTTGTAGTAATAGGAAACATTATTGTGTCTCATTATTCTTCACTAAACAACAATGCAGAGTATTAGGATTCCTTTTCGATTAATTAGAATCACTTGGTAGCAAATTAAACCCCATTTCCCTCAATTACTACTCTTTATCCATTGCCATCTGCATGCCTTCAGATAACCTGGTTTGCTCAGGATTATAGTTTCTTAGTGAAAGAGCTGAGGCTCACACCTAAAACTCTGGATTCTGACTCCAGTCTACTATGCCAAGCTTCCTCTACACAGAAGCAACATTTATCCCTCTGTTCAACAATTTGCTGATCTAGCAAGCATCTGAATATTGCTTATGTATTAGGTACTAATAAATACTAAGCCCAATGCATTATCCTTCTTTGTGGCACTTTCTCGTATGGACAAAAGCAATCTCAAACAGGTCACAGCTACATAATATGAGATTTACACCTAAGCACTGAAGAAATGTTAATGGAGGAAGAATATATACATGTGGTGCACATAATTAGGGAAGTTGGAGAGGATAACTTTGGAGTGAATTCATCAAGGAAGCAATGAAAAGAACAACAAATCGTTTCAAGGAGGGAAATAGCATTCCGGCTAAAGCTGGAGTACATAGGATACTCAAAAAGGAGATGGGTCTAGTGACAATAGTGACAAATATGTTCAGAAGTGTGGTTATTAGGAATGGCGGAGAGGATGGTAGTGGTGGTATTGATGGTTACAGTAAATGTTCATGGGAATTCTAAAATGAGGATGGTTCTGTGCTATCCGGACATTCTTTGCTATTTCAATCTTCTACTTTCAAGCTTTTGACAATGATTTTAACATCTGTCCTTTTGTATATGTTAAAACTTCTTTGTTCATGATTATCTATGTGTCTTGCCTTCCCTGCTCAACTAAATAATTATAAAGGCAGGAATTCTCATTCTTTCTGTTTCCCTTAGAGAATGTGTATAATCCAGTCCTTCATAGTAGAAACTGTACAAATGTTTCCTGAATTGAGGAATCTCCTATTCAACTTCATTAGTACAAACATCTTAACCCCTTGCCCAGCACTTATGTATAATTCACTAATACCCAATCAAGTTCATTCCACTTCTCTCTTTTAACTTCCCCAACCTAGAAGTAGATGCCATGGCAAATCTGCCATTTACCATTAAGAATAACCTTTATGTACAAGGCTCCATGAGGATATAATACTATATCACACAGTACACATAAGGACCTTGTGTTCTGATTTTAAAACATCTGGAAAATATGACAAGTTACACTAGAATAGAAGTGAATGGCATTGCTATTTTGCACCACTGATTGAAAGCCATTATTCATCAATTTTATTCAATCTGCTGAACTTCTGTGAAGCTCTTTAACAGAAGCATCACTGTGATGTGAGAAGAAGAGTAAGGCTATTATCTTAACAAAGCTTTTGTAGTTGTCCTCAATGTACAAACCTTGAATTTTTATCTTCATTAACTTAGGGGCATGAAATGTAGGCTTTCTTTGTCTTCAAAGACTCTGACTTTGAGATTCAGTACACACCCAATAATCATTAGAACATGATCATGACTCTTGAGTAATGCTTTTGAAGAGCTGCCATTAAAGAGGCTTTTTATCTCTGGTCCACACAGCACAACACAAGATGAGTTGATGCTGGTGGTTAATTATCAAGTGAACTTAGTCATTGTAGAAAGTCAAGCTGGGAAATTTTCATTCAAATAACCTTTGTTACTCTTGTGACTGTGGCTGCCTAAGAATATAAATACTTGATTTTACCCAATTAATTGTAAAGAAAATATTTTCTTTCAAAGTAAACTTCTAAGGCCGTTTTGATAGAAATCAAAATAATACTTCTCAGAGGGACACAGACTGACAAGGAGCATAAGGAAACCTATATTTAGATGTGGGTTGTAGTTATATAACTGGGTGGCTCATCAAATCGGGCACTTAAAAGTAGTACATTAGTACATTAATACATCTCATTTTGTGTATTTTCTACTACAAGTTAAATAAAACAAAAAAGTAAAATAGAAGAGAAGGCATCATGATATCAACTGTTATTTTTGAAACTCTACTATGTAAGGTAATATTCGGAGTTATAGAGGTGGAAAGGAGTCATTGACTTCTAAGAGTTTACAAGCTAGACTATAAACATTCAAAGCTTTGGATGCCCACTAAGATTTTAAGTATATCAGAAATATATGGATTCATACATTTGCAATATTTGAAGGTTTAAAGTTTTATGTAAAAGTCTCATGTTGATTAGATATGAACTTGTGTTTTGTCAGTAAACCCTTGACTAGATTCACCTATCTGAGATAATAACTTATACTTGGATGTACAAAAAATAAGGTCATCTGTGGAGTATAAGTAAATGCTTTAGCCATGTACTTCTTATTCTTTCAGTGATATCCTTGTTAGAATGATTAACAGCAAACTTTTATTTAGATCTGTATGAAAGAGATGACAATTAAGCACAGTTTCATTTTCCTGTCTTTAACTTAAAACAGGATCACACACCTTCTATCCATGGTTGTTTTCTACTGGGTACAACATGTTTAGTTAAAAAAAATAAAGCAAAACAAAAAACTCCAAGACACAGCAAAGTTACTTTATGTTTTTTAGGTATCTATTTATATTATTTACATATCCCTTTTTCCTTAGTTGTAGCTTACCTCCACCTCTGTGAAGAAGTATGTATTTCTTTTTTTTTATAAACACTTTAACATTGACTGTATAACACTACTCAGTCTTTTCTGACCTTCCTTATTTATGCATATCTTGCTTTTACCTATCAATTGTGAGCTGTGTGAAAGACATAATCACTTCTTTATACTCTCAAAAGAGTGTAATACACCTTAAATTCAATAACCAGTTGAAACCTATTTGTCTCAAAGTCAGGTGCTTGGAGTTAATACTTATGTTAACACGTTTAAAGCAGGATTCTCTCATGGTTATTCCTCTAGGTATGTGGAAAGAGAAATAACAGCTATCATATAGCTGAGCTGGTAAGTGTAGAGTAAATATTTTAGCCTTTGCAGGCTATGTTTGCCACACCTCCTCAACTCAGTAGTTGTAGCCTGATTGTTTTTTCCTGTCCTCTCCTCTTGTTCTCCACTGCCACCTAAACCCAACCATTTACTTTATCTACCCTGACTATTGCAATAATTTCCCTGATTCCTTTATCTCTCTGCAGAGGCTTCTCAGTGTCCAGTATCTCCCCCTTCGGTTTTTACTTTTTAACATGGCCAGTGATATTTTTGCAAATTGTAAACATTATGTAAATCCATGCTTAGAATTAGTGAATGGATTATCCTTGAGAATAAAATACCAACTCAACTCAGAGAGAGAGAGAAGGGGTAACACCCTGATCTTATCCCTGCCCATTTATTTTGTCTCCTTTCCAGATATTCTGGACTTCCTGCAACTCTCCAAAAGTCTTTTAAATTACTCCTGTATGCTTTCTTACTTCCATATGCATTTAACTGGGCTGTCTCTTCTTTCCACAGTGCCCTTGTCTACCCATCTTCATCTTTCAGTTCTCTACGAAGGGTTGTGGAAACATTTAGCTTTCTGTGTCAGGATGTTACCTTAGGACCTGGACATCACTGATCACCTTGTTTTATACGGCTTCCAGGGCAGTGTCTTGAATATATGAATTCGAAGACATACAGCAACACTGATATAAACCATGCTCTCTCTGTTGGATAATGTTTAGCAACGCATAGCCCCAACCCTCCCAAAGCTGCAAGTCATCTGGAATTGCCAGTGGCTGCTTTGGCTCCTCCCTCATTTCCTAACCCCACAGGAATCAATGACTTTCACTTTCATGGCCTCAAGAGGCCACTGCCCCACAAAAGCAGTAGACACCTTCTTACCTGTTACTCTAAATCTCTTCTCTTCTTCACATGAGTTGCTCCACCAATACTACCATTTTGAGAAACATTCAGAAAAAAAAAGTGTCAAGTACTTCCAAGCACTCACTCTCCATGCAGTTCCATGGTGACAGTAGGGAGGATCTTCGGGCTTCTCCAGCTCATCCAGAATCTAGACCAAAAGTGAAATGTTAGTATCTCCTTCTACAGCTTCTTCCAGTTTTAACTAGCAACTCTTTTGGGAATCCCTTCCTGGAATGTAGCCTGAGGTCTAGTCTATAATTCTGAAACAGCAACAAAAAAAGCCCCAGTTCATATTCTAATACACCTTAAGTGCTATCTTTAAGCCAATTTCACACCTACAGCACTGACTGCCTTAGCCTGGACCCATTTATTATAATAAATATTAGGAATCTTCATTTGAATTCCCAACAGTCACCTAAGTCCCAATAAATATGACTAGATCCACATAGATTATCAAACCAAAAATCTAGTGTCATCTTCAAATTCTTCCTCTATTTTACCTATCACTTCATTCTCCCCAATCACCAAGTCCTGTCCTGAGCTCTTAAATACATCTCAACTCCACCTGCTGCCAAACCCCAATTCAAACAATTTCTCACCTGGATTATTGTAATTACCCACTAACTGGTCTCTCCAGTGACAATTTTATACCTCTTTAATCTGTTCTCCATACTACAGAAAGAATAACCTTTGCAAAAAGCACATTGGCCTATGCCATTCTCCTCCAACATTTACATATGTTTTATTGGGACCATTCTCATTTGGCCCTGCTTATTTCTCAACAATATCCCCTTATCTTTGTTCTACTTTCTGCCCCTATATTTGCATTTCCTCAGAACCAGGGTTTTAACACTCCCTGTAGACTTCTAGGTGCCTCTTTCCTGACTGCCTCAAGGCAGGGTCTTTGCATAAACTATTTACTCTACTTAAAATAGTCCTGCTTCCTTTTCTTCAGCCCACCTCCTCTCCCTCAAGGACCACATCCTACTCTTTCACCTCACAAGCTTTCCCTGAACTATCAAGATTGTTAATGTACACCTCTTATATGTGCTTATATGTTTTTCACTTTCCCTTGTCACCTATATTGTAAACATCTGCTCATTGTCTGTATACCTCTATGGACATTAATTAAGTTCCATGAGGACAAATGTTATGACTTGTTCTTAATTATATATGCAGGGATTATTACATAGTAGCTGATTAGTATATGTATGAGATAAATGAATAAAGGAATGAATAACTTCAGTGTTAGTGATGAGAAATCAGAAAGGGATATGAGAGATAAAACAACATCATAAATATTTCCAGAAGAAGCTATCTTCAAACTACGTTTTCTCCTACCTGGTACAATAAAAGATGATGTAGATTGAGTTAACAGTCATGAACTATTTAGTGACTACTGGACTCCGTATAGAATTTATAAATATAGTTCAAGCCTTTTGTGGATCAAAATGCATTGTTTCGCAGTTTAACCCATTTCATTAAAAAATCTTACACATTGTTTTGAGAACCATCTTCATTATTTTCCCAGTTTTCCTTTTGGATTTCTCAATAGTTGTTTGAATTTTTCTATGAACTATTGAATAGAGGAAGGATGGGTGGGAAGGTTAAAAATACAAAGGAATCTTCCTAGAATGGAAAAAGGATATGATAAGGAAATGGAAAAGATTCACAAAGAAGTGGAGAATCCAGAATTTGTGTACTGCCGTGACTCAGTTGAAATGTTTAATGTCAAAACCAAAAAACTGGTATTGATATAGTTTTTTTATTCTGCAGTACAATTATTTGAACATCATCACAGTATATAAAAGAAAATTAGAAAATAAGGCAGTACAGGCTCTTCATTTGTTGAGTAATTTTAAGGTAAGAACAACAAAGCAGATATGCGCTAATATAAACTTATTTAAATACCAAGAAAGTCAATTAAATGTTGCTTACTTTTTAAAAGTTTATTAAAAATGTTAATCCTAGTAACCCCCTTTCGGTGTCTCTGAATTTGCTTTTGGCCAATAAATGTGCAAGTATAAAATGAAGGTATAGATTCCCTCTGTTTGCTACAGACAAAGTTTTATATATATGTACATATACACACTCATATAAAAAGCCTTTACTGTTTAGTTTCAAGGAATATGCTACTTACATTTTTCCAACTTGTAAAATATTTATAATATATCTTCCTTCATTTTTTTATAGTCTCGAAATATTTGAAAACAAGTATTCCACATTCCACTTTGCTTTTCTACCCAGGTCTTCCTTTTTGTTTTCAACTCACTTTCTCCATATCCCTGAAAGCAACGTGCTCAAGAAAACACACAGATAGAAAAGTGCTTGTCATCTATAGGTATGATTAGCTGACTAAAAAAGTTACCAGTCACTGGTTAAGACTCCAAAATAGAAGAAAATAATTCATTGGTATAGAAAAGCTCTCAGAAGATCTGTATTTTCTCTCCATCTCATCTAATGTTTTAGCATGAAATGGCAATGAGAATAGTAGAAGGGAAAAAAATGTAGTCTAGGGTGACAGGATATTCAGTATGCTGTACATTAGGAAGTCTGCTTCAGAGACTGGCTTTCATGATGTTGAGGAAGGCGTATATAATTAGAGTCCCATGAGCATCCAAAAATACCAAACCCATGGCAATAGGCACATATTACGTCTAGCCAGGTATCCAAGGAATTAGTAGACAGGAGAAAATAGTACTGATTTACTTAGTTTAAGCCCTTACTAACTATCTCTAAGAGAATTTTTTCATTTGTTAGAATGGTAAAATGCAGATTTAGATAATTCCTTCCTAGAGTCATAGATAAGTTTTCATGTTTCATACACCTGTAAAAAGGAATATGTCATAGCATGAGAAGATGGAGGAATGACTGCTTAGAGAGGCTTCAGAGGGAAGAAAATGGCTCTCTGGCAATCAAAAGTAAAAGCATTGAAATAGATGGTAAAGATAAAAATAGGAAATCAAACATGAACAATAATTCACATAATAGAAAAAAACTCTTTGCGTGCAGTTAGGGGATAGGGGTTTTTCTCAGTAGCGTATAACTGAAGTTTCAGAATAACCTAAGAAACCAAGCACATGGCTGCGAATGTGATACAAAGGACCCTCTACGCACACAACCAACTCCTAGAAAGGTAATCCAGACAGCCAAATCTCTCATGCTCCAACGGAAATAAGTGAATTCTATGTATTGGAATGAAGGTGGCAATTCAAGCGTAGACTTACTGTTAATTAACTTCATATTCAGATTTTGTTTATGGAGGGTTTGTCCATATTTTAGGACATGTCATGTATACTGGGAGAAACAGACTATCTTAGGGAAAAATATCCTGTTCTTTTCTGTGGGATATCTGTAACCATCCCTGTTGATTACAGAAGTTAGTTTATTTCTCAAAACAGCATGATCTGTAAAAAGCAGTTGGAAGAAGATTCCAAGAAATTCTAGTTTGCTATAGACAATCCATCATGCCTTGGGTGAGCCTTCAGATGAGTTCTCTGTCTACATTTTACCTTCTGGGCAGGAGCCAGAGTTTATGCTACATCGCCTCCATACTACATAGGACATATATTAATCTCTGTCGTGGTTAAGTTGAATCCCTCATTTGCTAGACTTGAGCTGAAGCAGAGGCTGCAAATCCCTCTCCCTGGACAGAGGACTTGATGGGGATTGCAACAGAGATTTCTCCAAAAATAGCTCTTCACAGTATCTCTTGCACCTTACATTTGAACTGGCTGAGGGGCACACCAATTGTGGTACTAATTTTTGTCATTTCCTTGGTAAATTCTGTAATTTGGTCGAATGTCACACTTTGATAAGCATCATCTCTTTTGTGTTTGATGAAATTTCAATAGTAATTTGTAATAAAACAGTTTGGCTGTGTATAGAATTACTATATTTAAAAGAATAATCCTTGAGAATTACTAATATCCTTCAGTATATTCTTGAGAATTAATAGTTCTTGAGAAATTTGAAGTGACTGTTTCTTTCCTTTTTATCAAACTTCCAATCTTGCCGTTAGGCTCTTCACACATTCCAGGGCCAGTGTAATTGTTATTTTTATTTACCTTTCTTTATATTTCTCTTCCTATAAGTTTTTAAACTTATCACCTTAGTGATAATATTTTTTAAAATTTTATATATTATATTATTTATATATTATATATTTTAAATATATATTATATTTATATATTTTTAAACTAAATGCTGAGTTTCTTGGTATGTGTAATATTTCTTTTCATTACTTTCAATTCTGGGAAATTTAATTATGAAATTGTATTTATCATTTTCTCCCTTACATTTGCTTTTCTTTTTTGGAAAGACTACTAATTGAATGTTAAGACTTAAAGATCAATGCTCTAATTTTCTTTTCTATTTTCTTTTTTGTTTGTTTAGAGTTTATTTTGATGTCAAATTTAGATGCAATGAAATGTACAAATCTTAAGTGTACATTTGCTGAATTTTGACAAATGCAAAAAAAAAAAATCCATCTGTATAACTCATACTCCTTCGGTCACCTCAGAAACTTCCCTCATGCCTCTTTCCTTCAATCTCCACCCTACATGTTCCTGTCTTTTTGTTTCAATTTCTAGATTATTTCTTCAAACATATCTTACCATCTTTGAAGCTTAGAAGTTTGTTTTCATTTTTTTTTTAATTTCAAAATACTTTCTTGTTTTCTGAATATTCTTTTTTTAATGGATTCAGATTGTTTTTCTTTTTGAATATTAAGTTCTTTGACTTTTTTGTTCTCTGCATTTTCTGTTTTCTAAAAAAACTTGTTTTTGTTTATTAGTTCTGAGTATTGTTTTTCACATTAAAGGCTTTTCTCAAATGTCAGATGACTACTGGATGTTCACTCATATTTGACAGCGAGACACTTAAAAATGTATTTAGAAATCCCATCCATTGGGTGGAGTTTATACTTTAGTGTTTTTCCCTGTAGGTTGTCTGGGCTTTTTGTTGGAGAAAATTCAAATCATAATATCATCAATCTCCAAAATTCTACCAGAGGGCCAGTATGGAATATGCCTGACTTTAATTATCTGGGAGCCAAGATGAGAAAAAGTGATGAGAATCTCACTTACTGAAGAATATAGATTTTTAACGTAATATTCCTCTTTTTAGCATTATTCCTAAATTTCCTTTGTACCTAATATCTCTAATTCTTGGGCAACTTCTGGTCACTTTTTTCATAGAGTAATCCTCTCATATCTTGTCTGACTTTGCCAGGGTGGAAGGGGATCTAGTACACTTTAACTGCATATTTGAAGATTTTCAAACAATCCTTTTTCAACCACATTCCACACCCCTGCCTTCTTCTAACATAATTTATGAATGTCCCTGGGTTCTTCAGCCCAAAATGTCTTGCTTCTCTTTAACTTCCTGCTATGCAACATAGAAAGTTTCAGCTTTCTATATATTGTTATTTACTACTCCTTCATTTACCTTGCAACATTTATTTTTATCCTCCATTAGCAGTTACCATCTTTCCTATTCTTCTTCTCCTTGAATGTACATCATTTCTCCCTCTAATCTGATGTCTGAGAGGGAATTTAGTGGAGGAGAGAGGAAGTGGATCAAGGATTATTGTGTGTTCTCAATTCACTGTATGCATCTAGGAGAACCCATCTGTATTTGTTTTCCTGGGCTGCCATAACAAAACATCACAAAGCGGGTGGCATAAGAAACATAAATGTATTTTCTCACAGTTCTGAAGGCTAGAAGTCCAAGACTAAGGTGTCATCAGGGTTGGTTTCTTCTGAGGCCTCACTCCTCGGCTTGCACAGGACTGTCTTCCCCTCCCTGTGTCTTTACATGATCTTCCCTTTGTGCGTGTCTGTGTCCTAATATTCTCTTCTTTTAACTTGTATTGGATTAGGGCCAACCCTAATGACATCATTTCACCTTAATTCCTCTTTAAAGTTACTATCTCCAACTACAATCACATTCTGAGGGATTGGGGGCCAGGACTTCAATCTGTGAATTTTGGGGAACAAAATTCAGCCCATAACACCATCTATGGTAGAATTAAGGATGTTCCCAAAACTGAAGCCAAGAGAATTTTACCAGGATGTGTAAGCCTTTTGGCAGCAGTACCAATACACAAAAGGGAATAGGAAGGTCAGTATAGGCAGGTTGGACAGAGCTGCAGAAAAAGTATGATCCAGGGGGCTAGACTATGAGCAATCTTATGCATGTTTAAGGCACAGCACTAAAAATTCTTGAAAACAAAAAATTAGAGCCAGAGAGATCTGAGTGCAAATAACCAAGGATCATAAGCAAAAATATAGCATTACACTACCAATAGATGTGAATAGAGAATGCCCAAAAGGACTCATTTACAGATTTATAACAATGATCACTATCAGCACTGAAGAACAAGGTTAGACCAGGAGGACTGGATTTTGTCATGGAGGATTTGTTATAGAGCTGCTTACATTTACCACATCCAACAAGACCAAGTCTACAAGAGAATTTTCTAGAGACTATAAAGTTTAGAAGGGCATGGAAGAATATCAGTAACACTAAGTCGTTGAGGTTATAAAACCCTGGTTGTATCAGGCTTGCAATGGTGGCCCTCTAAATAGATTTGGGTTAAGGGGTAACATATTGAATCTTCTTAAGTATACTATGCCACTGTAGTCCTAAATTTGTTAGAATATTTTTTTCTGTCTTGGCTTCTCTCCAACTGGTGAATCATATCATTGTTTTATCCCAGGAAAACAAATGTTCCATGTCTGTGGTAAGTCATAATCCATTTCTATAGCAGCATCAGCTCCATATGCCTTTCAGTCATTAAAATGATGCTTAGCCAATGCAGTCTAAACTGTAATTGTATTATTCTATTTTTCTAAAATAAGGACTAACAATACAGAATACGCACCTTTTATTTGCTACCATCTGCAATCCCTTACCTCACGTTAGGAAAAAAATGAAAGGCTTATTAAAAGGGACTAAAGGACCTAATGGCTGTGAGACACTTGTGTGAGTATCACAGTGGACAAGTAAATGTAGTGAAAGCTGCCAAAATTCAGAGTTACAATTACTTATGAAAATTTTGATAGTCTGGCTATGAATAAGCCTGTGAAATTTGCACAAGGTGTTTTTGGAGACATAGTTCTGGCCCTTCCATTAATCAGAAGAATCCAAGTCTAACTATTGACTGGTGACATGCTTTCCTCTCTTGGAGGATCTCAGGAGAATGGCACTATAAAGAAAGAAAGGCAAATTCACAAAATCTGGAGCTTGGAGAAAACATGAAATGAGAATGCAATCCTTACTGAGTATTAAAAGTCAATCCTTGGGCTTCCCTGGTGGCGCAGTGGTTGAGAGTCCACCTGCCGATGCAGGAGACGCGGGTTCGTGCCCCGGTCCAGGAAGATCCCACCTGCCGTGGAGCAGCTAGGCCCGTGAGCCATGGCCGCTGATCCTGCGCGTCCGGAGCCTGTGCTCCGCAACGGGAGAGGCCACTACAGTGAGAGGCCCACGTACCGCAAAAAAAAAAAAAAAAAAAAAAAAAAAGAAGTCAATCCTTGTGCTAAAAATGAAATATCTGTCTCCTACATAAGCAAAATAAGACTTAGATTTAGCTTTTTCACAAATTTGCCATTAATTACACTTTTAAGTGATATATATGCTCTGAGATCTTAGTCACGCAATTCAAATTTAGAAATTGATACTAATCAAGATTAAATCAATTCTGGTGATTTTTTTTTATGAGTATGTTTGTGCACGCTTCATAACTTTAAACAATATAAATAATTTTCTTATGCATCCTCAAGTAATATTCCAAATGAATATATATTTGAAGTGTTCAAGCTCTCTTGTCCACATAAAAACGCATGTAGTAAATTATAAACACTTCCCAAATTTTATATTAAATGGAAAGTCATAATGAGTTAAACAGTAGAATTCAGTAGTGGGATATAACTCTCATTCAAAACTTAAAGTGATATTGAAAGGTTGTGGGGTTTTTACCTTTTTTATACATTTTTTTTTTCTCAAGAACATTATAGTTTCCCTTGTTTATTGAATATTCATTGACATTTGTGGAACAGGATATACAACTTGCTGTGTGCTGTCAATCAAAATCTCTTAGCTATGTATTATTGTTCTAAAGTGTTTATTGATATTAAACAAGTTACTATATGTAGATAGATACTCTTTTATCTAAAAGTGGATGAAAGCAAGATATTTTAAATGAGACTTTGAATTTAAAACTGCTTCAGAATAGAATAGCCTGAGAAAATCACCTAGAAAGCATTTTTAAACTAGGAGCAAAGATTCGATCGCTCAAAGGACAGGGAGGCACTTCACCTCATCCATTCTCAAATGCAAAGCAAAATTTTAAAATTTGTCTTCTGTAGTCTTTATATTATGACTCTTCTTTCATGACACTATTTTGGCAGTTACAAAACAATGATTTGAAAATTTAGCAAGCAGACAGCTCGCTACAATTCCTGAAGTCTGGGCTCTACCCCAAACATACAGAATTGAAATCAATAGTGTGTTGGGGAGCAGGAGAGGGAGAGGCAGCAAGCTTCACTACGTTTAACTAAGCAGCTCTGAAGCATCCCACAGTTTAAGCACCATTGTTTAGACACTCTGGTCTTTACCGTTTTTCCTTTACCAAACTTGGTATCCAGGGATCACCCTAGGATCCCTGATCACTCACTGCCTTCTAGAATGCAGTTACTTTGCCTCCTGTGCAATTGATATTTACTCCTGGTACTTCATCCCTTAAATTCAACATCATGAGTTTCCTCCAATCAACAATTACCTAATTCTTTAAACTCATAAACTAGAGGACCTTCCCAGTTCTGACTAGCTTCCCAGTGTCTTAAAAGAATGATTTTCTGCCCATGGAATAATCCAATGCAGTGATTAACTGGTGGGCAATTCAGACTAGAAGGCATAGGACAGATGTTTATACATTCTAGGTCTCTCAGGACAGAACACTCCATTTCAAGCTCTACAACACAAGCCAATATTTATTCTCCCTATTTTAGCTCAATCTTATTTCAGACAACCCAGACTCTGTCTTAGTTTTAAAGAACCACCCTCAAAATAAAATAGGAATTCCTCGGTAGGAATTTATTGAATTTAATAGGCTTTATAAGACAATCGGGTTTATAAAATGAGGGCAATTATTCACCTACCTCATGACATTTTAGGGGCTAAAATGAATTAATGTAAACTTAGCATCTAGACATGGTCACATTTTATGTATTAAACAGGTTCTCCACTGAAGAAATTCTCAGAGATTTTTAATATGCTAATGTGCATTGTGACTAAGTGGGGTGCAGGGTATGCATCATTTCCTAAATAATTCTGAGCAGATTGAAGAATTTTTCTTACCTATTTGGAGAAACACTCTGGAAAAGGCCCCACGTGAATCTTCTGTCTTGCATAGATGCTACCTGCTCCAGGTAGTCCAGAAAACACTGCTCTGTGAAATAAAAACTAAAATAATAAACTTAAGGTGAAGGAAGAACACAGTTTGCTTAGGTCTCTTGTCTGGATTTCAGTCACCTGTGGAGATTCCAAACTTTAACTGTTATAGCGTAAATTGGGTGGTCAGATAGCATTTAGACAGTGTCGGTTTGGAGAATATGACTTTTCAATATTTATTGGCCACAGTATTTCAGTATTAAACCTTCTGTGAAACAGAGAGAATCTTGTCACCCTGTCACCCTCATGAAAATACCTGAAGGTAGTTCAAATCATTTTCTACTGATCCTCATTTAACAGTAATCGGATGGCTGCCAATTTAATTTATCTGGAATGCTATGCTGTGAATACTGGTTCTGTTTATCAAACTTTTGATCCTCTTTTAGAGGACACTTGATTGGAATGTATTTTCCTGCCTTCTTGAAGTTAGGAATGGTCATATGACTTATCTTGGCAAATGATACGTGAGCAGAAGTTACGTGTGAATCCGGACCAGAACTTCAAGAAATAATGCATAGAATGCCATGTCCCTTCCTCCTGCCATAGACGAGCAACCTTAAAGATAGTGCAGGCTCTGCAGGTCTGTTTCCCTGAATGTGAAGGACAAATAGACCTGAAATGGTTACGTCACTGAAATTTTTAGCTTACTTTTTACTATAGCATAACCGAGCATAACCTGATTGATACATTTTGATACTGGGAAAAAAATGTTCTTAAAAGTGGCTAAAAGGGCTTCCCTGGTGGCGCCGTGGTTGAGAGTCCGCCTGCCGATGCAGGGGACACGGGTTCGTGCCCCGGTCCGGGAAGATCCCACATGCCGGGGAGCGGCTGGGCCCGTGAGCCATGGCCGCTGAGCCTGCGCGTCCAGAGCCTGTGCTCCGGAACGGGAGAGGCCACAACAGTGAGAGGCCCACGTACCGCCAAAAAAAAAAAAAAAAATAGTGGCTAAAATGTTTATTGTCCTAAGATTGTATTATTCACCTATCCATTAGGTGAAATGATAAATCAGTTTCCAGAACTGCCAAGCTAAGAACTAGACTGTGAAATTAGTTAAAATTCTTGCAATTTACAGAAGTCTGAGTAGCAAGACTCAGACTTTACATCAGTTTCTCCTCTTTAATTATTATCTTAGTTAGTCAGTGTATTCCATTTTTAGAATATTTTACATATAGCCATTTTAAAATTAGACACTCATTTAACAGATATTACTTTTCCAGAATTTTGTTCCTGAGTCCCTTTCCACTCTTAAAAATTATGGAACACACCAAAGAGCTTTATATGTGAGTTATTGCTGCAAATAATACTGTATTCAAAATGAAAACTGAGAGCATTAATTAATATTTTATTTGGAGATAATTGTAAATTCACATGTAAGAAACAATGCAAAAAGATCTGTGTACCCTTTCTCTATCTTTCTCTAGTGGTAACAACTTGCAAAACTATAGTACAATATTACACACAGGATACGCATATTAATGGTCAAGATATAGAAAATTTCCATCAGCACAAGGATCCCTCATTACCCTTTTATGGCTACACCTATCTCTCATCCACTGCCACCTCCTCATTAATCCCTGGAAACCATTAACCTGTTCTCTATTTTGTAACTGTGACACTTCAAGGATGTTATATAAATGCAGTTATACAGTATGCAATCTTTGATGACTGGATTTCTTCACTCAGCATTTCATTCAGATTGTGGTATGTATCAAGAGTTCTTTTTTGTCTTGATTGTTTTTGTTTTATTGCTGAGTTATATGAATGTGCCAGAGTTTATTTAACCATTCACTCACTGAAGGACACCTGTGTTTTTTCCATTATTGGTCTATTGTGAATAAAGCAGCTATGAACATTCAGATTTAGATTTTCGTGTAAATGTAAGTTTTCATTTCTCTGCAATAAATGCCCAGGAGTACAAATGTTGGGTCATGTGGTAATTGCTTTATTTCGTTTTTTTTTATTTTTTTAAAGAAATTGCTACACTGTTTTCTAGAGTGACTAAAAATGTTTACATTCTTTCTAGCAACATATGAATGATCTGGTTTCTCTGAACCTTCTCCAACATTTGATATTGTTATTCTTTTTTATTTTAGTCATGCTGATAGGTGTGCAGTGATACTTCACTGTGTTTCTAATTCCCATTTCTCCTAGTGGCTAATGATACTGAATATCTTTTTACGTGTTTACTTGCCGTCTGAATCTCTTCTTCAGTGAAATATTTCTTCATGATTTTTTTCCATTTTCTAATTGGATTATTTGTTTTTATTACTCTTGAGTTTTCAGAGTTCTTCATATACTCGAGATACAATTCTCTGTCAGATATGCAGTTTGAAATATTTATTTCCAGTCTGTATCTTGTCTGATCTTCCTATTAATGAGGTCTTCTGCAGAGCAAAAGCTTTTAATTTTGATAAGGTCAAATGTACCATTCTTTCCTTCTATTAATTGTGCCTTTGATGTTTTCTGCCCACCCCTGAGGTCTCTCCCTCTTTTATTTATTTATTTATTTTTTGGTTTTTCAGACTCACTAACTTTCATTTTCCTATCTTCAAGTTTACTAATTCTTTCTTCTACCAGCTCAAATCTCCCTTTGAGTCCCTTTAGTGTGTTTTTTCATTGCAGTTATTTTATTTTTCAACTCAATGATTTCCTTTGAGTTTCTTTTTTAGGCTTTTTATCTCTTTATTGATATATCCATTTTGTTCATATGTTGTTTTCCTGACTTTATCAACATTTTTATTTCTTTAAGCATTTAAGACAGTTGTTTTAAATTCCTTGCCTACTAGATATTCCATCAGGTCTTTTTCAGGGGCAGTTTCTGTTGATTTTTATCCTTTTCCATTGAATGGGCCATTTTTCCTGTTTCAGTGTAGGTCTTACAATTTTTTAGCTGAAAACTGAACATTCAAATCTAATAGTGTAGCAACTCTGGAAATCAGATTCTCCTCCTCCACAATGGTTTGATACTTTTTTTTTTTTTTTTTTTTTTTTTTTTTGATTGCTATAGCTACCTCTATATGGAGAATCAGGCTGAGGTGTAAACTTAAGGTCTTCTCAGGTAATTTTCTAATTTCTCCTGTATATGTATTTTTTTTAATATATATAAATTTATTTATTTATTTATTTTTGGCTGCATTGGGTCTTCGTTGCTGTGCACAGGCTTTCTCTAGTTGCGGTGAGCAGGGGCTACTCTTCGTGTCGGTGCATGGGCTTCTCATTACGGTGGCTTCTCTTGTTGTGGAGCACGGGCTCTAGGTGTGCAGGCTTCAGTAGTTGTGGCACATGGGCTCAGTAGTTGTGGCTTGCAGGCTCTAGAGCGCAGGCTCGGTAGTTGTGGCACACAGGCTTAGTTGCTCCGCGGCATGTGGGATCTTCCCGGACGAGGGCTTGAACCATGTCCCCTGCATTAGCAGGAGGATTCTTAACCACTGCGCCACCAGGGAAATCTCTACGCATTTGTTTTTGATGTCTTAGTTTTTAATATCTGGCTCCACAAGTAGAATAAGAAAAATTAAGAGGAGGGAGAGTGTGCCAACTCTTAAATCCCCTGGAAGTCAATTCAGCTAGAGGAGGTGGGTCTTGTAATAACCAGGTAAAGTGTAGCAACAATGGGGTAAGGTGTAACAACACTGACTGCCACATCTTGTCTGCATCTCCATTATGAGAAGCAGAATTCAGCAAGCAGAGCACAGATTCCCAATATTTGGAGGACAGAATCTTTTTTGTTCACATTGGCTCTCTTAAGCTGTGTGCAAACTGCTCCTGGAATGCACACACAGTTGCTATGTGTGCCATGGGACTGTCGGTAGCATTTGGGTAGCTGCTACTATGCTGAGACCTGAAATTGGATGAAATTAACTACAGTTTACCATCCAATCCTTTCTTGGAAAGTTGAAAACCTATAGACTCCAGAGTTCCAAAGTAGTTATGTCAGATAGATTCTACCAGAGCAATTGTTGTCTAGATCAGGAGACAGATTCCTGGTACTTTCTACTCTGCTCTCTTCCCAGAATCCTCTTCCCTGTTGCACATTTTTTTTTTTTTTTTGGCGGTACGCGGGCCTCTCATCGCCGTGGCCTCTCCCGTTGCGGAGCACAGGCTCCGGACGCACAGGCTCAGCGGCCATGGCTCACGGGCCCAGCCGCTCTGCGGCATGTGGGATCCTCCCGGACCAGGGCACGAACCCGTGTCCCCTGCATCGGCAGGCGGACTCTCAACCACTGCGCCACCACGGAAGCCCTGCACTTATTTTTAAACTCATTTTTATTTTGATTAGATCAAGCACTGTCATAACATTTGTGAATAACCTGTTTTACAGCATGTCCTACAAAGAATTGGTTACAATTTATTTATTCACATATTGTCACCCTGCAAAACTGCCACCTTCTTCATTGTTGTGATCTTAGCTAATTTATCTTCATAATACCAGCATCTGTCATGAGGTATATGCCAGAAAAAAGGCTGTTGATCTGATTTTAACGGAAATTAAGACAGGATGTTTATCATTTACTGCATGACCAACTGCTCACGTTCTAAAATCATAATCTTAAGAAAAAAAATACGTCTGAACTTGTGAAAAAAGGATTTTATGTGGAAAAAAGGACATATTCTTTAGAGTAATTAATTTGGCCAGTCTAATTGATCTGCTTTATCTGAATATCTTATATACTTTCAATTTCCTGCATCATTCTTTGAGCTCAAGTCTTATGCCCCATCATTGACTATCTTTTCAACGCACTTATGCAGATTAGTAAATAAATTCTCTATGGGAAAAAGAAAGATGAAGGTAAATTACACCAAAATAAAATAAAGAGCTGCACAAGAAAGGCCGCAAAAATCTAAGGCAAAGGTGGATAATTATACTAAAATTTCTCAGCCTGTTCAGAAAATGTGGACCAATAAGCAGATGTTACCACTACCAGAGAGAAGGAGAATCTATGCCTGGAGGCAAACCAAATGTGCCACATTTGAGGCCTTTGTGGCAGGGCATCCACCCAAGTGTGCAGGCACATACAATCCTTTACTCTGGTGATGCCCAGTCTGTGCTGGTAGTTGACATCAATATTGGCAATCCTCCTGGCCCAGCTTTGGAAGCAAAACCCAGATGAATCTCTGTCATACTATGTGGAAAATAAGCTAAGACATCTTCTAAATTATAGTTGATCTACTTTAACTTGAGAAATATATGCAATGTCAGCTAACTTATAAATTCTAATTACTAATATCTGTCAAAAATTTGTGTGAAGGAAACAGGAATAGGAATTGTAATAGGAAAGGGGGCTTATATTTATTGAAACCAAATAAGAAAAATAGGTATTAGAACTTTAAAAATGTTTGCCAAGGCTTGTTTAGGCTCTAGGATGACACCTTACTGGGTTTATTACTCAACTGAAGAGCTCATGCTTGAGGTAAGATGCTTATTCATCTGCTGCACCTTAATTTGCTTTTCTCTTAATTGAGCCCAGCATGAGGTAAGACTTTACAAGCAATGTATACACTGCCCCTTTTTAACCTTGACTTTCACAATATCTATTCCCCTGGAATCAGTTTTCCTGACCCTACTGGTTGAGCAGGTTGGGGTGAGGAGGAGTAGCAAGAATAAGGAATAAAATAAGCCAGTGCTCTAGAAAAAACAAAAACAACAACAACAAAAATGAGTCAGACAGAACTTCTTAAGTGAACCTCTTTCCCTTCTTAGCTTGGCAAGTTGCAATACACTGAAAAGGTGGCAAATTTCAGTAGATAGTGCTTGCAATTCCCATTAAAAAAGAGCAAGGCCACTTCTGTTGGGAGCAGGCACTCCTTCAAATTTCTAAAATAATACCTGGTATTAATGCTGGTACAACACAAGACAGTCCTAATAGTAACACACTTCTGGGTTGGATTGTATTTTAGGCTGAACCATGTTACACAAAGCTTGAACAGAATTTGAATTGAGTGCCAATGCTTATTTTGTTACTGTTATAGTTCTATTGAGCTAGAACTGTGATTTAGGGGGAAAAAGGCTTTTCTCTTACAGCCCATAAAAATTATAAACAAATATTTATAATATATTTTTTAATGTAAGCCCGCTTCTCTTTCATTTAACTTTTGTTTGTTTCCTACGTTTGTAAAGTTCAATGTCAAAAGTCTCAGGTAATAACCTCTCAATTTCTGAAAAGCCAATCCAAGCCTCTGAGTTGTTTAAAGATAACTGCCATACCTTTTAGTATGAAGACAGCTGATGAAAATTTTAAAATAATGGAATATTAATCATTCATTATAATGTGTGATTTCTTATCAAAGTTGATAGAAAAATGTGGATTGCACTTTGAGAATTGGGAAGAAGTAGTGAGAAATCTTTTGCTTTGTGCTATTTGATTTAGAAATCAATAAATGCTAAGAACAATTCTGAGAAAGAGTGGGATTTTAATAAATGTAAATATGGTTAAATCTGAAAATATGAGGAAAAAATGTCATGATTTATGTTATTTTTCTTCTCATGGATAATTGAAAGTGAGACTACAACTCATTATTACATTTATTACAGTTTTTAAAGAAGAAGTACTTAAATAAACCCTTAATTTGTGAAATAAAAATAGATGAGGTATGACAGTTCAGCCTGTCTTTTCAATTGGTAGAGTCACACACACATGAATTTTTTTTAACACAAAATTACATGACTGATTCTTTCTGACCACTTCATTATTTAGTGATGGTAGCCCTAGCTTTAGAACTAAAATCAACCCATTTAATGAAATGCTTACTTCAACACCAAAGCCATTATTACACATGTAACAGTTTGGAAATACTGCTTTACACTTGGAAAATGCCCAGCACTGGTGAATCAATTTTCTATCTGCTTTGTAAAAACAACTTCTTCTTTATTGCTTTTTGGAAACAGAATTGAAGCAATACTTCACAAAAGCCATTAAACAGAACTTGTGACACAAAATATAAGACTTCTAACCAAACTACATCATTTCTCAATTTCTTTTGAACACCTAATGGCATAATGAAAAATGATATGTTCTCATTCTCAGGTATGATATCTGATAGCCTCAAATTTAAAAGTTGATTTGTAAGATGAGACGATGGTACAGTTGAACAGTCAACCTTATAAACAGTCTTTTGCTGAGTAACCCAAAATTTTAACTGGTCAAATAAAGTATTTCCAGCATTTAGTGCTGGAAAATATGGAAGATTATCTATAATTAGAATAACTAACACAAAGATGATTCTTATATAGCAGCAACACATTAAATATTTAACCACAGGGAAAGAAAACAATTTCAAACTGGTGAATAAAGGGAAAATCCTTTGGGGAGTACTTTAAGGTTTCCTTTTTTTAATAGTTCCTTTGGAACATAGATGGCAATTTCATACTGTTAATATTGCAAAAGTTATAGCAGGGAAGAAAAAGAACAGTGTCTTTGATTTTATACCATTTTCTAGAAGAGCAACATAGATATTGGGAAAGTATGGGTTTGTTAAAAATAAATTAGTCCTGTTACTTTGTCTAATATTTACTGTGATTGAAAGAAATATGTTTCAACCAGAAAGAGGTATATTATGTTTAAATTACATTTTATCACATATTGTGTTTTCTAAAACCTTGCAAAAATAATCAAGATTGTGATGAGTTCTTTCATTGCCACTGGAGAAGGCAGAAAGATTCCAAATAAATCAGCTGTGTGGGACTGTGGAGCATATTAAGCACAGGCATGTTGCAAGAATTAGAATTAGTGTCAGTCTTATTTAAAAGCTTCCTTGTTCATCTTTGCAACTGTAGATTGTTGGCCAAGATTAAATCATGAATTTTCTCAACACTCCTATGAAGTCGTTAAAGGAGAAGTAGAGAAAGAATGACAAAAAGGTAGGGGACTTTAATTGTACTGTTGTATTAATATGTATTTAAATTAAAGGAAAAAATAAATATTATACAAATGAAATTTTTTTCCTGTGATAACCAACAGGATAAAGGCCACCTCCAGACCAAAAGATTTGGTCTAAATAAGTATAAATTAAAAAAAAAATCCATCACTACTTGGACAGGAATTTTTTTTTTCTAAGTAGGGGGACATAGAGACCCATAATTTAATACCAAGTAGGATATAAAATAATGATTTTTTAAAAATTCTATCAGTTTGTGTCTGACTAGAAAAATGACTTCAATAATTTGCAACAAGTCAATGTAATGCAGAGAACTGGTTATACTGAACTTAAACACTGAACAAATGACCTTGAGAAAACCCATTAATCAAAAGCAGAAAGACATGGCCACTACAAGGCTGGAGGGAAAATGGAAGTAGGCAATATTACCAGTGCTCAGAAGTAAGAGTCATCCAACAAAAGCTCAGACCCAGGCCAGTCTGTCCATGAGAAAGGAAGCAATGGAATCACAGAGTCCTTGTCCCCCCAAGCAGAGAAAGAGGGGTGCAATATCTTGGCATCTTCCTTCTTCCCACCTTCTAACCTCCTGCCAAAGCCTCCCATACTCAGCCAGAAATCAGCTATTACAAGAGCAGTCTTTAGGATTCAGCCCACTTTTAAAATAGAACAGTGGTGGGTAAGAATGTGAGGGAATCTGAAGGTAAATATAGACTCAACTGGCATTATCTCTCCATGACACACTATCAAGATGAACTATGTCAGTGATGTTTAACAGCTTGAAACTATGTTACCATAGGGAAAAGATGCCATAAATTCTACCTCTCCATACAGGTAAATAAAGATCTCAATAAAGGTAAATACATGGACAATTGCGGAAGCTAATATTACAACAATAGTGTTAACTCACTTTTTGTTTTCTACATGATTTAAGAAACTAATAACATTTTAAAAAGAGAAAACAATTATTAGTATAAAACGTAATATTGCTGTGATTTTAGTTTTTAAGTGCAAGTCCTGTTTTCTACACAATTTAAGGGGCTAATGCATTTAAAATAATTATTAGTTTACATTTTGGAGCACACATATATAAATATGTAATTTTGTGAGATCAACAATGAAAAGGGGTAAGGATGGAGCTGCTCTTTTAGTTTGTTTTATGTTCAGTTTGTACGTTACTAAAGTTAAGCTGGTATAAATTCAAATTAGAATGTTATAACTTCAGGATGTTAATTAAATGTAATTTACATGGTAACCACAAAGAAAATAGCTATAGAATGTATACCACAGGAAATGAGAAAGAAATATAAATATTTCACTACAAAAAAATCAACTAAACACAAAAGAAGATAGTAATTAAAAGAATGAGGGGGGAAAGCTATAAGGCTTATCAAATAGCACAATGACAGAAGTAAGTTCTTCCTTACCAATAATTATTTTAATTAATTAATTAGGCTGCACCAAGTCTTAGTTGCAGCATGCAGGGTCTTAGTTGCAGCATGCGGGATCTGGTTCACTGACCAGGGATCGAACCCAGGTCCCCCGCATTGAGAGCGTGGCATCTTAACCACTGGACCACCAGGGAAGTCTCTCAATAATTATTTTAAATGTAAATGGATTAAGCTCGCCAATCAAAAGACAGAGATTGGCAGAATGGATAAAATCACATGCTCCAACTCTATGCTATCTACAAGTGACTCCTTTGAGACCGAAAGACACAAAAAGATTGAAAATGAAAGGATAGAGGAAGATATTCCCTCCAAATAATAACTAAAAGAGAGCAGGGGTAGCTATACTAATATTCAACAAGTAGACTTTAAATCAGAAAAGGTTACATGAGACAAAGAAAGACCTTATATATTGATAAAAGTTTCAATACAGCAAGAAGATATAACAACCATAAACACTTAATACAGTAACGACAGATGAACATCATACTCAATGGGGAAAGACTGAAAGCTTTTCATCTAAGATCAGGAATAGGCAAGGATGTTTGCTTCCACCTCTTCTATTCAGCATGGTACTTGAAATTCTAGCTAGACAAATTAGGCAAGAAAAAAGAAATAAAAGGAATCCAATTGGAAATGAAAATATAAAATTATCTCTGCAGACGATATGATATTTAGAAAACCCTAAGAATTTGATTTAAAATGTTAGATCTAATACATGAATTTAGCAAAGTAGCAGAATACAAAGTGAACACACAAAAATTGTTGCATTTCTATACGTAAAAACGATAAACAATTTGGAAAGCAAATTGCAAAAACAATCCCATTTAGAATATAATCAAAAAGAATAAAATACTTAGGAATTAACTTAACCAAAGAGGTGAAAGTTGTAAAATAACAAAATTTTACTGAAAGAAATTAAAGAAGACATAAATAAATGGAAAAACAAAGCATGTTTATGGATTAGAAGACAATATTGTTAAAGCGTTCATACTATCTAAAGCAAACTACAAATTCAATGAAATGTCTTTCAAAACACCAAAGATTTTTTTTTGCAGAAATAGAAAACCCATCCAAAAATTCATATGGAATCTCAATGGGAACTGAATAACCAAAATAATCTTGATAAAAAGAATGTAACTGAAAGACTCATGCTTCCTTGATTTCAAAATTTACTTCAAGGCTACAGTAATCAAAACAGTGGTACTGGCATAAAGCAGATATATAGAGCAACTGAATATTATAGAAAGCCACAAATAACCCCCTATATATATGGTCAAATGATTTTTGACAGGGGTGTTCAAACCATTCAATGGAAAAAGGATAGTCTTTTCAACAAGCGGTGCTGGGAAAATTGGATATCCACATGCAAATGAATGAATTTGGACTCTTATCTAATGCATATACAAGAATTAACTCAAAATGGATCAAGGTCCTAAATGTCAGACTTAAGACAATAAAACTCTTAGAAGAAAACATAGGACCAAAGCTTCATGACTCTGGAATTCACAGAGATTTACTGTATTTGACACCAAGATACAGGCAACAAAAGTAAAAAAAAAGACCAAATGGACTTCATAATTTTTTTTTAAAATTTGTGCATCAGAAGACACTGTCAGCAGAATAAAGAGACAATCCACAGAATGGGAGAAAAAATTTAGAAATCTTATATCTGATAAGGGACTAATACCCAGAATATATAATGAACTCCTAAAACTCAACAACAACAAATAAACAAACAAAAATGGCAAAGGTCTTCAATAGTAATTTATCTAAACAAGATATGTAAATGACCAACAAACACATGAAAAATGCTCAACATCACTAATCATTAGGGAAATGGAAATCAAAACTACAATGAAATACCACCTCACACCTATTAGGATGACTATTATTAAAACAAAACAAAAGTGTGGGTGAGGATATGGAGAAATTAGAACCCTGTTCACTATTGGTGGGGATGTAAAATGGCACAGCTACTGTGCAAAATAATATGACAGCTTCTCAAAGAATTAAAAATAGAATTACCATATTATCCATAATGGAGGGGAGGGGAAGTTTCACTTCTGGGCATATACTCAAAATAATTGAAAGCAGGACCCCAAAGAGATGTTTTTACACCCATGTGATTAGCAGCATTATTAACAATAGCCAAAAAGTGTAAGCAATTCAAGTATCTATCAACTGATGAATGGAAAAACAAAATATGGTATATACATACAATGGAATATTATTCAACCTTAAAAAGGAAAGTAATTCTGCAATATGCTACAGCATGTATGAAGATTGAGGACATTATGCTAAGTGAAATAAGCTAGCCATAAAAAGACCAATACTGTATAATTCTACTTAGATAAGGTACTTAGAGTAGACAAAATCATAAAGACTGAAAGTATAATGGTGGTTTCTAGGGGCTGAGGAGAAAAAAAGAATGAGGAGTCACTGTTTAATGGATATAGAGTTTCAGTTTTACAAGATAAAGAGATATGATGGTTGCACAACAATGTGAATGTATTTAATAGCACTGAACTGAACACTTGAAAATGGTTTAAATGGTATATGTTATGTTTTGTGTATTTGACTACAAAAAAGAAAAAAGCACAATGAGATTTCACTACACACTCACTCTAATGACTGTAATAAAAAAAGACAGAAAAATATCAAGTGTTAGTGAGGATGTGGAGACACACTAATCCTCACATATTGCTGATGGGAATATAAAATGGCCTCAACCCTGTGGAAAACAGTTGGACAATTTCTTTTTAACTTTTTAGTTAAACATAATCTTGCTGTATGACCCAAAATCAATCCTAGGTGTCAAACCAAGAGAAACCAAAAAATATGTCCACATAAAGACGTGTACACAAATATTCATAGAAGCTAATAATAATAGCTTAAAACTAAAGCTGTGAACAATCCAAATACTCAAGTGACAAAAATTACAAAACATGGTCTATATTAGCAACATACCACCATTGGCAATTAAACTGGAACATTTCTCCAGAGAAGACATATAAGGCCAACAGATACATAAAAGATGCTCACGTCAGTCATCATCAGGGAAATGCAAATGGAAACCACAATGAGATATCATCTCATACCTCTTAGGGTGCCTATTATCCCAAAAGGCAAGTGTTGGTGAAGATGTGAAGAAATCAGAACACTCGCACACAGTTTTGGGAATGCCAAATGATGCAAATGTTATGGAAAATAATATGGAAGTTCTCCCCCAAAATGAAAAATAGAACTTACAATATGGCTCAGCAATTGCACTTACAGGTATTCATCCAAAAGTATTGAAATTATAATTTCAAAGAGATTCTCGTGTTCCTTGCAGCCCTATTCGCAATAACCAAAACATGGAAACAACCTAAGTGTCCATCAATGGATGAATGAATGAAGAAAATGTTGTATCCACACACAGTGGAACATTTTTTCTGTCTTAGAGAAGAAGGAAATCCTGCAGTATGTGACAACATGGATGAAATGTCGAGGACATCATGCTAGGAACGTTAAGCCAGTCACAGAAGGACAGATACTGCAAGATGCCGCTTATATGAAGTATTTAATGCAGTCAAACTCATGGAAGCAAAGAGCAGAATGGTGGCTGCCAGATGCTGGGGGTAGGGACAAATGGAGCATTGCTAATCTACGGGTATAAAGTTTTAGTTATACAAGAAGATTAACCTCTAGAAATCTGCTAGACAACGCTCTAGCTATAGTTAAAATTATATTCTACACTTAAAATCTGTTAAAAAGGTAGATCTCATGTTTTGTTTGCTTACCACAATAATAAAAATAAAAATTTTTAAAAAGGAGCAAAATACTGATACATGCTAGTATTACTTTCCTGTTCATGATATAACACATTACTGCAAATTCAGTGGCTTAAAACAACAGAAATTTACTATCTTACAGTTTACGGAGGTGAGAAATCTGAAATGGGTCTCACTGGGTTAAAATTCACAGTATTGACATTCCTTTCTGAAGGCTCTTAGGGGAGAATCTGTTTTCTTGCCTCTTCCAGCATCTAGAGATGGCTCACATCCCTTGCCTTGTGATCCCTTTCCATATTCAAAGCCAGCCATGGCCAGTGAAATCTTTTTCACATCTCATCACTCTGACTCTTGTGATTAACCTTGAAGCCATTAGATAATCCAGGATAATCTCTTTGTTTTGAGGATAGTTGATCAGTAAACTTAATTCCACCTGCTACCATAACTCTCCTTTACCATATAATATAAAATATCCACAGGTTCTGGGGATTAGGATATGGACATCTTTGTGAGGCAATTATTCTGTCTACCACAATGCTACAACATGAATGGACCTGAAGAGTATCATGCTAAGTGAAAGAAACCATACACAGAAGACTAGTTATTGTACTATAGCATTTATATGAAATATCTAGCAAAGGCAAATTTGTAGAGGCTAAAAGCAGACCACTGGTTTCCTAAGGATATGAGTATGAGATGAGATGAACCACAAATGGGTATGAGGAAACATTTTTAAGTTATGAAAATGTTCTAAAACTGTACAATTCTATTAATTTACCAAAACAACTTGTCTAGCAATTGTTATATTTTGTGGTTTGTAATTTATACCTCAATTGAGTTGTTAAAAAATAGAGGTACATGTCGTAGAGGGCAGAAGTTTGTTTTGAAGGAATAAATAATAGACCTTACCTATAAGATAGCCTATTTAAATAGGCCTTCCTTATAAGAAAGTTATTTGTTAGAGATGTGAAGAAAACAATGTAGATTAGGAGTCAAATATATCTCAAAGTATAGTTCCAATATTAAATATAAAATAAGGCTCATTGTTATTCATAAATCTATATATTTGGTCATTTATGAATGTTGAAAGGAAGATTTTCTTATTGAACCATAATGAAAGAATAATCTCTTGCCCTAGCTCTGAAAAGTAAATCATTTAACAAAGCAAGAAAGGTTGCTTGGGAATACATTTTGCCAAAGATTTCCACTTCTGGAAAATAACAATGACATTTAATCTTTGCATATTTATATTGAAATTTCTTTCAAGTATTTTAAGGAATCTGCTTCTGAAATTCTTCAATATGGAATAACAAGGAGTAGGCAAATGGGAAATCGTGGACATAGTCATCAGACTAAACAGATGAATATAACGTAAGGAAATGTCTTTATTCATACATAGTTTACTGTACTTAGTATCATGTACGACAAATCCCAATTTACTTTTCTGTAACCTAAATTAATTTTTAAAAGTCAACTTCTATGCTACATTTTCTCTCTCTTTTTTTTTTTTTTTAGTGTATGTATGGGGGCATGTGCTGCTACCATCCTTTCAACAAAACACGAATCCCTAGAGAATTTCTTTAGCCCTCTGTAATTTACAACCATCCAAAGAACTCCAAAGTTGCAGTCCTCTATTCTAAGAGGATACTCCAGTCATGGCCACTGGCAGTTCTCCAAGCCAGCTAGGCTAGCACAGAGCAGAAGGCTAGCTCTCCAAGGACCTGAAAACTCTCCTTAAGAACTGTGTGTGTTGGCTGCACAGTCATTATCTGGAGGGTTCAGATACAGCTCATGCAGTCCCCCTGAGATCTCACTCCCAGTCATTATTTACAGGACTCAAATACATCCCACAGGCAAGGCAGTCAATGCACCAGTAATTCAACAGCTAACAGAGGGAATCTGGCCATGATCTGTGGACAGTCACTATTTTAAATTTTCCTTCTTTTTTTCCATAACATTTAGGAATCTCTGTGACAAAATGCATACTCTTACTATATGTATAACATAAAACATATATATGTACAATATCTCAATATAGCAAGAAGGTAATATTTTGAAATTTCAACTATATCATCAATGTGTGCTTACCAAGTCATGTCTTTGTTCTCTTACCGGAGAACATTTACCTTTGAAAGGGACGTGTGGTAGCAATAGTTAATCATTTGGAGGAGTATATAAAGTGCAATAATGAATTTATCCGTACTTATTTCAAACTGGCTCAGTTTCAAATTGAACTAGAAATAAACAACAGAAAGATTTCTTTTGGTCTCTTTCTCTGTTTTATTTTAAACTAGTTAGGGAAATGGGTTTTATATTTTAATAAACACAGCTAGCATTTTCTACTTTTTATAGAAACCCGTAAGATTGAGGAACTCATTTGTTCTTACACTATTAAAATACAAAAATAAATAAATAAAATTATTCAAACTCATAGCTAATTTCAAAATGATTGCACACTGAATGCCAAAATAAGGAGATAACTCTTCACATAAAAAGGCTAATCATGGTTAATTGTTTTCTTATTCCTTTTGATGATAATAGCCATTATAAACTCATTTGAAGTATGTAGATGTAATATGCAATTACCATAAGACTCAGCATTCCAAAACTCAAACCAGAAGACTAAGACAGCATTGAGCACTGTTTATTGGTGAGGCTGCCAACCGGTTTCATTTTCAAAGAAAAAATAAGTGTGTAGCTGTAGTCCAATCTTTTTTACATGCATGTATTTTCTCTTTATGTGTGCTGATATAATGACTATATCTAAATCAACCTGATTACTGTTGCACAAAGCAGTAGGTGGCTGTCACTATTGTCTGGAAATTTCTGAAGAAGTGTACTCAATTCACAAAGTGTTTAATTCCAGATCTTTTTTTTTTTTTTTTCTAGTAGGTGAAAACTGTGATCTCCTGGACATTATAAAATGTACACTGTCTTCTCAAGCTCAAGCTCAGGAGACTTGTACATCAAACTTCTAGTAGGAATATGTGCTTGGCTCTTTATACAAGAAGTTGAGAATTCTTCTGTATAAGATATAAAATGAAGTTATAGAGTTAACTTTTGACCTTCATCTAGGTTGGTCCCAAAAATAGAGCTCGTCTTAACACATTTGATCTATAGATTTTGTAGCCTTTAAAATTATATTGGAAAGATAAGTGATTGTAGAATTCTGTGAAAGGGAGTGTCAACTCTCCTGCAGAATAGTCATCTTCTCATTAAGGCTTTTCTTAGAAATAACAAGATAGGTCTATGCCACTGTTGTGTTATGTTTGAAGGACATGATATTCAAACCTACTCCCTCTCTCCTTTGTCACTCTTTATAGGCAGCCTGGACTCCTTGGCCAGTCATTTCAGTGATCCTCTTAGCACACAAAATTTTCTATACAGAAAATGTGCTGTAGTCTCCCTTTTAACCCCATAGTTTCCATTGACCTAATTTCCTCCGAAACTTCTCTTTTCTCATTCACCACCAAACTTCTTGAAATGGTTATCTTCAACTATCCCCTCAATGAAAATTAATCCCAGTCTCTTCCCACTTTAACATGTATTTCAGTCGTCTCCTGGAAAACACTATCTCAAGTTGTACAAACCCAGGTTTGTATAACAAAGACTCTCATTTGTAGATTTATTCTGCTAGTTTTAGATCTGATAATTGTTGGTTCACAACCTTGAGAGTTCTCTGGATGAAATTGGAAACTGGCCCCAGGGAGAGACTGAAGAAAGAGACAGAGCACTCCAAATTGGTAGGTGGCAGGTTTAATAAGCAAGGGAACTTATGTACTAAGCTTGTCTTGGGTGATCTCAAGACAAGCAGATCTCTCTACCTGCACACCAGAATCTTAAGAGTTTATACAGAGACCTTAATGGGATTCAGTCATGTATTCAGTCCAGAGTGCCTCAACAACACATTACTCACTCAAGGCTGTGTCCTTGAAAGATATCTTAATGTGGGAAGGGTAGACAAAACACACATTCCAAGGACAGGGCAGGGGGTGAGGAGCCTCTGGTTATCCTTGCAGGTCAACTGGTGGTTACATTCCCTCAACCACCTCCTCCAACGATACTCTTTTTACTTTGCAAACACAGACCATAGTCATTGTAGCAACAAGCATCTGCCCTCAAGAATAGTGCAACTTCAGATAGCTGTGGCTTTTGTGGCATCATCAATAAATGGAAAGAGAAATTTTATGTTTACCATGTTAGTCTGTACACTACTTGCCCTAGCTTGATCAAGGAAATAAAGCTATGGAGGACTGTATGGCTTTCTAAATTTCACTGAGGTCAAATAATGTATGACATAGTCCACAGCCTCCTCTTGTTGACAAACCAAGCTTTTGCTGGTTGTATTCCTTTAAGGATGGCTCCCAATTCATCCTATAACATATGTTTATTCAAATTATGCCTTCATACCAGCTCAATAGTTCTACAATATTTTGAGTCTGATAGAGGTTTACCTATGACAGGGATCATTAAACATTTTCTGTAAAGGGTTAGATAGTAAATATTTTAGACTTTGTGGGTCATATGGTCACAGTAGCAACTTAACTCTGCCACTGTAACAAGGGAGTAGCTGTAGACAATATGTAAATGGATGGAATGGCTGTATTTTAATAAATACAATGGGTGTTGGGTCAGATTTGATCAGTGGGCTATAGTTTACAGACCTCTGGCCTAAGAGAAGCTACTGTAATGATACTTTAACTCCGAAATTTCTGCCTCATCTGAGCATTACAATTAATTAAATTTCCTGTGATGATTGTCAGTTTATTTCTTTGACTTTTTTTCTAATAAGTCAAGATGGCTTATTTATGTATTTACTTCAAATAGGTATTGTTCATTTAGCCATTAAGCCTTATTTTATTTTTAAAGTTTATATAACAAATTAATATTATAAATCAATCATCAACAAGAACTTCTCTGATCCAAAATCCTTATACTGTTAAGTATCATTAGGCCACTCTCCACCTCTTCTCTGACTTAAATATGAGGACTTTTTAATAGAAGTCTCAGTTAAAAAGACAAAAAATAAGCCTTTTATCTTAAACAGTTTGCAACGTGTATTTTGGTAGGTTTCAGTATGAAAGTGTCTAGAGCCCTAATGGAAGGTAGGGCCAAAGGTCAGCAGAGCAGTCTGGTTAAAGAAATAGGGTAAATGGTTTGCATGCTAAAACGAGTAGGAAGGGACAGGGCAGGTATATATCCCAGGTAGGCACTGATAATGAACTTTGTCTTTCCTATCATTTTCTCTAGAATTGTAATCAGCAGCATAAGGTGAATTCATCAAAAAAAAAAAAAAAATCAAATGAAAGTCACATGGCAAAGAAGGGTCAAAACAATTGTTCATCTAAGAAGTTTCCCTGCCTTTAAATAACACAACTCTAGGGTAGACATAGAGAAGATCATAGGAAAACTTTCATGCTTATAAGCATAATTTGCAAAATTTGCTTCACCTAAACCCCAAGCAAATCACTGAAGGTTCACAGGTAAGAAATGAGACCCATGGGAGACCATTAACAGCTTAACACTTACAGTTTATATGGTCAAATTCATTCCATTTATAAGAATAATAAAGTAGAAGTGCTGTATTTTGATAATGACTTAATAACATTGAAAATGTAAAACTGTGAATTGTATAATACAGCAAGTTAAGAATGAAATGAAAATATTCAGTAGAGGGTGTGGTTATTTAGGTCATGTTCCTTTTTGGATCAAAGATGATGATTCTCACATGACTTACCAACAGCTTTTCTAAACTCATAAATAATCAAAACAGGCAATTAGAATTGGTAAGATTATCACACTTGAAAATGATTTAAAAAATCCACATTAGTTTTATAGTAGAAATAGAAACATGTTCATGAGATAGTCTGATGAAATGATCAGCAAATTTCAAGGCATATATGGACTTCTTTGGGTGTAAGTAAATTGGTAGAAGGTGTAAAGCCTTACTTCTAATAAAATTGGGAAGAAAATTTCCAGCCATGAAAAAAATGACAAATACAAATATCACATCGATAAAGTTACAATATGGTAAAGTATATTAGTTTTGTTACAAGTGACAGAAATCCTATTTTAAAGGCAAAAAGAAGCATTTCTATATTCAGGGAATCCAATAAAGTATAAACAACAACAACATCAAACTTTTTGTAGAATAAAAAGAAATGCAACTGGACTTCAGGGTAAATTGGAAAGGAGGGTCCTCAAAACTGCCAGGTCATTGTCTTTCTGTGATGGCTGCATTGTTTCAACACATGTATGTTTTCTCTATATTGAAGGGTTAACATAGAATTTTCACAATCTACCCAACATTTATTCTTTTTTTTTCCTTGTTAACAATCCTAGTTTGATGAAGTATATGTTCTCTTTTGCATGGCCATGAACATCAGGAGAAACTGCTCTATTCTCAGCCTTAGAAAATTAATCCTGATTGGCCTTAAGCCAACTATGTTGGTATTAATTCCCTTGACAGTGATTAGTTTAGACAATGTGATAAAAATTGGCTGGGTGGTTCTAAAAAGTTTTCCTTGTCTTTAAAATTAAACACAATGGAGGAAATGATTTCTTTCTGTTTCTGAATAGCATAGTTTCTGAGTAAGATGCACTGAACTGGTACAACCATTTTATGGCAAGCCCAAAGCTGCAGGCAACCTCAAGGGTAATAGAATGGAAACAATTGTGAAAAGATCATTGAGTTGCTGCGTTAACATACCTTAGAGCTGCACTGTGTTACAACAGTGAATTTTATTGTTATTTAAATCCTTTGAGTTTAATTTTCTACTATTATCAGCGGAAAACTTCCTAAATAATATTGGGAAAAACACTGCCACTGATAGATGTTGATATAATTTTTGTTAGTGGAGAAACACTAAATGACAGAATATTTAGTGTCAAGTTCAAAAGTCCTGGGGTAGGACTCCAGTTAATCTAGATGAAAAATCCTGGGCCAATCCTTTGTGGTTTTCTTGAGTAGAATCAGGTGAGAACACAGTATTCTTTAGGGGAACCAAATATGTGGAGCTGGGAGAAAAGCAATTCCAAGAAGAGAGACAATATTTCTAGATGAAGAGAAGGAAAAATTTCTACTCTACAAGGTGAAAGCAGTAATGTGTGTTTAATAGAAAGGCAATGTGTTCAGAAAGCAAGACTATTATACAGTAAAAGTGAGAGGCATAAGTGTTAGGTGTAAGTGTTAACTTGTAAACACAATGGATTAAATTAATGGATTTTGGACAAAACTGTAGAGAGTGTATAGACTTCATGGAGAATGAAAATTAACTAGAAAACAACCACACAAATAAGGGAGAAAAGCCCATATTAGTTATTTTATGGATGAAGTTTGAAAGTTTCTTTCAAGTTGGACTACTCATTACCCAAGTAATTAAACTTCCGCATTACACTAATGATATTATTTTTTAAGCACAAATTAAATAAACAATAATTAGAGGAGAACTACAGGATTCTCAACAGTCCCTCTTTGGGAAAGAGCTGAGGTGAAGTTTTCAAGGGCTGTGTACCTCAGAGAAAGGATCATGTTATGAAGGTAAATAATTTGAACTTACTGTAAAGGGTGATCCTGTGTTTAGGAGAGAGCTTCTTAGTCTGCTGAGCTGCTCCTTCTCTTCTGGTCTCTGTGAAGACAATTGTGTATTGAATTATGACCATGATAAAAGACATGTTGAAGCTCTAACCCAGTAACTCAGAATATGACCTTATTTAGAAATAGGATATTTAAAATAAGTTAAATGAGGTCATTAGGGTGGGCCCTAATTCAATATGAATGGTGTTCTTATAAAAAGGGGAAATTTGGACACAGAAACAGACAAGCATACAAGGGAGAATGCCATGTGAACATAAAGATGGAAATTGGCATAAAGCATCTAAAGCCAAGGAACATCAAAGATGGTCAGCAAACCACGATGAGCTACAAGAGAGACATGGAACAGATTCTCCCTCACAGTCATCAGAAGAAACCGACACTGCCAACACCTGGATTTTGAATTTCTAGCCTCTAGAACTGTGAGTCAATAAAGTTCTGTTATTTCAACCACCCGGTTTGTGGTACTTCGTTACTGAAGCCCTAGCAATCTAATACATGTATTTCCATATGAGTGTTATCTTGCCAGTTCTATTCATTAACATCACTGCCTGGAAGGATCTGTGGATTGGGAAAAGGCTGATGCTCACTCTGCCTGTACTATTATGGCTTTGATTGGAGACTGCTCTGCCTGTCCTCTACCTCATGGGTATAACAGGAAGTCAACATACTTTTGATTTTAATTTTAGTTCTTACTAGCTCTTTGACACTGAGTAAATTCTTTAAAATTCTGGATATTGGTTTTCCTAGTTATAAATTATAAACTAGAAGGATAAAAAGATTCTTAATGTAGTGGGCATGTCATGTCAATCTGGGTCACTTTTTAAAAAAACACATGACTTGGGCCTCTGCTCTCATGAATGTAAGTCAATAGTTGGAAACTAGATAGTCATATTTTAAAAGGATCTAGAGTTAAATCTAATGGCAACCCTTCAATGATGACCAGGGAATTCAATATCAAAAACTGCTATGAGCTTTGATTTCATTCATTCTATAATTATGGTACTGTGGCTACTATGTCATGAGTAATACATGCAGTAGTAAGAGCCAAAATAGCTCAAAAATATCACTGCTTGGGAATTCCCTGGTGCTCCAGTGGTTAGAACCCTGTGCTTTCACTGCTAAGAGCCTGGGTTCAATCCCTGGTCAGGGAACTAAGATCCCACAAGCTGCATGGTGCGGCCAAAAAAAAAAAAAAAAAAAAAAAATCACTGCACGTATCTACAATAAATATTTAAATAAATGGGAATTGTAAGCAGCCCTCTACAGAGGAGCATAGATTTGGTATAATGACCTAGAAAGCTATATTTTCAGTTTGTAGCAGTAGCTAAAATTCATAATCCTTCTATTTCATAATATTTTTCTTTCCTAATCTACTAGAAAGAAGATGTTTGTTATTCTGTGACAGTGACCATTTAATGTGGCATTGGTATTATCTTCTAATTACCCAAATTTCTTTTGTACAGTTATATATTAAAAGCAGCAAGTTTGGACCTCCCTGGTGGCACAAAGGTTAAGAATCCACCTGCCAATGCAGAGAACATGGGTTCAAGCCCTGGTCTGGGAAGATCCCACATGCTGTGGAGCAACTAAGCCCGTGTGCCACAACTACTGAAGCCCACGCGCCTAGAGCCTGTGCTCCGCAACAAGGGAAGTCACTGCAATGAGGGGCCCACACACCACAATAAAGAGTAGCCCCCGCTTGCTGCAACTAGAGAAAGTCTGCACACAGCAACAAAGACCCAGTGCAGCCAAAAATAAAAATAAATAAAATATAAATAAAAATTTTTTAAAAAGCAGCAAGTTTACAAAACTCTTAGCTTGACAAATATCTTATAAATTCTTTCTTTAAATGCTAAGGGCTACAAAATATAATTTAGTACCTATGAGCTTCTAGGAGCTATTTACCACTTTAACAATTAGCAAGCCATACAATAACATTTAAAAAGTCATAAAAATTTACATCTATAAGTGATTTTACTTAATAGGTTAGCAATATGCATTCTGAGCAATAGAAGGGGAACAGCACTAATAAAATGTATACTGAACTCAGTAAAAGTAATTTATGCAACTAGTGCTCAATTGATGACGAGGGCAAGTTATAGGTTGGTTATACGTCATGGTTTCATCTGTCCCTAACAAATGATTCTTGCCACACTGCCTCCTGTAATTAGGAGTGACACTGCTTGGAGGCAAAGGCATGCACAGAGTGGCCTTTCAAAATTCCTTTGAGAGGACCGTGATAAATTTCAAAGCAACATCTAGTAAATGGTAGAGTAAGACACAGATCTGAGAGTTGAAACCATTTCAGATTGAAGTAATCAGGGCATAGTCCTTTCTTAAAAAAATACTTTGCATATCTTCTCAAAATATAAGATGAGCAAATCAACAATTATTTAGTGACAACAGTACAGAGAAAAACAAAATCCTTGAATAAATAACTTAGTGAGAATAAAATAAATCAGTCCTGCACAATTTACATCTCTCTTGCCTCTTTGAAATTAGATGTACCCTGGTACCCTGGTAAGTCATGGAAAAGCAGAACAATATTTAACTGCAAATTTCTAGTAAACAAATTCCACTTCCAGTGTGTGAGAATTTTGAGTCATTTTTTGTGGGAACTGATTAGCAAAAGAAAAAATAGAATCTGAAATGGGAAATGGAAATAGAGCAGATGGCAATAAATCAGTGTAGATTTTAATAATAAAAGTTTAGGAAAGAAGACAAAAGATAAGAGAAAAATATTCTCAAGTTTTACTGTGCTGTCTCGTGCTGAAAGAAAGAGAACTAGGAAGACAAATAAACAATGGAGTCATCTCACAATCAAAAAGGCATTAAATCCTGAGTGAAGAACCAGAATCAGGGGAAAAAGCTTTTTACAATGTTTATTATCTACAGTAAGATACATTTCTAAGTGTCTCCTTGATATAGTAGTGGATTGAGTATCAGACATAAACTATTGAGGTTTGGTGAATTAAAAAAAAAACCTAATAAAATAATTATTGTTAATTTAAGATGTAAAAATTGCCCTAATATTCTCTTTATTTGTTGATATATTATTTTATTTTAGCATAGACAACACACATTGTTAATGGCCTTTATATGTTTACTCTCAACTTGAGTCCCCACAGTTTTTTCTTCCTATAGAAATATTTCATCAACTAAATAGAAATAGTTCTCTTGTATTATCTGATGATGATAAAAGTAATCAATGTTTTGTGTAAAACACTCAGAAATAAACTGTAACTCTCATATATTGCTGATGGGAATGCAAAATGGAACATCTACTCTGAAAAGAGTTTTGAAGTTTTTTATTTAAAGTTAAATATACACTTACCATAAGATCCAGACATTCTGCTCCTAGGTATTTACCCAAGAGAAATAAAATACTCTCCTACAAAATAATCTGTAAATGACTGTGTATAGCAGCTTTATTTATAATAACCTCAAACTGGAAACAACCCAATGTCCATCCACTATTGAAAGAGTAAACAAGTTGTGTTACAGCCATACAATGAAATATTATTCAGCAATAAAAGGCAATAAACTAATTAACCATGTGAAAATATAACTAAATCTCAAAAACATTGTGCTAAGTGAAAGCAAATGAATATAAAAGGCTACATTTGCTATGATTCCATTTCTGTGACATTCAGGAAAAGACAATATGTAAGTGGGATCATATTCTATATTCTACTTTGTAATTTTTTAAATTAAAATTATATTATATAGTTATATATAAAATTATATAGTGCACATCTATAATAATAAAACCAAAAGCACTTTGATGGCATAGTATTTTATAGGTGTATCATAATTTATTTATTTAAATAATCTATTAACATATTCAATTTGATTGTAAGTTTTCTGACCATGAATGAATATTCTCATAAATACACTATCTATATGAACCATATACAATTGTCTGATAATTTTCTTAATACAAATTCCTGCACATTAACTTTCAGATTATAGATCTAGACACATTTAAATGTTTGATAGAATATGCCAAATTGTTCTTTACAAAAATTGTACAAAATACACTTCCACCAACAATATCTGAAGCTACTAATTTCTATTCCTCCCTCAGAGCACATTGGTTATTATCATTCAGAACATCTTTTAAAAGAGTAAGTTCTGCAACCAATAATTCTACATTTATGAACAAAATCTATTTGTGGAAAAGCCCTTAACATAATGTCTAAGGAGCTCACTATTTAATAAAAAGTAACACTATTCATTTTACATCTGGAATCCAATGTTTAATATTTTTTAAAAAAGGTTTTCCTATGCTTTTTATGGATAGATTTAAATATTTAAATTGTTGAAAATCTTTCCTTCATGTTCTGAGCCAGTTATTCTTCAGATTCACTTTCTAGCTCCTTGGTATTGACCTCCATGAAGTTCCTCATTTGGGCTCCTTTCCTCTCTGGTTTCTAGATGGGATTGAATAATGGTAGACCCAATTGTCCTAAGAGCAGAAGAGGGAGGTCAGGGTAGTTGTTCCCTCAATGCTTTTACTGCCAGCTCCTCGTTTGAACACTAGATACTTTCCCCAACCATCAGCACTGCTTCTTTAGGGTGGCTTCTCTCCCAGGGCTATAGCTTTTGCTGGATTCTGGCCACACCATCCTCTTCAGGCATAACAAATATTATTCAGGTTAACAAATATTAATCATAGTTAGTCTCTGGGGCTTTGCCATTCTTCTTGGGTCTCTTAACCCTGTCCACATGTCTATGAAAAGTCTTTTTATTAAAATTATCTTCATTTACTGATTTGGTTGTTTTATGGGACTCTAAGTGATACAGGGCTAAAACACAGGGTGATAAGATATCCAGCACTTAAATAATTAATTCTATGCTAGGCCATAAACACACAGGAGAGTGCTTAGTCAAAGAACTTAGATCAACAGGATATTTTTTTTTCCACAGCTACAGTCCTTGGAGTTATTTATGCAACGGTAAGCATACAAAGAGAATGGGAAAAATTAGATAGGAACTAAATCTAATAGAATTACACAAAATTGGATACAATGAAGATTAGGGAAGAATAAAGAAAAATTATGTAGTGTGATTATATTGTGATAAAAATTCTTAATAAAGCGTGCTCTCTTCTTAAAGTTACCAGATTTAGCAAATAAAAATACAGGATGCCCAGTTGTATTTAAATTTTGGATAAGCAATGAATTATTTTTAGTATGTTTATCTGAAAACCAAATTTAACTGAGCATTATATATTTCGTCTGGCAACCCTATCCTTGCATACAATTCATTAACACAGTCTATCATTTGACAAAATCTCTTGTGATTTATCTACTGCATAATCAGCAACCTGTGAATGACCAAGTGACAGATGAAATCAAGTAGATCAAGAACTAGTGTCTAGGAGGCAAGTATCCAGATGAAACAGTGGGACAGAGTAAGTCCCCTCAGCAAAATATTACAATCAGAGTTATCTATTGTTTGATGGAGAGAGAGAGAGAGAGAGATTGTGCATATAAGGGCCACTAATATGAATTCTGATGAGAAGTGCAGTGAGGGGTTTTTTTGTTTTGTTTTGAGTTTTTTTGGTACAAACTTTAATGAACAAGGAAAAAAAAAAGTTTGATAGTTAAGTACCTGACCTGACATCTGTGTCAGGCAAACCAGGCCATGAAAACTATGTCTGAGACTATAAATATGAAATAAAAAATCTAGACCAGTCAAGAATATGGGCACGGGGCTTCCCTGGTGACGCAGTGGTTGAGATTCCGCCTGCTGATGCAGGGGACACGGGTTCTCACAACAGTGAGAGGCCTGCGTACCGCAAAAAAAAAAAAAGAATATGGGCACAAAAAGAAGTATTTGTAAATATGTAAGAAACAAGCAAAAATGTGCAATGAAAGGAATATTTCCCTGAGAGTAAGGACAGCTGATTTTTTTCCCAGCCTGGCCTTGATGAAGCCTTGGTCGTTCCAGGATCCATTATTTTAGCTACAACAGGAATATTTAGTTATATATTTAGTTACATAAATATTATATAAAACTATATACATATTGCAGCCCTAAAAACCTGTGCTTTATAATCCAAGATTTTACTTGGAGCCCAAGAGAACAATGGGAAAAGTTTATCCATACAATAAAACCATGCTATTGTATCAGAATCAAGTATAAGAGAGCAGGTTCCAAAAATACTAAATCAGATAGACATCAGATGTTGATTACTGGAATAGAGCTCTTGGATGTCCGCTTTTTGCTTCTTTTCTGAGGGCTCTTCCCAGTGTGCGCAGACAACCAAGGGAAGGTTTTGCTTCTCTGTGGAACAAGACAGACTTCTAAAACTGCCCCAGGTTGGTAATTATCTGATTTATATCTTATCACAAGTAGAGAGATAAGCCAGACGAAGGAATTTTATTAATTTAACCATATGGAAGAGAAAAATCGGAAACACTAACATACAATTTAGTTGTTAAAATATTAAAAAAAACTCTTACAATGAAAAATTCTGGAGAGGGCTAGAAGCATTGTCTGATTAGTAGAAAATGAAAAAGAAGATGTCTCCATTCTCTGTGCCCTTGTTCCTCATATGCCATTATGCTTTGAATGAGACTTGAAAAAGGGTAAAAAGGAGGCTTGAATTATACCCGAAATAGCTGGGAAATGTGGGTAAAGAAAATATGAGCAAATGTCTCAGTATATTGCAAGAACAGTTCCAATACGATGAAAGTGAAATAAAGCCATCACAAAATGAACCCCATTTTCTTTACACAAATAAACAAAGGAATTATTTGACTTATTCCATTTTTAAAAAAGGGGGAAAGGTAAGTAGAGATGCAGAATGTGGCAATGACAAAAAGGAAGATGGAACTGTAACAGCATGTTGAATGGAACCTTCTAGTAAGGGGCCAAGAAAAAAATACATACTATATTCCAAAGTGACATGTCATACTGTGATGAAAAATTTTAAAGAAATTATTTCTAAACTGTTAAACCTTCTACCAAAACCAATAATGCAAAAGGATCAGGAGTAGGAAATAGGGTCAGGGAAGGATTTTTAAATGAATTTTTGGGAAGGAGGTTTCTATGAATCTCATCTTCCTCAAGAATGAAGAGTGGGGAATCCTGACTTTTATCAATAGCTCAAGAAAGCAAATTCTTAAACAAACAAACAAACAAACAAACGACTCTGAGACCTTAATATGTCTCCTGTAGAGTTTGGGGTAGCCAGTGGATAGGTATTTGTTTTATATCAAAATCTAAAAGATAAGAGATTGAATGAAAAAATTTGTGGCTGCTGAGAAAAGGACTACATTTTTGAAAGTATTGAACTTTAAAAATAGTAAGTTGATAGACCGTACAAGTGGTTTCCACAGTCCAGATTTCAGTTACAACCAGAGAGATAAATTATGGGTTTATCTTACATCCTATCAAAGAAGGACGATTTAAAATAGGTTAATTAAAAGATGACAGAGGGGCTTCCCTGGTGGCGCAGTGGTTGAGAGTCCGCCTGCTGATGCAGGGGACATGAGTTCGTGCCCCGGTCCGGGAGGATCCCACACGCCGCGGAGTGGCTGGGCCCGTGAGCCATGGCCGCTGAGCCTGCATGTCCGGAGCCTGTGCTACAGCAAAAAAAAAAGATGACAGAAAAATCCTGGAGCTATTGCTAGAGGTCCAAGGACTACATAAAGAGGTGTAAACTATAAATCAAAAGAGAAAGCATCACCGTCATCAAGAGAACCAAGGGTAAGAGATCCCATGAAATACAGGTTGGAGTCTGTGAAGAAAACTTATAACAACCCACAAAAGTGGGATTAAGCTTTAAATAGCTGATACATACAGAAAAAGGATAAAGTAGCTCATGACAGTATCAGAAAAGTAAAAACTTTCATATGGCTATTTCTTCCTTTACCTCTTTGTCCTACAAGTATGAAAAGAAATTTCATTTTAAATGTAGAAAGATAAAGAAGGGTCAATATCTCTGAAGAAAGAGGAGATAGATAACTTAACCCCACTTCTAGACTCTAGACTTCCCATGTACAGCAAGAATAAACATGGGAGAGGAGTAGTATATCTTCAATATAAAATCAAATTCAAATTTTGAAGTAACAGAGTTTCCCATTTATTGCTGAATTGAGACTGTTTGGAAACTTCAAATACGATTTTATTTTTAAATCTTAGAGTGGCCATAAATGTCATGGAGCCCACCCAAGTTTTCATCCTGGCTATTCAGAGTACATTTCAAAGAACAATGGGATAAACAAAATAGAGTTGCTTTATATTGCTACATCTCATAAGTCACCTTAATCAAAGTACTAGTTACATTAGTTTTAAAATAAAATTACTTCTGAATAAGAAATCAAATTAGTATTTTTATAGTATGTTTGTTTCAGTTTGGATCTTGGTATCTCTCGAGATAACACACTCAAGGGTTAATTGAAAAAAGTTTAATGGAGAGATTATTTAGACTTCTGGTTTCTGGTTCTACATATAAGGAGTTTGGAAGTGTGCACTCTGTCCTAAAAAAAAGCAAAAAGTTGTTCACTAAAAAATTAACAACTCTTCTTGGATTCATAAGAGAGGAGAGGACACAGGACAAACCACAGTTCCCGATGTTGGAGAGGCAGACAGGCAAATACAGGGAAGGGTGCTTTCCCTGAGCAGAGATCACAGGCAGAAACTGCTGTGGGTTGTGCTGGGTTAGGAAGACCTGCACTGTAATTGATAAATTGCTGGAGACTCAGTGTACACAAGTCTGGGAGTTAAAAACTCCAGGGCTACCCAGTCATGGGGGACCCTGCAATGTTGTGAGATTTACCTCCAGGAGCTCAACCAAGTGCCCATAATAAATAAAGGAGAAAAATCCCCTTGCGCTTGTGTCAGAGAAAGTGAAAAAGGAACCATTTTGAAATATGCCATAGCACTCTGTTTTTCTTAGTAAGGCTTGCCCTCAAGGGAAACTAGTTAAACAGAGGCTAATATACTGGGGGTATTACTAGAGCCTAACTAACCAGGGGAAGAGAAATACCCAGCTCCAGCTTGCTCTATCCTTCCATGTGGGGGAAGGGAAATAGCCAATTCCAGCCCACTCTAGCCATCTTATCCATCCTAAGTGGAGAGGGAAAAAATGAATAACGTATGTGAAGTTCACAGTGCAGAGGTACAGGCTCACTAAAAGACTGACCTAAATCATAGGACTGTTGAATGCTTCCCCTCCCTCTACACCTCACCAGCACATTACATAAAATGTGTAATAATATATGTGTATATAATATAGATCTATTTACAGCAGTTGTTTTTACTGAGTCTATTATGTCCAGCTATCAAGAAAAATATTGAAAGGCAAAAAACAAAATGTGAAGATACAGAGCAAGTATCAAAACCAGACATAATAGGGATGTTGGAGTTATCAGACCATGAATTTTTAAAAACTATGATTATTATGCTAAAGGGCTCTAATGGATAAAGTAGATGGCATATAAGAACAGATGGGCAATGTAAGTGGAAATTCTAAGAAAGAACCAAAAACAAATTTTAGAGGTAAAAAGCACTGAAACAAAAACAAAGAATGCCCTTGACGGGCTTACTACTAGACAGGGAAGGCTAAGGAGAGAATCTCTGAGCTAGATGATATATCAATAGAATCCTTAATAACCAAAAGGCAAAGAGAGCAAAAACAAACAAAAGAACAGAATATCAAAAGACTCTGGGATAATGACAAAAGGTGGAACATAAGTGGAATGGGAATACCAGTAGTAGAAGAATAAGAGAAAGGAACAGACAAAATATTTGAAATAACAATGACTGATAATTTCCACAAATTAATGTTAATGTAAACTCATTTTAATTAATTATTAATGTAAATTAATGTTAATTCCTCCAAATTAAACATATATCCAGGAAGTTCAATGAATACCAAGCAGAATAAATGCCCCAAATTTTTCACCTAGGTATATTATCTTCAAACTACAGAAAATCAGAAAAAGAAAAAATCCTGAAAGAAACCAGGGACTGGGGTGGGGAAATCTTACCTGTAGAAGAACAAAGATAAGAATTATACCTGACTTCTCCTCAGAAACCAAGATACATTTGATTACTGGAAGAAAGAAACACCAACATAAAATATGTACCCAGTGAGATTATCTTTCAAAAATGAAGGGGAAACTTCTTTCTTCCCTCTTCCCTTTTCTAAGTGGCCCCAGCATCCTGCCACCCCCACCTCCTTTAGTAGCACTTCCGAACGCTTCAGGGAGGAAGACTCCAGGAATCTGTCCAGGGAGAGCCGTGTGGCTGACAGGGTCTTGGTGCTCCAGCCGGGTGTCAGAACTGTGCCTCTGAGGTGGGAGAGCAGAGTTCAGGACATTGGTCCACCACAGATCTCCCAGCTCCACATAATATCAAACAGCTAAAGCTCTCCCAGAGATCTCTGTCTCAACATTAAGACCCAGCTCCACTCAATGACCAGCAAGCTACAGTGCTGGACACCCTATGCCAAACAACTAGCAAGACAGGAACACAACCTCACCCATTAGCAGAGGGGCTGCCTCAAATCATAATAAGTCCACAGACACCCCAAAACACACCACCAGATGTGGACCTGCCCACCAGAAAGACAAGATCCAGCCTCATCCACCAGAACACAGGCACTAGTCCCCTCCACCAGGAAGCCTACACAACCCACTGAACCAACCTTACTCACTGGAGGCAGACACCAAAAACAATGGGAACTACAAACCTGCAGACTGCGAAAAGGAGACCCCAAACACAGTAAGATAAGCAAAATGAGAAGACAGAAAAACACACAGCAGATGAAGGAGCAAGGTGAAAACCCACCAGAGCAAACAAATGAAGAGGAAACAGGCAGTCTACCTGAAAAAGAATTCAGAGTAATGATAGTAAAGATGATCCAAAATCTTGGAAATAGAATGGAGAAAATATAAGAAACGTTTAACAAGGACATAGAAGAACTAAAGATCAAACAAACAATGATGAACAACACAATAAATGAAATTAAAAATTCTCTAGAGGAATCAATAGCAGAATAACTGAGGCAGAAAAATGGATAAGTGACCTGGAAGATAAAATAGTGGAAACAACTACTGCAAAGCAGAATAAAGACAAAGAATGAAAAGAATTGAGGACAGTCTCAGAGACCTCTGGGACAACATTAAAAACACCAACATTCGAATTATAAGGGTCCCAGAAAAGAAGAGAAAAAGAAAGGGACTGAGAAAATATTTCAAGAGATTATAGTTGAAAAATTCCCTAATATGGTAAAGGAAATAGTCAATCAAGTCCAGGAAGTGCAGAGAGTCCCATGCAGGATAAATCCAAGGAGAAACACACCAAGACACATATGAACCAAACTATCAAAATTAAATACAAAGCAAAAATATTAAAAGCAGCAAGGGAAAAGCAACAAATAACATACAAGGGACTCACCATAAGGTTAACAGCTGATCTTTCAGCAAAACACTGCAAGCCAGCAGGGAATGGCAGGACATACTTAAAGTGATGAAAGGGAAAAAACTATAACCAAGATTACTATACCCAGCAAGGATCTCATTCAGGTTCGATGGAGAAATTAAAACCTTTACAGACAAGCAAAAGCTAAGAGAATTCAGCACTACCGAACCAACTTTACAACAAATGCTAAAGGAACTTCTCTAGGCAGGAAACACAAGAGAAAGAAAAGACAGACAATAACAAACCCAGTACAATTAAGAAAATGGTAATAGGAACATACATGTCGATAATTACCTTAAACGTAAATGGATTAAATGCTCCAACCAAAAGAAACAGACTGGCTGAATGGATACAAAAACAAGACCCGTATATATGCTGTCTACCAGAGACCCACTTCAGACCTAGGGACACATACAGACTGAAAGTGAGGGGATGGAAAAAGATATTCCATGCAAATGGAAATCAAAAGAAAGCTGGAGCAGCAATTCTCATAACAGACAAAATAGACTTTAAAATAAAGACTACTACAAGAGACAAAGAAGGATACTACATAATAATCAAGGGATCAATCCAATAAAAAGATATAACAATTGTAAATATTTATGCACCCAACATAGGAGCACCTCAATACATAAGGCTAATGCTAACAGCCATAAAAGGGGAAATTGACAGTAACACAATCATAGTAGGGGACTTTAACACCCTAATTTCACCAATGGACAGAGCATCCAAAACGAAAATAAATAAGGAAACACAAGCTTTAAATGCTACAATGAACAAGATGGACTTAACTGATATTTATAGGACGTTCCATCCAAAAACAACAGAATACACTTTCATCTCAAGTGCTCATAGAAGATTCTCCAAGATAGATCATATCTTGGGTCACAAATCAAGCCTTGGTAAATTTAAGAAAATCAAAATCATACCAAGTATCTTTTCTGACCACAACGCTTTGAGACTAGATATCAATTACAGGAAAAGATCTGTAAAGAATAGAAACACATGGAGGCTAAACAATACACTACTTAATAACGAAGTGATCACTGAAGAATTCATAGAGGAAATCAAAAATTACCTAGAAACAAATGACAGTGAAAACACAATGACCCAAAACCTATGGGATGCAGCAAAAGCAGTTCTAAGAGGGAAGCTTAGAGCAATACAATCCTACCTCAAAAAACAAGAAACATCTCAAATAAACAACTTTACCTTACACCTAAAGCAATTAGAGAAAGAAGAACAAAAAAAACCCAAAGTTAGCAGAAGGAAAAGAAATCATAAAGATCAGATCAGAAATAAATGAAAAAGAAATGAAGGAAACAATAGCAAAGATCAATAAAATTAAAAGCTGGTTCTTTGAGAAGATAAACATAATTGATAAACCATTAGCCAGACTCATCAAGAAAAAAGGGAGAAGACTCAAATCAATAGAATTAGAAATGAAAAAGGAGAAGTAACAACTGACACTGCAGAAGTACAAAGGATCATGAGAGAGTACTACAAGCAAATATATGCCAATAAAATGGACAACCTGGAAGAAATGGACAAATTCTTAGAAAAGCACAACCTTCTGAGACTGAACCAGGAAGAAATAGCAAATATAAACAGACCAATCACAAGCACTGAAACTGAAACTGATTAAAAATCTTCCAACAGACAAAAGCCCAGGGCCAGATGGCTTCACAGGCAAATTCTTTCAAACATTTAGACATGAGCTAACACTGATCCTTCTCAAAATCTCCCAAAATATAGCAGAGGGAGCAACACTCCCAAACTCATTCTTCGAGGCCACCATCACCGTGATACCAAAACCAAAGATGTTACAAAAAGGAAAACTACAGGCCAATATCACTGATGCATATAGATGCAAAAATCCTCAACAAAATACTAGCAAACAAAATCCAGAAGCACACTAAAAGGATCATATACCATAATCAAGTCGGGTTTATCCCAGGAATGCAAGGATTCTTCAATATACGCAAATCAATCAATGTGATACACCATATTATCAGATTAAAGGAGAAAACCCATATGATCATCTCAATAGATGCAGAAAAAGCTTTCGACAATATTCAACACCCATTTATGATAAAAACTCTCCAGAAAGTAGGCATAAAGGGAACTTACCTCAACATAATAAAGGCCATATATGACAAACCCACAGCCAACATCGTTCTCAATGGTGAAAAACTGAAACCATTTCCACTAAGATCAGGAACAAGACAATGTTGCCCACTCTCACCACTATTATTCAACATAGTTTTGGAAGTTTTAGCCACAGCAATCAGAGAGAAAAAAGAAATAAAAGGAATCCAAACCGGAAAAGAAGAAGTAAAACTGTCACTGTTTGTAGATGACATGATACTATACACAGAGGATCCTAAAAATGCTACCAGAAAACTACTAGAGCCAATCAATGAATTTGGTAAAGTAGCAGGATACAAAATTAATGCACAGAAATCTCTGGCATTCCTATACACTGATGATAAAAATCTGAAAGAGAAATTAAGGAAACACTCCCATTTACCATTGCAACAAAAAGAATAAAATACCTAGGAATAAACCTACCTAAGGAGGTAAAAGACCTGTATGCAGAAAACTATAAGACACTGATGAAAGACACTAAAGATGATACCAACAGATGGAGAGATATACCATGTTCTTGGATTGGAAGAATCAACATTGTGAAAATGACTATACTACCCAAAGCAATCTACAGATTCAATGCAATCCCTCTCAAACTACTAGTGGCATTTTTCACTGAACTAGAACAAAAATTTTCACAAGTTGTAAGGAAAAACAAAAGACCCCAAATAGCCAAAACAATCTTGAGAAAGAAAAATGGAGCTGGAGGAGTCAGGCTCCAAGACTTCAGACTATACTACAAAGCTACAGTAATCAAGACAGTATGGTACTGGTACAAAAACAGAAATATAGATCAATGGAACAGGATAGAAAGCCGAGAGATAAACCCACACACATATGGTCACCTTATCTTTGATAAAGCAGGCAAGAATATACAATGGAGAAAAGACAGCCTCTTCAATAAGTGGTGCTGGGAAAAGTGGACAGCTACATGGAAAAGAATGATATTAGAACACTCCCTAACACCATACACAAAAATAAACTGAAAATAGATTAAAGACCTAAATGTAAGGCCAGACACCATAAAACTCTTAGAGGAAAACATAGGCAGAACACTCTATGACATAAATCACAGCAAGATCCTTTTTGACCCACCTCCTAGAGAAATGGAAATAAAAACAAAACTACACAAATGGGACCTAATGAAACTTCAAAGCTTTTGCACAGCAAAGGAAACCATAAACAAGACGAAAAGACAACCCTCAGAATGGGAGAAAATATTTGCAAATGAAGCAAATGACAAAGGATTAATCTCCAAAATATACAAGTAGCTCATGCAGCTCAATATCAAAAAAAACAACCCAATGCAAAAATGGGCAGAAGACCTAAATAGACATTTCTCCAAAGAAGATATACAGATTGCCACAAACACATGAAAGGATGCTCAACATCACTAATCATTAGAGAAATGCAAATCAAAACTACAATGAGGTATCACCCCACACCAGTCAGAATGGCCATCATCAAAAAATCTACAAACAATCAATGCTGGAGAGGGTGTGGAGAAAAGAGAACCCTCTTGTACTGTTGGTGTGAAAGTAAATTGATACAGCCACTATGGAGAACAGTATGGAGGTTCCTTAAAAAACTAAAAGTAGGGGCTTCCCTGGTGGCGCAGTGTTTGAGAGTCCACCTGCCGATGCAGGGGACACGGGTTCATGCCCCGGTCCAGGAAGATCCCACATGCCGTGGAGCGGCTGGGTCCGTGAGCCATGGCCACTGAGCCTGCGCGTCCGGAGCCTGTGCTCCACATGGGAGAGGCCACAACAGTGAGAGGCCCATGTAACGCAAAAACAAACAAACAAACAAACTAAACATAGAAGTACCATATGACCCAGCAATCCCACTACTGAGCATATACCCTGAAAAAAACATAATTCAAAAAGAGTCATGTACCACAATGTTCACTGCAGCAGTACTTACAATAGCCAGGACATGGAACCAAGCTAAGTGTCCAATGACAGATGAATGGATAAAGAAGATGTGGCACATATATACAATGGAATATTACTCAGCCATAAAGATATGAAATTGGGTTATCTGTAGTGAGGTGGATGGAACTACACTGTCATACAGAGTGAAGTAAGTCAGAAAGAGAAAAACAAATACCATATGCTAACACATATATATGGAATTAAAAAAAAAAAACCACAACAAAACAGGTTCTGAAGAACATAGGGGCAGGACAGGAATAAAGACGCAGAAGTACAGAATGGACTTAAGGACATGGGGTGGGGGATGGGTAAGCTGAGACGAAGTGAGAGAGTGGCATGGACATATATACACTACCAAATGTAAAATAGATAGCTAGTGGGAAGCAGCTGGATAGCACAGGGAGATCTGTTTGGTGCTTTGTGACCACCTAGAGGGTGGGATAGGGAGGGTGGGAGGGAGACACAAGAGGGAGGGGATGAGGGGATATGGAGATATATGTATATGTATAGCTGATTCACTTTGTTATACAGCAGAAACAAACACAACATTGTAAAGCAATTTTACTCCAAGAAAGATTGTTTTTAAAAAAGTGAAGGGGAAATAAAGGCTCTCAGATAAACAGAAATTTGTTGCCAGCACTCCTGTCTTGCAAAAATGTGAAAAGAAGTTCTTCAGCGAGTAAGAAAATAAAATAGGTCAGAAACTCAGATCTTCATAAAGAAAGGAAGAGCATGAAACTAAGTGAAAAATATTTCTTTTCTTTTTCTTTTATCTAGCAGGTAACCGTTTACTAAAAATCAAAACAGTAACAAGGTATCAGGTGTAATTTATGGGTAAGTGAGAAAATGACAGTAATATTATAAGGGATGGGAGGGTTTGGGAATACTCTCTTATGAAGTAGGAACACTACCTATGAAGCATGTAAGGTTATTTAAAAAGAAACTTACATTAGTTGTAAATATATGTTGCAAACTGAAAGATAACCAGTGAAGTATTTTAAACAGAAGTACAATTGATATAATAAGAGAGGAGAGAAATTGGAATTATACAAAATGTTACATTAAAACCAGGGAAGGCAGAAAAAGAATGGAAGATAAAAAGAAAGGAAAAGAAAAAAACAAAGGGCAAGGGCAAAATATAGAAAATAGTTATAAAGCATATTCTGACTCAAAGACCTGTACATGAATGCTCATAGCAATTTTAGTCATAATGGTCAAAAACTGAAAACAACCAAAATGTCCTTCAATAGGAGAATGGAAAACAAGGTCATATATTCATAAAATAGGATACTACTCAGCAGTAAAAAGGAATAGACTGCTAATACATGGAAAAACATGGATGAATCTGAAAAACATTATTTTGAGATTGACACAAAATAATTCATACTGTATGGTTCCAATTTATATGAAAGCTAGTAAAACTAATCTATACTATTAAAAAACTTTAAAGTAGTTGGCTTCTTGGATGATTGTCTAGAAAGCAGCATGCAATTACTTCTGTAAGAATAATATGTCTTGATGGTGATGCATTACATGGGAATATGTAGATATTAAAACTTATAGAGGGCTTCCCTGGTGGCACAGTGGTTGAGAGTCTGCCTGCCGATGCAGGGGACACGGGTTCGTGCCCCGGTCCGGGAAGATCCCACATGCCGCGGCGGGGCTAGGCCCGTGAGCCATGGCCGCTGAGCCTGCGCGTCCGGAGCCTGTGCTCCGCAACGGGAGAGGCCACAACAGTGAGAGGCCCACGTACCGCAAAAAAAAAAAAAAAAAAAAAAAAAAAACTTATGGAATAGTACACTTAATATTTATGCAATATACTTATGTAAATTTACCTCAAGGGAGAAAATGGAACTGGAAACAAATATTGAAATCTAGTTAGCAGGTGTCTTCGAAAAGAGTTTTATTGGCTCATTGGATTGAAAATACCTTCAGTAGAATTTATTTTAGGGAAGGTTTGATACAGAGTAAATACAATGCTATGAGTAACCTGATTTCTGTCTTTCCACAGCAACATTCTCCAGTATTACCTCTTTGTTCTCAGTTTTCTTGGGGCGGTCCACTGGTAATACCAGGTTTCCCTTTTTTTGGTACCAAAGTGAATACATTATCTTGAGACCTTATACTTTTATGCCACTCTATCTAGAAGAAGAGGGAAAAGGATAAGAGACACTTCTGTTTCATGAAAGTCCCAGGAAATATTATTTTGCATCTCTTTGGGTCCCATCTGTTATGCCTACCTTTGGACGTAGGAATAGGGTCAATAACATTAAATAAAGAAAAATAAGTAAGGGTAGGGAAGACCCACAAAGAAAATCTAAGTTCTAATATCAGAAGAGTGGGAAGTGAGTCTTCACAGGAGAAATGTTCCTGTTAAAAGAAATTAATTTATTGCTTTTCACCCTAAACTCAGAACATTGGTTTTAAATTTTAACAAGTCTAGCATTTTAATCAGCATTTGAATGTTACTAAGATGTAACTTAAAATTCAAGTAACATTGTGACTTAATTAGGTAGTAAATGTTGGACTCATGTTAAAGACTTACAAAGTAGGTGGGTAGAAAATAAGAAACTATTAAATTATCTTAATTGCTCTATATGTTGGCAATGGATTAATAATATGATGATTATCAGGTCAGGTCAGAATTGTTTTTCATTTTCCAAAGTAGGTACAATATAATCCTTAAGATAATTGGGAGAGATTAAATCAGATCAAAGTTAAAATGAATTTCTGAGTGTAAAAATCTGTAATATTTATGAATTGATTTCACTGTGAGAGTTATGAAACCAGTGCAGAATCCTGTCATTTTGGCATCATAATTTTCCCTCCTATACATTCAAGTTACATGTACATAATCAAATTATACTGTGATCAAATAACTCCAGGTCCAGAAAATTTGATTTAAAAAAATTTTGCAGTAACTTCCATCATCATAAGCAGTATATCCTTACTACTTTTCCTGGGAAGTTAAGAAGAATATTGAAATAATTATTTATTATGATGTCAGAGAAGACCTTTGAAACAGCAAATACCAGTTAGAATTTTCTACGACAGGATTTTGATTTCTTTGTATTCCATACCATAATGAAGGATCATACAATGTCTAAATCAAATGATAAGCTTAAAAAGTAGAAGTAGAGGCAAAGAGGTTGGAACAGTTTACTGGCTAGCAGAATAGAGGTATAGTTTCATGAATCAGAAACTAAGTTGTTTAAAAATAAAGGACATCAAAATTTCCTTCATAAAGGAAGAGGAACCACAGGACCATAATCAACTGTTTTATAATACGACGCTAATTTCCTGGTTAATTTTCAAGTCAAGCAATTAGTTTTTAAAAACACACTAAATGGTCTCAAAATGACTATAAATTATTTGCAATTTCCTGTCATCAGCTATTCTAATAAAAGCTGAATATAACTCAATATTCTGTAGAAAAAATTGATGTCACTTAACTGTTAAACTCCATTCAGCCTTCTGTACTGTTTGAGTTCCTCAGTGGAAGAATATAGAAATGGCAGCATAAATTACCTTTGCACCTTCTTTCAAGTTCTCCTGACTCTGCATTTATATTATTTGTTATGATTTTGAAATTAGTTTTTATAACTTGAGAGCACTATAGTCTAGACATTTCAGAGCATGATTCTAAAGTACGGTTAGTTGCCTTGAAGTCTCAACGCTATCAGTTACTACCTATGATGTCAGTTTTCCCACCATGAAATGGAATAACAGTAAGACCAAACTCAGAGGGTTTTCCATAGTGGCTGCACCAATTTACATTAGGATGGGAGAGTGTCTTAATCCCTTCAGACTTCTATAACAAAGTACTACAGACTGGGTTGCTTATAAACAACAGAAATCTATTTCTCACAGTTTTGGAGGCTGAAAGCCCAAGATCATGGTTGTTTGTTGGCCCTGTACTGGGTTGCAGAAGGAGCTAGAGGGTTCTGTAGGATTTCTTTTATAAGAGTACTAGTCCCATTCAGGAGGCACCGCCCTCCTGACCTACTCTCTCCCAAAGCCCTATGTACTAATATAATCAACTTTGGAGGTTAGAATTTCACCGTATGAATCTTGGGAGGACACAAACATTCAGACAATAGCAGAAAGCTCTACAAGTTTCTGACAGACAACATGGAATTCAAAGAGGAATTTTTGATTACTGTAACAACCTTAAGAAATAAAGAAAGTGACACTAAGTCTTAGATACATCAGTTGCTAGATAAAGATTAACAGGAGACCACAGCTACTCCTGGGCTGTGAAAGTGAATGAACCAATTGTATTTCCTCCCCAAGTTTTTTAAGCTACAACAATTTGGGCCAGATTTTCAACTACTAGCTACAAAATGGATTCACATAGAGACACTTTCACAAATAAGTGTTTTAATGTTTTATAGCTCATTTTTGTCTGTTCTATTAGGGACATTTTTAACCACAAAAATTTCAGTGTTCTGGGATTTGATGTTTAATTGAACTGTTCATTGTTGGGAATGAATGTTTTCATGCAGGATGTTTAACAGTTTTGTTATAATAGCCCAGATGAAAAGATAGAATGTTAGAAGTGGTAGGAGTTGTATGAATAATTCTATTCAAAATACTCTTTATACTGCTTAGGGAGGTGGTCTCAGGAAAATTAAGTGAATTATGCAGGATCCCTCAGCAACTGAATCAGTGCATTTTAAACCCTGAATCAGTGTGCAGGCCCTCCTCCAGGCTGCAAACCTGTGTTCATAAACTAGATCCCATTACCATGTATTCTCTGTTAAAAATGCTTGTCCGATGGTGTCCTAATACTTCCTTAGAACATATGATCAGCGGCATTATTTCTCTTTTTAAAAAATAGCAAATTTTAGGGCTTCCCTGGTGGTTCAGTGGTTGAGAGTTCACCTGCCGATGCAGGGGACACGGGTTCGTGTCCCGGTCCGGGAGTATCCCACATGCCGCAGAGCGGCTGGGTCCCTGAGCCACGGCCGCTGAGCCTGCGCGTCCGGAGCCTGTGCTCCGCAATGGGAGAGGCCACAACAGTGAGAGGCCCACGTACTGCAAAAAAATAGCAAATTTTATTTTCTTGTTACAACTGGCCTATTCTTTAAATCTTCATAGCTACATTATCAAAAAGGTTTCATTGTTGAACTTTAAAAGTGAGGATATTACACATCAGAGAGTATAAACAAGTTACCTAAGGTCATACATTTAATAAGTTGTAAAATATGAAATTTATATCATGTTTGTTTGCTTACAGAGCCTCTGCACCGACTGCATGATATTTAGCTATATTTATGGTATAAAATTTAGAAATATATCTGTAGAGTTATATTTACAGCACCTTTAACATTAATACATCAAGTATTTTCAAGGAGGATAATTGGCTTTGGTGAGGAATGTGCATAAGTTGGTGTTATTTTTGAATGTTAATCCTCTTTTTAAAAAATGAAACCTGCTTTGATTTTATGTTAAACATTGGTAGCAAATATCCCCTACAACTTTGATCTGACAATATAATCCTAATTATGCCCAAGAAAACCTAGGATGTTCAAAGGTGTGAAAATTGGAATCTTAAATGGCAGCTCAAAAAGTTCAAAAATAGTCAGCAACAAAAAAGAAAGAAACAAAAAGATTCCTTACAAAGTTACAAAGTTACAAAGTTACAAAGTTCCTAACAAAACTGCTCAAACCCTGACTTGGCCTCCCCTTCTTATTGGCTTGGACACACTGCAGATTAAACTATTTGTGAGGCTCACTGAGCCTGGGCTGAACTAATACCTCCACTAGTTCACACAGTTCTGCTTTCAAGTAATCTTGTCAGGGAAGCTGACAGCTTCAGTGATGCTACTTTATAGACCCCTTGGCAAAAATAGGATGCTGAAAATCTACCCATAAAAAACTAAACCCACAGAAGTCTGCTGTCCTTTGGTCAAAGAATATAAAATGCACTTGATCTCATGTTGTTTGAGATGCGGCTGTGCGTATAAACTCTTCAGAGACAGTAAATTAGATGCCACAGGAAATGAAGAAAAAGGACCAGCTATTCCAGCTCAAAGCTTCATGCAAAAAAAAAGACACGCTGATACTCAAAATCTTCCTCCTAAACAGATTGGTTACATCTTTTATAACACTTCACTTACTTAACAACCTTGTTGAACACTGGTCTGTTTGACTTAGATACAATTAATAAGAAAAAGAAGAAAAATAAAATACTACCACCCAAGTTATATACAAATTGCTGCCACATTTCCTAATATTGGATTGATTTTCAGAAAACAATATTACAATATGTGTGTGTGTGTATGTGTGTGTGTATAGAAACTATGACATTCATCCCGGTTGAAAAGGATAATTATTACTAACCAGGTATATTGGTTGTTTCTGACCTTTTTTCATCTAGTGCTCATGCTGTCCAACTTGTATTTGGTGGAATCTTACTCTTTACACATTTTAAATTATTAATCACAATTCAAATCTAGCACTGGGTTATTCATGCACATTGTTGAAAGCTGATTACAGCATTGTAATGGCAGATACAATTAGTACTGTAACATCAGTACCACCATCTTCCATTCTATTTTTTCACAAGTAAATTAAAATAGTGTTTAATTATGATATTTTTCTGGTTTAATAAGGTTTCCTGACAGATAACTGCACTGATTATGTGTGCATGATAAATGTTTAATAACAGAAAATGAACTCAGTTATAAGCACATTCAGTTTTTTTATCTTTTCAATAGAAAACAAATGCATATTTTTTTCTTATTGCTTTCCTCTTTTGTATTATTTATGTATGGGGACAAAAATATGTGAGATTGCTTGGTAATATCCTCTTTTTTATAGAAAGAGAAAAAATAGATATTAGTACATTCATTTAGATACTGTAATGTACATGGTTATTCTTTGTGTACAAATTGTTACTGTTATTTCCAAATGCAAAGAAATTCCTGTAGATCCCTTCCAAACTTCTAGCATAAAATTGGTGTGCCAGGAGGCAGCCATGCTTATGCAGCATTAAGTGTGGTTGAACTCTAGCCCAGGTTTCATTTGGAAACATGAATGAACCCTGGTGATTATCAAGCTAGCCTTAAGCCTCTTCCCAGTACAGTCTCCTGACAAAAGTAGGTGAAAGGTATGTGAACAGCAATTAATCACTCTTCTACTTACTTGTCCTGAACAGAATTTAATTAAATACAGTTCATACCTCTATGTCTACTTTTATCATGTTTTCAGAGATTCCAAACTGCTTGAGTTGGCGACTTGCCAAGGAGGAAAATTATGCTGGGGGTAAAAAAGCAAATGTCTCATTAAAATTGAGACAGGGCTTCCCTGGTGGCGCAGTGGTTGAGAGTCCGCCTGCCAATGCGGGGGACACGGGTTCGTGCCCCGGTCCGGGAAGATCCCACATGCCACGGAGGGGCTAGGCCTGTGAGCCATGGCCGCTGAGCCTGCGCGTCCGAAGCCTGTGCTCCACAACGGGAGAGGCCACAACAGTGAGAGGCCCACGTACCACAAAAAAAAAAAAAAAATGGAGACAAAGAATCAGTGGAAGGAACAATAGGCCAAGTAAGTACACTAATATCTTAACAATGAGCAAGCTCAGAATCCTTTAAATGGCCTCTCTTTGTAGAAATACAGTGGCGGAATCTCCTCAAAATATTAATATTGTCTTTATAATGAATTTTAAAGGAAATTATGCAACCCAATATCTTGAAAGCAGCATATAAGGCCATCTTAAGAAGGTAAAGAAAAATAATTATTGGGTACAAGAAGTTTGATTTTATATACTATTTGAGGGAAAGATACCATAGTTCTTAATCAATATCACTCCAATAAATATATGTCACTAAAACTGCTAGGTCTTTTTCTTGTTAAGTCTTATATTGAGATAATGATAATGGCCTTGGATTAATAAACTTTCTCCCAATAAAATAACTGAATTGTTTTTAATATATGAATTTGAAAAAATTTAAAGAGTTTTTTATTTTGATGTTTCCAATATTTTCCATGAATAAGCCACGTCTATGAGAGCCACTGCTCTGGTGTGTCCAATCAACAAAATTCCACAAAATTCCAGAAAAACTTACTGATCACCCTACATTGTGAAAGAATACCCCTTTGAGAGATTCTTGGGAGTGTCTCATAAAGGGGAGGTTAGAGGAGGATATTTTTAGGGTTTTAGGGCCTGAAATGGCAGAGTATATGACATGATAGTTTTGTAACAGATGAACATAATGAGGTGAGGGTCTTGAAGCAGGCCTTGATAAGCAAAGAGTCAGTGCCCACAGTTAGCTTATCAAGGAACAAGTAATTTCTGAAACAAATAGTTAACTTATTTTCTTCCTAGTCCCAATGTTATTTAGCATAGAAATGGGAATTGACTAGCACACAAAAAAAGGAAAGCATACTTATTCTCAGAATTGTTTAGCATAAAGATAGGAACACATGTTGACTGAGCACCCACTACCATAATGATATAATGTCTGTAGCTCCATTGGAATAAAACACACAAGGGAAGGGCCACTAGAATAGAGACAGCTGCCCCAAAATGTTCTGCCACTGAACTAATGACAGCATCTTTCTGTCTCTGTTGTTCTTGTTATGTGAAAAAGAGAAACCTTAATTTATTTAAGCCACTAATTAGGGTTTTCTATTACTTATAGTTGAATATATTCCTAACTAATATTACATGTAAGACTAAGCATATGACTTTTTAAAATAGTGAGAATGTTATTTATTGTTATTTTAAATGACTTTTTAAAAACAACTGATTTTTTTCAATCACATCTTGAATATTTTCATAATAAAATATGTAGAAAGACTTAAAAATCTCAAATACATGGCATCTCTCCTTCATTATTCAGACTCTTTGCAATGTAATTAAACCAGTGTGAATTTAATGCTTCACTGCAGGAAAAGAAAATGGCAGTACATTTAAGGAGTGTTGAAATAATTTCAGAAAGATAGGGTTTGTTTTAAGGTTTGTTTAACCTTGTTTAAGGTTCATTTATATACTACCTATAGTTCTGCTTTCACATTTTCACATTCAGTCAGGTTCACTGCTTACTTTATGTTAAATAAGCATTAGGTTGTTTGGCTAAATATGCCAGGAACTATAGGGAATATAATATTCGTATGTTTAAGAGTAAGTTTCTCCAAGGAAGAAACCATACACTGTTTCTAGTTGTGTCCCTATAAACTAGCAGAAAGATTAGGACATTGTAGAATGCTAGCAAATACATATTTGTTGGTTGAATTAATGAACATGAATAAGTGAATGAGAAAAAGGAAGACCAAGTCACATATTTATCCTTAACCTACCCCTGTCTCCAGAATGAAGGAATTCTCATAATGGGTCGTTAGTGACCCTTCATTCCTGCAGAGCTAATCTACCATGATGGTACAGGGTTTGGTTAGAAGATGTTTCTCTGGTATGTAAATGTTTCTCCTCCTTTCTTAGGAGGCCCTGTTCTCTGGGAGGCATGAGTTATCTCAGGCTTGAGCTCAGGGCTGGCTGCATGGACATGTATTTAACCAGTGCAGTCTGCACCAGGGCCCCACATTCAGAAGGGTGCCTTGTTGTTTGGGGTTTAATGCTTTGTGGTCATTGTCTTGACGTTTTGTTTTTTTAATTTCATCTTTGAATTTGGGTTTTGTAAGTAAAGTCTGATTGGATGATGGAGCCAGGGGACTTGGAGCCTCAGTTCATATGTGGTCCTGTACCCCACTGTCTCCATACTTCCCTGGAACAAATTCTTGGCTACCTGCTACCCAGCTCCTTAAGAGGAGAGATGAGCCTTGAGCCTTCCCTGAAGAAGAAATTCTGCTTGTGGACAGCAGTCTCATCCCATGCACCAGAGGTCCTAGCCTGTACTCCCTGATGGCCTGCCCTATAGATTTCAGACTTGCTTTCCTAGTTCTCACAATCACATGATATACATTTCTTAAAATATAGCTCCTAACTGATTCTGTTTCTCTGGTTGAACTCCAATTGACACAGCACATTAAACTATGATATAAGCAGTATGACCAGAATCAAGGGAATGAAAAGGAAAATTCAGCTAAAGAATTCATTTTAGAGCAATACTAACCATGGACATTTATCATTTGTTTTAAAAATTAAAAATGCTTTTAAACCTTGAAAAACTTCTAATTAATATGTCTTGGCTTTATTTTATCTACCAAGTAAATCTGTGCTTTAATTTTTTCAATTAAAGTACATGCATCAGGTTGAGAAAACTGTGAAAATTCTCACTTGCCACAGACCTCCTACTTTGCCAGTCAAAATATTTTGTGGTGTCTCTACCGCCAAAAAATTACACATACAGTAATTTATTTATTCAAATATACAGTAATCTATTATACAGTGATCTATTATGTATAATCTATTTGAATAAATAGATTGCTGTATGTGTAATTTGTAATTTTGTAAGTTGGAAGTCTTGTGAATTAGTTACAAATCACAATGTAAAATTTCATCTGTCTAAATCACCTAAGAAAAAGAGTGGGTTAATAAAAATGATAAGCATATGCTGGAGAAACATCTAAGTTTGAAAACTAATCTCAGGTAATAAGTACAAATGAGTACAAATTTGTCAGATGTACAGAGAAGAAGAGAGGAGTGACTAGACAAATCATGAGAGACAGAAATCCTACCCTAGGCAGAACCCTCCTACACTGTTGGTGGGAATGTAAATTGGTGCAGTCACTATGGAGAACAGTATAGAGGGTTCCTCAAAAAACTAAAAATAGAGTTAACATATGTTCCAGCAATCCCACTCCTGGGCATATATCCTTTGAAAAGATACATGCACCCCAGTGTTCATAGCAACATTATTTACAATAACCAAGACAGGGAAGCAACCTAAATGTCCATCGACAGATGAATGAATAAAGAAGATGTGGTATATATATATATATATATACACACTGGAATACTACTCAGCCATAAGAAGGAATGAAATAATGCCATTTGCAGCAACATGGATGGACTTAGAGATTATCATATTAAGTGAAGTAAGTCAGACAGAGAAAGACAAATATCATATGATATCACTTATATGTGGAATCTAAAAAAATGAAACACATGAACTTATATATTGATACAAAACAGAAGTAGACCCAAACATAGAAAACCAACTTATGTTTACCAAAGGGGAAAGGGGTGGTGGAGGGATAAATTAGGACTTTGAGATTAACATATACACACTATTATATATAAAATAGATAACCAACAAGACCTACTGTATAGCACAGGGAACTATATTCAACATCTTGTAATAATGTATAATGAAAAGAATCTCTAAAATATATATATATATATATATATATATATATATATATATATATACACACACACACACATCACTGAATCACTTTGCTGAACACCTGAAACTAACACAACATTGTAAATCAACTATACTTCAATTAAAATGTTTAAAAAAATCCTACCTTAGGTAGATACTGAAATTTGGAACTGAGAGTCATAAGTTCTAGTTTTTACATGAGTCACACAGACATTAGCAAGTAAAACCTTCTGATAAGCCTTTTCAAGATCATACTATCAAGGACAGTCATACATTTATGTAGTCAACTCTATTCATCTAAACAAAAATGCTGACGTCTAGAAACTCTCCCACCTAGAAGATCAGTCGTTCTTTTCCAAATATCAGGCACAGCCTGGCTTCTCTTTCTCCACCCATTTCAATCTCCCTTCTCTTCCCAAAGTCAAAAAGAATAGAAGAAAGAGATGGAGATAGTGAAAAATAAATGTCAAAGTTTGTTTTCAGTTCTTTTAGCAAGTGCTTCATAACAAAAATACCTTTCAATGTGAAGAGTTAATACACCTTGATTATGACTATAAAATTCTAACTTAATTCTGCAACGTCACAAATTCAAACACATTTAAGAAAACTTGCAGTAAACTAAATGAATGAAGCAGGTTAGAAATTCAAAATTTCTGGAAAATTCCAATTTAGTATCATTTCACATACAGCCTATCTTCAATCTTCTGGAATGTCTATTAGACATATGTGAGACTTCTTTATCTTATTTTTTAAAAAATTTAACCTAACTTTTATATTTTTCATCTCTTTCTTTCTGAGTGATGCTTTCAGGTTTATTTCTTCAGTGCTTCCTTTCATTTTTCTAATTCTTTCTTCAATGTTGTCTCATCTGCAGATTAATTATCCATTTGACTTTCATATTTTAACAATCACTTTTTTTGTTGAAAGTTCTAATTTTGTTCTTTTTTTATACCTTCTGGAACTTTTTGGTACCATAGTTTTTCTAACTTCTGCCTACCATTCCTCTTGATCCTCATTTTCTGCCACCCCTACTATGGTTTCTCTCACTCAGTCTTCCTCAGCCATACAGGCTTTCTTATTGTTTTCAGTTACCATTTCAGGGCCTCTGTATTTGTGATTCCCTCTGCCTGGAACACTCTTCCTCCAGCTACTCATCTGACTTGCTCACATATCTCCTTCACGTTCAAGTATCCCTTTCTCATTGAAGCCTTCCCTGATCTTCAATGTAAAATTGGAACCACACTCTTTCACAGTATTCTTGATCTACCTTCCTTGCTTTATTTTAATTCATAGCATATTTCACTATGAAACTTATTTTACTTACTTTGTTTATATCTGTCTCTCACAATTAAAAAATGAATTCCATAAAGGCAGTGATAAGGGTAGTGGTGGTGGGTGATGGTGGTTAATTTTTGTATTCCCAGTAACTGGAAAAATGCAGGATGTCTGATGTAAATGGTCTTCAATAAATGTTATGCTAGGTAAAATCAATAAGTGTTGTTGAATGATTATTTCCCCCTTTTTATTTCTTTTTAATTCTTTTAAACATAATTGATAATCTAGTTTGATAATTCTATTATATGAAATTCTTAAAGGTCCAATGCTATAGTTTGTGTTTTAAGCTAAATAATATTTGGTAAATTGTAACTATGTATTGTGGACTTTTGGAGGCCTTGTTGTTGTTGGGTTTTTTAAATTATTATTATTGTAATTAAATTTGGAAAGCTCCATATTCACTGCGGCTGAAGTTTTCTTCTTTGCAATAACCTTTCAAGGTCTGAGTTGAGGATCTTTTCAGAGGGGTTTTGCTATTGATCCAAGAGTGCCATCAGCCTTTGATCACTTGTTATGCTAATTTCTTAGCTTGCTAAGAGATTACTGGAGTTTAAAGTACAAGCCCAGAACCAGGGAAGCTATAGGCCTATTGTTTGAAATTCTCAGGTAAATTTGTTTTCCTTGAAATTTTAGGCAGCAACAGACAAGAATCTTACCTCCTCTGTATGATCTCCTTTGCCAGTGGGAAGACTGCTTCTATGCCATTCTTTTACTGATGGTCAAGGGTTTCCTTTAGTAGGGGTCACTTTGTTTCTTGCCTCTTGTGTATTCAAGGCCTTGTCTTTTACCTGTGAGTGGATATGATATTTTTAGATAATTTATTCAACATTTAATTGATTCTTTAGGAGAAATTTTGATCATCTATTCAACCATATTGTCACACCCAACTGTCTGAAATTACATCTGTATTAGATTCCTAGGGCTGTCATCATAAAGTACCACAAACTGGGCAGTCTAAGACTTCAGAAATACATTCTCTCATAGCTCTAGATGTTAGAAGTCTAAAATCAATGTGTTGGCAGTGACATGCACCCTCCAAATCCTCTAGGGGAAGATTCATCCTTGCCTCTTCCACCTTCTGGTGGCTCCATGAGTTCCCTGGCTTGTGGCTGCCTAACTCCAATTTCTGTCTCCATCTTCTTCTCCATGTGTTCTCCATCTCTTCACATGGCATCCTTTTTATAAGGACACCAGTCATATTGGGTTAGGGGTCCACTTACTCCAGTATGGTATCACCTCAACTAATTACATCTGCAATGACCCCCCTATTTCCAAATAAGGTCACATTCTAAAGTGCCCAGGATTAGGACTTCAACAAATCTTTTTTAGGGGAAACAATTCAACCCATAACACCATCAAAGAAAGCAGATGCCATTTAGCCCTCAACTATTGTTTTCATGTTAATATGTGTCCAGTGTTGCAAGACATTTTGTGTTTCAAGAGAACCCAGAGATTCAGCTTTACATTTAAAATATCCTGATTTTAAATGCTGACTACCAAAACTTTAAAACTTTGGCCAATCAAATCACAACCGCTGGCTAGGTTTCGTTTATAGGTTACTGATTTTCAACCTTTGCAACAATGTGACACAGATGATCACTTATTCAGTGGTTACTATGAATCAAAATAGAATATTTTAAATATATTCAAGGACTCCAAGAAACTCAAAAGGTGTTCAGTAAGGGCAACATGTGTCATAAGGTCCAAAACTAAAATGTATGTCCCTTTACTCATAAAATAGCTCCTCAAGCCATGACTTGGAATTTATTCCTCATTATTTTATACATATATCTAAGAAATTGGCCAGGTTTTCCTGCTCAGAGTAGATCTAAATTAGATTCATTTTCTGAGAAATTTGACGGTTGTTGCTAGAGGAAAGTGCGAGGATAAAAATGAGAAGTGACAGCTCTGAAAGGAAGAGACAGGAAAAAAGATTTCAAAAGCAGATATAAGAATTCCCCAAACCATAGCAGTCTGACATCATTTGGTGCAGTTTGGAACCTGGAGGGTATCGCTATTATAACCTCCTGCAATAACTCATATTCTAAACATCCACCTTGAACATTAAAAGTGTTAGTTATAATTTATGGAAGTGAGCAGGACAAAAAAATATTCAGAAAGATTTCCAGCATTCAGGGAGATATTCAATAGTATGCCTCAGGACAGCTGAATGGGTTGCTAGAAACATCAAACTACTTCCATGTCAGTTATGTGGCTGCTGCCCTGTACACCACCACCCCGCCCCACAGATGATGCCAGACTGCCCCACAATTCAGCAACTATAGGAATGATGGCTGGCAGAACTCGGGCTAAAGTGTTTACTGTTCCAGGACTTTGGGAACTATGTGTTCGGGTTTCCGTACTATTGCTAAATATGTTGTACATTACTCCTGCCGGTGCAAATATTTACCAAAGAAAATTTCTTCACCTTAATCTATAATAAATATGACTTTTGGAAAGAATAAGAGTGTCAGAGATTAAATCAATCTATGAACAAATGGCATACTCTCTGAGCAGAGGACGTGGTCACTGAAGAAATGACTTGCTACCTCATCTGACACCACTAAGTATTCACAGTAAGTCATTAGCTACCCTTAATCTGATTTCAAACTCATGGAATCAAACTTCTGATTATAAACTGACTACTCTAACGTTTTACCTACAAGAAGAATGAACTGGCCAAAAGACAGAACTCCTTAGTCCCCTTGAAAATTATAATTTAGTTGTAAATTAATAAACTTTGGTTTTATATATCTTTCCCCATGAGCTTAGTTAATTTGAGCAAGTCCTGACTGTTTCTTAGTAACATGAGAATTACAAGGATTTGACAAATCAGATTTCCAAATTTGGGGTAAGTTCACCAAGTTAATAAGATCCCGTAGGGACCTTGGAAGTTGGTCACCATGTCGTCCCAGGAAACGTCCTCTGTGATTAAACTAGACTACACAGGTTTAATTCTTTGTTCCTATTAGAAATTTCTACATGAAGACTTGGTATAATTGGAAAGAACTTCCTAATGTAGGAAGATACTTAGATACTTTAAGCAGTATCTAAGTTAAATTCAGTGATTACAAATTTGTTGTCAGTAATCATGAACAAATATTGACTAACATGCACTGCATCAATAGGTTTTTTAATGTCAAATTTTCTAGGAATTTAAACAAAAAACTCAAAATATGCAAAAACCATCTCATATGCTATTGATGATCTGGACAAGAGAGATTAATATAACCTACATATATAAATATTAATATATAGTAAGTACATAATTTTATATTAATATAAATATATGTGTACTCAGATCTTCTTGAGTGTGTCCCCACCTTAAGGAATATATTTCTAGAGTTAAGTCAAAGAGCTAATTATGCATTATTGCACATTATATAAGAGCATTATACAAGTCAATTAGAACTGACAATAAAACAACTTCCATGAAAGATCATCTGAATTGCCTTTATTTCTCTTTTAAAATCACTGAAGCAAAATCACATTCCATTTCAAATGTTCTGAAAATCTCTACAGCCTATCAAGCCTTCCCCACAGCATTATTAGTCTCTTCCCAGGTTTTAGCAAAGGAACATTTGTTTGCTTCTGTAATTCCTGAGAGGTCACTGAAATTTCAAATAGCATTATTTTCCAGGTAAGAAAATAAGAAAATGCACTTTACAAATCTCTTAAAGACAGATCAAGGACTTCAACTTTTAATTAGAATGCCATAGCTTATTTAAAAGAATTAATAAAACTAATAAAATAATTTCTCTAAAATATCCTATGTTCAACAGAAAAATTAAAAATGCAAGAAAAAATCTTGAGCCTCCCTAACTCTTCTTTTTGAGGTATAATTTTCTAATTCCACAGCTAGATGACCTTTCAATAATTGTTTCAAGAAAGATTTCTATCATATTGCTTTGCCTTAATTTCTGATTCGGTCAGTAAATCTTTGTTCCCATCTCTGTGAAGCTTTCTTAGGTCACCAGCACAATGAAGGCAAAGGGGATTCAGTATTGATGAATCCTTTACTCTAAACCTAAAGGATAAACATTGTAAACTTGTTTCTTCTTTAAAATAACAGTAACATAACTGTGACTAAAAGATGGGTGTATTTTACCATCTAAAAACTGAAGCACTTTTTATCTATTTCAAAACGGTCCTCACCAAAATTTGGCTGAAAAATGTGACTTGGTGCAGAAACCTTATTTTTAATGGATAATTGCTATAACATCATTTTGGTAAAAGCTGGTTACAAATGGTTGGAGAAAAGAAGTTTACTATGTGCCAGGAGCTACACTAGGCTCTTCAGCTCTATTGTTTATTTTTACAACTAGCCTATGAAAAAAGCATTTATTATTAATCCACTTTATAGATGAGTGAACCAGGGCTCAAGTAATTTAACTTGCCTGAGTTTTCAGAGCAAAGTATATGGCAGGGATGAGATTTGAATTTAGTTCAAAAAAACAATATATTGCATATTAAACACTCTGTCATAATGTTCCTAATCCTAATAATGGACTATCTCATTAATTATTGCCAAATATTACCTTGAAAGATGATAATTCTATTAATAGAAACTAGTAATTATTTGATAATTCATATAGGCCAAACCCTCTAAGTCTGGTCTTACTGAAAACCTCTGAGTTTGGTCTTACTATTATCCCATTTTATGGTGGGAAAACTGACATCACAGGTAGTAACTGGTAGAGTTGAGACTTCAAGGCAAGTAGCCCTACTTTACAATCATGCTCCAAAATGTCTAGACTATAGTGCTATCAAGTTATAAAAACTAATTTCAAATTTAATGAGCATATTTCAAACAGAAATTTTGGTGAGAATGATAAAATATTTATTTAGTGATTTTAGAGCAAACTTTACATTGTACTTCAAGGTCACTATTTCTAGCATTGCAGTGAACAAAATCATCATGGGAATGCCAAAGGTGGACATAGGCCAACAGGTCTGTCAATTTGGATTACATGTTCTTTTTAAAAACATTTAACTGAGTTATAATTGACATACAACATTATATTAGTTTCAGGTACAAAACTGAGTTATTTGATATTTTTATGGATTATGAAATGATCACCACAAGAAGTCTATTTATCATGTCACCATACAGATTTATTACAATATTATTGACTACATTCCCCATGCTGTACGTTATACCCTGAAGACTATTTACTTTACAGCTGAAAGCTTTTACCACTTAATCCCCTTTACCTATTTCACCTATCCCTCCCACACCTTCCTCTTTGGCAACCACCATTTGTTCTATGTATCTATGAAGCTATTTGCTTTGTTTCGTTTTTAGTTTCACATATCTGTGGCATCATATGGTAATCTTTTTCACTGTCTGACTTATTTCACTTAGGATAGTACCCTCTATGTCTATCCATCTTGTCACAAATGTCAATATTTCATTGCTTTTTATGGCTGAGTAATATTCCATTGTGTGTGTGTGTGTGTGTGTGTGTGTGTGTGTGTGTGTGTGTGTGTGTGTGTGTCTATCTCACATCTTCTTTAACCATTCTCATCTGCTGAGAGACACTTAGGGTGCTTTCTTTACCTTGGCTATTGTATATAGTGCTGCAGTGAATACAGGGGTACATGTATCTTTGAATAAATTCCCAGAAGTTGAATTGCTGGATCATATTGTAGTTCGAGTTTTAGATTTTTTAGGAATCTCCATACTGTTTTCCATAATGACTGTACTAATTTACATTCCCAACAACAGGGCACAAGGATTCGCTTTCCTCCACATCCTTGCCAACACTTGTTTTTTGTCTTTTTGCTAATAGTCATTCTGACAGGTGTGAGGGGCTATCTCATTGTGGTTTGGATTTGCATTTCTCTGATGATTAGTATACTGAGCATCTTTTCATGTGCCTGCTGGCCATCTGTATGTTTTCTTTGGAAAAAAAAATGTCTATTCAGGTCCTCTGTCCATTTTTAAATTAGATTGTTTGTGTTTTCTTCCTTATTGAGTTGTATGAGTTCTTTGTATATTTTGTATATCAACCTATTATCAGATATATGGCAAATATATTCTCCCATTCAGAAGGTTGCCTTTTCGTTTTGTTGATGGTTTCCTTCACTGTGCCAAAACATTTTAGTTTGATGTACTCCCATTTGTTTACTTTTGTTTTTGTTTCACTTGCTTAAGGAGACACAGCCTCAGTTTCATTCTTTTTCATGTAGTGTCCAGTTTTTCCAATACCATTTACTGAAGAGACTATCTTTTCCCCATTGTAGATTCTTGCCTCATTTGTGGTAGATTAATTGAAAAACATAAGATGGGTTTATCTTAGTGATTTGAGATTAGATAAACATAAGCATGAGTTTATCTGGGTTCTCTATTCTGTTCCTTTGATCTATGTGTCTGTTTTTATGCCAATACCATACTGGTTTGATTACTATAGCTTTTTAGTACAGTTTGAAATCAGGGAGTGTGATACCTACAGCTTTGATCTTCTTTCTCAAGATTGCTTTGGCTATTCGGGATCTTTTGTGGTTCCAGAAAATTTTAGGACCATTTTTTCTATATTAGCGAAAATTTCATTGAAATTTTGATGGAGATTGCATTGGATCTATAGATTGCTTTGGGTAGTATGACGATTAGAACCATATAGATTGTTTCAATTTGTGAGCACAGTGTATCTTTCCATTTATTTGTGGCATCTTCAATTTCTTTCAATGTCTTATAGCTTTCTGAGTACAGCTCTTTCACCTCCTTGGTTAAACTTATACCTAGGTATTTTATTCTTTTTGATGCGATCATAAATGGGACTGTTTTCTTCATTTCTCTTTCTGATAGTTTGTTGTTAGTGTATAGAAATGCAACAGATTTCTGTATATTAATTTTGTATCCTGCAACTTCACTGAATTCATTTATTAGTTCTAATAGCATTTTTTGGTGGCATCTTTGGGGTTTTTCTATATATAGTATCATGTCATCTGCAAATAATGACAATTTTACTATTTTTCTTTTCTAATTTGTATGCTTTTCAACTTCTTTTTTTGCCTAAGTGCTACAGCTAGGACTTCCAATACCATGTTAAATAAGAGTGCACATTCATGTCTTGTTCCTGATTTTAGAGGACAAGCTTTCAGCTTTCCATCAGTGAGTATGATGTTAGCTGTGGGTTCTTCATATATGGCCTTTATTATGTTGAGGTGTATTCCCTCTATACCCACTTTGTTGAGAGTTTTAAAAATTTTGTCAAAAGTTTTTCCTGCATCTATTGAGATAATAATGTGATTTTATCCTTTGTTTTGTTAATGTTGCATACCACGTTAATTGATGTGTGAATGTTAAGCCATCCTTGCATCCCTGGAATGAACCCTACTTTATCATGGTGTATGATTCTTTTAATGTATTGTTGAATTCAGTTTTCTAATACTTTGCTGAAGATTTCTGCAGCTATGTTTATCAGGAATATTGGCTTGAAATTTTCTTTCTTTCTTTTCTTTTTTTTTGTAGTCTCTTTGCCTGGTTTTGGTTTCAGTGGTCTCATAAAATAAGTTTGGAAGTGTTCCTTCCTCTTTACTTTTTTGGAATAATTTGAGATGGATTGGTGTTAACTTCTATTTAAATCTTTGGTAGAATTCACCTGTGAAGCCATCTGGACCTGGATTTTGTTTGTTGGTACATATTATTTTTCAATTAGTTTCCTTGAAAACAAACTCCTGTGGCAAGCTTGCTTATTATTTCTCTTATGTAACAGAATATATGAAATATACCTTGCTTTTCAAGATATATAGTCTCTTAATTTTAGATTAATCAAATTGGATTTAAACTCCTTAACAGTGTTGTGGAATGTCCAAAGTGTTTGAGTGATTTGGGGGGTTGGCAGAGGGAGTAGTGGAAGGACAATGTGGCATATTGAAGCGTATTTCACATTTCATGAGTACCCATAGTTTTGTGTTTCCTTGGATATGCTGTGATTTTTTTTTTTCTTTTCATGTAGATGTGTAACTAGGGATACAAGAAACCATGGCAACACTGTCTTACTCAAAGAAAAGAAGTTGAATATAGTAATCCCTCAATATCCAAGATAAACCAATCCTACGGTGAGGTGTAAGCTGGGCCTTTCTTTCTATTATATGTCATTATCTCCATTACAGTGGTTTTGGCTGAATATATACCTCAGAAACATTTACAAAATTTAGAAAGTTTTAGAAGTTGTTTACAGAGGCTCATCTAATCTCAAATCACTGAGATAAATTAGAATTCATGTGATTTATGTAATGGAGAAGGTACTAAGCCATCAGAGATGATTATTACTTGTAAAATCTCACCTGGAGTAAATACAATATCACACTGTAAAATCAATTTTGCAAGAAAAATGTTACCAATTTCACAAAAGGGCAAAAACATCACCATTCTTTTCACAGACTGTAACAATGTCCTCCTTTATGAAAATTGCTTTTTTATTAGAGGACAATTACTGTGTGTTGAAATAAGAAAATATAGATGGTGGAAGACATTACAGGCAAACCACACCCACCTATCTATCTGTCCTCTTCTCATTCTTAATCATGAACTGTGTGGAGAGGGTGGTCCTAGGCCGCAGTTCAAAGGAGATGAAGTTTGTCTTATCTCCTCTCTTGCTTTCCTTTTCTTTGCCTTTTTGTTTGTATACTCTGCTATAGCTGTGGCCAGATAGTAAGCATTCTATATTTGAAGTTAAGAATGAATCACAAACATATTTTATTCTCACAAAGTAATTTGGTTTTGCATATGTATTTTTAAAACTATTTGATTTGGTATCACTTATACTCATTACTTTTTAAAATTAAGTAACATTTAAAATTTTTTTATAGTTACCTTCAATTTAAAGCAAGAGATGTCTCTTTTTCATATATGGAAGTGACATAAGGTTTTCTGTATAAATAAAATAAATATATTAAGGTCATAAAAATGGAGGTGGTACATGGGCATGGTTAAACTCAATGTACTATGAGCATGTATAAAAAAAGACAGAACTTGACAGTCTCAAAAGTCCCTTGCATTTTCATAGTCTGGGGATTTTAGAATAGGGACATAACATAGGTTGGGGAACAATAGAACACAGTCCCCACACTTCGATTCCTTGGGTTAAATGATAAGACCTTTTCTCAGCTTTATTCTCTTGTAATGAAAATAATGATGAATTAAGTCAGCAGTTCTTTTCTTTTTTTAACTCACATCACTCTGTTATTGGTCAAATCAGTCATACAATCAACTGGGTCATTCCATCATTGGATGACTTGAATAATATATATATATTTTTTATACAGCAAGTTCTTATTAGTCATCAATTTTATACACATCAGTGTATACATGTCAATCCCAATCTCCCAGTTCATCCCACCACCACCACCACCCCCCCCTTTCCCCCCTTGTTGTCCATACGTTTGTTCTCTACAACTGTGTCTCAATTTCTGCCCTGCAAACCAGTTCATCTGTACCATTTTTCTAGGCTCCACATATATGCGTTAATATACGATATTTGTTTTTCTCTTTCTGACTGCTTCCCTCTGTATGACCGTCTCTAGATCCATCCACGTCTCAACAAATGACCCAATTTAAGTCAGTGGTTCTTAAAGTTCAATTTTAGAACCAACAGCCTCAGCAACACCTGGGAGCTGGTTAGAAACGCAAATTCTCAGGTGCTACCTGGCAATTCTGAGATCCTACCTGGATTTGCTGAATCAGAGCTCTGGGGGTGGAGCCCAGCAATCAATGTTATAACAAGCCCTGTAGGTGATTCTCACACCTGCTGAAGTTTGAAAATCATTCAGTTAGGGAACCACATATGTAACAGAAATGACCTCGAATTTTACTGGAAAATTAGTCTTGTACTATTAACTCTAGTGAAAGTAATCTTGAAAATGATCTTAGCCTAATGGATGACAATAAATGCTTAGAAAAAGAGAATTAGAAGATTATGCTTAGAAATGAGTTCCTATAGCAAGAGGAAATCTTACCAAGTAAGAGTTAATTGTACCAATCACATTCAAATACTTTTTACCATTTTTTGTTGGAGGAAGCATCTACATGCAAAACTAACATAAATAAAAAGCAAATTACTTCTTTCAGTGCAATAAAAATCTGGAGTCAATCTCTAAATGTTACAGACCAAGCCGTGGTACCTGTAGTGATGCCTGGGAAGCTGGTCCTCTTCTCTGAGAGCCTCCTTACATAGCCCGCTGATGAGGCAGCTGGCTGACCCACAGGCACTGCTCATTAGAACAGGAATTTACACCTAAGCTGACTCAATTAGATGTTTTCGGCACAGACTTGAAATTGACAGATACTTTGTACTTGTAGAAGAATTAAGAGGTCATGAAAGTTGAGGTTGAGGTGGTCATGTGTACTCAAAAGCATAAAATGAAGGACTTTCAGAGAAAGAAGAATAAATGAAGTGAATACACAGATACTAAAGTATCTGGCTGTGGAGTGGTGTGGAATATGCGAAAGAGATAGGAAGAGAGAACGGATAACAGATATCGCTTATGTCCCTAACGGCTTTTAATTCCTGTTGCATTTCCTCTTCTTAGGTTTCCTGTGATAACTCAATATTCATACAATAAATTGCCAGGTTTGTTTTGTTTTGTTTTTTGGATAGTGAGGCTAAAATAACTTTCTGTTACTTGAAACATGATTCTTAATTAAAATTCCTACTTATCAATGAATATCAACATTCATTTAAAATATGAATATAATTTTCTTATTAGCTACTGACTGAAAGCAATGGCTAGGATTCGGTGTTTGAATTCCAAATCTCCTCCCACAGAAACACAGCCCAGATATTACCAGCATGGCCACTAGTAGGAATAGTCATTTTCTTGGTCCCTGGAAGAAAACTTTTACAGCATGAAGAATAGAAAATGTTGTGCTGTGTGACAGTTAAATTGATTTCCCTTTATTAACTGAAGGGAAAGGAACATAAGAATTTAAATTTATAGACCAACCAACAAAAACTGGGATGTAGATTAATCAAAGTGAAAAAGCAAAGGCAATCATTCAGAGGGTGCACGCAACACAGCAAGGCTGAGAAAAGTCTGAAGGGCAGACACTGGAGCAGGCAGGAATGAAACTGAGGACCAGTGTCCTGTGGAGGCCTCTGCACACAAGTTCCAGAGGGAAGATTAAGGATCGATGCAGCTCAAGTACAAAGCAGGCACTGGGCCAAACACTGTTAAAACACAAAACATGTTCTAGGACAAGCCTGAGGGCAATAAAGAGGCAGGCAGAACATAACATTGGGCCCCTGCTGAGGTCCTCTTTACCTTAAGTAAGTGATTGTACATCTGGTGCTGAAGTTCCTATGACAATTATAAGAGTGGAGAATTGAGAAAGGCATTTGGGAAGAGGAAGGAGAAGCTGAACCTTTTTTTTTTTAGCTCCCATTAGGTGATTATACACATGTTCCCTCCTCATGTTCCCTAGATGAACATGGAGAAATAATAGTTTGAACTCTGAGGACCGTTTAAGTACTGTTAAGGAAGGACCCAACTGTTCAGTAGGTGAATTCTTCCCAATAAAATAAAATAACTCCAGTAAGTTTACTTGTATTGGTTTGGAGAAATTATTAAATCACTGAAAATTTGTGGTTATCTCTATAGAGTTTATTTACCTCTGCCCCAATCCTCCTCACTCTTAGCATTCGGGAGAATGAATAAAAGCAACATTCTCATGTTCAGATGGAAACACTGATTAAATAGTTTTAACATATTCATTAAGTGCACCATCATTGTATCTCAACCACAGAACCCTTAGGATTACCATTATAGATTAGCAAAACTGTAAATAATTAATATCTTTTGTTTCAAGTGACCCTTGAAAATAGGAAAATATGAGTTCAAGCCTGAAAGGTCCCCTGCTGCATCACTTCTACTACAAAGCTAAGAGAAGGAAAATTGAAAATTTTTAATCATTTTCACATCAAGTGATGCAGCCTTCAGAAAGTGAACTGAGTTAATGATGGGGCTTCAGAGAAAGCCCAGATATACCTAAAAAGTTCCTTTTGTCCGCAAGTGTTCCACTGCTTAACCAATATCTAAAAATCCCTCCCAAGGCTATTCTAGGTTACCATGACTCAGGGATGACAGTGTGGTTTCTGAGATGTAGGTGAGCCCCCACTCACAGGTTTTCGTCAGTGACCTGTGGGAACAGCTAGCAGAAGCTGAAGACACTCAAGATTCAAATGTGTGCATGTCACATGTTTGTCAGCTCCTCTGAATTTTACACGCCTAACAAGATAGGTTCATACCCTAAGCAGACAAAATTCTCTAGCAGCTCTTAGGCAGAACTGTCAGCTCCTCTCTGTTTCCTCTCTTCTCTCTCCCTGCCTTTTTTTTTTTTTTTTGTGGTACACGGGCCTCTCACTTCTGTGGCCTCTCCCATTGCGGAGCACAGGCTCTGGACGCGCAGGCTCAGCGGCCGTCGCTCACAGGCCTAGCCGCTCCGCGGCATGTGGGATCTTCCCGGACCGGGGCACGAACCCGTGTCCCCTGCATCGGCAGGCGGACTCTCAATCACTGCGCCACCAAGGAAGCCCTCTCCCTGCCTTTGATGATCATTTTAAACTCAGTTCACCTCAACAAAATACGGGCATGAGCATTAGGCTAGCTGTCCAGCCACTGAATCTTCCTAGAGAAATTCAGCTTCCTCAGTGGTGGAAGAGATGAAAACCTCAAAAGGCAGTACAGTGTAGCCCAAAGGAAATTACAATCTTATTGATAAATCAACCGGAAATTTTGGTTTTGCTGACAATGTGGCAATTTCTACTCAGAGACTTTAACATCATAACAATTATCACTTCACTATTTCTCTTTCTAAATAGGCAATTTCATGCATAGTATGATAACGTGTACTCTAATATCTTACATTTTTTTATCGTTTTGCTTGAACTAAAAGCTATAACATTTGATTATTTTGACATATTAACTCTTAACTTGGGAAATTATAACCAAGCAGATTCTTATATAATATCCTATGGGTTTTTCATTCTCATCTTGTTGGAGTCAGTAGAGCGAGAAGTTTAGGGAGATCTATTTTAACAATTGCTCTGAGATGAACAATGTACCTTTGAAAGGCAAAGGAATGGAAGTCAGAACACTAAAAAGAGAAAAATTTTATTTTTCTGAATCAAAAAAGAAACCCTCACTTTATGTAATTACCGTACATAGCCCTCCTCCCCCACTTACCTACGGGAGATACATTCCAAGATCTCCAGTGGATGCCTGAGACCTCAGATGGTACCAAACTTTATATTTACTATGTTTTTCCTATACATTCATACCTATGATTAAGTTTAATTTATAAAGTAGGCACAATAAGAGAATATCCTAATTGCCAGCATCACTACTCTTGCACTTTGAGGTCATTATTAAGGAAAATAAGAATTACTTGAACACAATCACTGCTATAGGCAGCAGTAGATCTGATAACCAAGATAGCTACTAAGTGACTTACAGGCGAGTTATGAAGGACAAGGAGATGATTCCCATCCCAGGTGGGCTGGATTGGGAGGGCTCGAGATGTCATCACGTGATTCAAAACAGCATGCAATTTAAAATTGATAAGTTGTTTAGTTCTTAAATTTTGTATTTAATATTTTCTGACCACAGTTGACTGTGGGTAACTGAAATCAGGTTACGTGAAACCACGAATAAGGAGGGGCACCTGTAGTGATGAACATGGTGACAAACTCAGTTTTAGGAGTGGTCATGTTAGAATCTAGTTGATATTAAGCATGTCTATATATACTGCCACACCAAAGTCTTTATTTAGTTAGTTATTTGTTTACTTATTATATTTCTACTTTTATTGTAAAAATTATTTTATTTTGATATGTTTTTCAAAAAATTTAGAATTACAAAGAAGTTGCAAAAGAATTCTGATATACCCTTCACCCAGCTTCTCCCTTTTAACATCTTAAAAAACCAAAGAATATGTGTTGAAACCAAGAAATTAATCTTGATTCAGTATTTAAAGTCAAGAACTCAGATTTCAGCAGTGTTGTTTTTCCAATAATGTCTTTTTGTGTGTGTGTATGTGTGATCTAGGATTCATTTCAGAATCCCACATTCTATTTAGTTCCCATGTCTCTTCTGTGACAATTACTGTTTTTTCTCATCTTTCATGATCTTGATATTTTTCAGGAGTATCAGCTAATTATTTTTGTAGAATATCCCTCAATCTGGGTTTTTCTGACATTTTATCATGCTTAAATTTAATTTCTGCATTAAATGTAGGTTATGTGGAAGGACACTGAAGAGATGATGTGCCCTACTCAGGACATCACATTCAGTGTCACATGACATTCATATATAATACTGATGGTGTTACTCTGGATCATTTGCTTAAGAGAGTGTCTGCCAGAATCTTCCTGTAAAGTTACTATCTATTCCTTTGTAATTACTAAATTCTTTGAGAGATACTTTGAGACTCTGCACATATTTCACTCCCCTTAAGTTTTCACCCTTTAATTTTAATACCCATTGGTGAAACTTAACTGCTGCAAAATCACTATGGTATTATAATGGTCATTTTCTATTTTGCTTATTTCTTCTACATGTATTAATTGGAATTCTTCAGTAAAGAACAGCTCTTGCTTTTCCTTTACACCTTCTTTCATCCTGCTTTCCTTCTTTCCTTCCTTTCTCTCTCCCCCCCTTTCCTTCCTTCCTTCTTTCCTCCTTCCTTCCTTCCCTTCTTCACTCATTTCATTAATTTATTACGAATATTGATTTTATTCTTTGGGTTATAATCAATACTATCATTATTTGTTTTGTTGACCTAATTGCTCCAACTTTGGAGCCATCATTTTGTTTGCTTGTTTTTTTGCATTTCCTTACTTTCCGGCACCCCAAGGTTCTCCAGGTTTTTCTTGTATTTTATCCTGCTCCAGACCTGGAATCAACCTGTTCTTTAAAGAACTCTGGTTCCTTTTATATTTAGAAATTAATATCCAGATATGAAGTGTGTTTATTGCTACTGGGTCAAAAGTTTCATGATAGAGTTTTAATAAAAACTGTGCTGGCTGAAAATCATTCCTAAAATATCTAGAACTTTTGACAAAATTTCTGACATGTCAAGAGATTCTAATCCAGCACTTTCTCATCTAGTATTAATAGATGCTATACTTTTGGTAGAGGGTTCCATTTTCTAATATCATATTGCACTCAGAGATTCGCAATATATATTACTGAAGAATTGTGCCAAGACTTCAATGCAATATAATATTGTAAATAATATTGTTTGCCTTTGTTATCTTTTATTGACATCCAAAGTCATGTGGCTTCAAAATACTTTTTTCCCCACAGTATATCTACCAACATCCAGTAGGAGAGTCACTGTCAGCTGAACACCAAATCAGGAAACATCATGTTAACTAAAAATCCTCTCTTCTAAATGTTATCACTAGTGAGTAACAGGATTTCAGTTACCTTGTCTTTTGCTCTCCATGTTAATAACCTAGGCAAGAGATCAAGGCTTATCACCCCTTAAGTCACTGAAAACTAACAATGGAATTGTCCATATTATCTTCTAGTTTTCTTATGCATTCCTCCACAAACCACAATATAACACACATTCACACACACTTTCTTTTTTCCTTCCTTCCTTCCTCTCTCCCTTCCTTTTTTTTTCTGGCTTAGATGAAACACATTGCCCTTTTTTCTGACACGCATAATATAATGCTGGCTGAAGAACTGCAGTTTTCCAATATCAGCAAAAACACTATTACTGAAGCCAATCTATTAAAAAGAGTAAGAATGACCTCTTTTATATTCTAATGTGTTCTTGCGCTGGCTATTGTATTCATGTAGCATTGGTCCCTCATTCTCCTCTTGTCACTCTTGCATGTAGAATGGTTTTGCAGGATTCTGGTCTTTTGTGGCTTACTCATGCATGCCTGAGTATTGCCGTTTTACATTTCTCTTCTTTTGTCAAATTAGATTCTTGACTTTATATCTAAGATAGTGTAGTTACCTATCCAGAAATCAGTGCTTTTCATATTATCTAGTTTATTTATTGAACAAGAGGTTACTGAAGAATAATGATTGTGATATAATTTTATTGCAACAAAATCTACTCACTATGAAGTGTGGATCATGTTAAAGCACTATCAGCAAAATTAGGTAATCAAAGCAGCAAAAAACAAACAAAGCAAGCAAACTATCTCTTACAAATGGATCTAGAACTATCATTATGCAAAAAAAAACAACAACAAAACCAGAACAAAACTCTTCCATGGTAATAGACCTAGAGTTCATATACTACATTACTTGCAGTAACCAGCACCTACTAAGTACCCACTGTGTTAAGCAATATACTTTATAATGGGATACAATCTTGAAAACAATATAGCTCCAGCCCTCAAAGATTATATTCAAGTGATGAGACTATAATGTAAGCCCAATTTCGACATAGTGTAAATAATATGTTACCAGAAATTTGGGGAGGCACAGGAAAGGATCATTTACTACATAATAATTTAGTTTATTAATATCAGCTATGGCCATAACAAAATACTATAGGTTGGATGGCTTAAACAACAGAAATTTATGTCTCTCAAATCTGGAAGTTCCCGATCAAAGTCCAGCAGGGTTTGGTTTCTGGGGAGAGCTTTCTTCCTAACTCTCAGATAGCTGCCTTCTTGCTGTGTGTTCACATGACCTCTTCTTTCTTTGCATATGGAGATAGAGCTCTCTTATGTCTCTTCTTATAAGAACACTTATTGGATTAGGCCCCCAACCTTATGACTGCATTTCACCTTAGTAACTTCCTTATGAGCCCTATTTCTAAATCAAGTCACAATGGAGTTAAAGCTTCCTTTGGAGGAACATGTTTAGTCCATTACACTCAAAGTTCTTGAAAATTTTATTTTACTTAAGAAAAAAATTAAAAGTAATTATGTATGATATTAAACAAAAAAACTATAAATAGTGAAGAAAAAAATAACTTTTATTTCTGAAAATATAATCATCACTCATGCTAATAAAAGATTTAACTCATTTAGCAATTATAATTTGTAAAGCACCTTCACTTTTTTGTTTTGTTTTGTTTTGTTTTGTTCTACCAATATGTTGGAGGCTCCTGGGACAATATAACTACATTTAATTTTCAGATGAAAAACAGATAGTGTTATTTGTCTAAAATTATACTGTGTATTGATAGTAAAACTCATAAGAGTTAAATTACAACAAAAGTCTTCTGGCTCCATTCTGTGATATTTCTGTACGACCAAGAAAGCTAAGGTATAGAAAATATTTAAAAAAGAGGGACCTTCAAGATGGCGGAGAAGTAAGATGTGGACATCACCTTCCTCCCTACAAATACATCAAAAATGCATCTGCATGTGGAACAAGTCCTACAGAACACCTACTGAACGCTGGGAGAAGACCTCAGACTTCCCAAAAGGCAAGAAAATCCCCACGTACCTGGGTAGGGCAAAAGAAAAAAGAAAAAACAGAGACAAAAGAATAGGGATGGGACCTGCACCTCTGGGAGGGAGCTGTGAAGGAGGAGAAGTTTCCACACACTAGGAAGCCCCTTCACCGGCAGAGATGGGGAGGGGGGGAAAGCTTCGGAACTGCGGAGGAGAGCACAGCAAAAGGGGTGCAGAGGGCAAAGCGGAGAGATTCCCACACAGAGGATCAGTGCCGGCCAGCACTCAACAGCCTGAGAGGCTTGTCTGCTCACCTGCCGGGACAGGTGGGGGCTGGGAGCTGAGGCTCCGGCTTCGGAGGTCAGACCCCAGGGAGAGGACTGGGGGTGGCTGCATGAACACGGCCTGAGGGGGCTAGTGTGCAACAGCTAGCCGGGAGGAAGTCCGGGAAAAGTCTGGACATGCCTAAGAGGCAAGAGACCATTGTTTCGGGCCGTGCAAGGACAGGTGATTCCTTCCCTGTCTGCGCGCAGAAGGCAGAGCACAGCCTAAACGAGCTCCAGAGATGGGCATGAACCGTGGCTATCAGCTCGGACCCCAGAGAGAGGCATGAAACGCTAACGCTGCTGCTGCAGCCACCAAGAATCCTGTGTGCAAGCACAGGTCACTATCCAAACCCCTCCGTGAGCCTGTGCAGCCCACCACTGCCAGGGTCCCATGATCCAGGGACAAGTTCCCCAGGAGAACACACTGTGCGCCTCAGGCTGTTGCAATGTCATATTGGCCTCTGCTGTTGCAGGCTCGCCCTGCATTCCAATTATAACTACCGTACCACTCCCTCTCCCTGGCCTGAATGATCAAGAGCCCCCTAATCAGCCACTGCTTTAACCCCATCCTGGCTGGGTGGGAACAGATGCCTGAGGGCGACCTACACGCAGAGGCAGGGCCAAAACCAAAGCTGAACCCCAGGAGCTCTGCAAACAAAGAAGAGAAAGGGAAATCTCTCCCAGCAGCCTCAGGAGCAGTGGATTAAATCTCCACAATCAATTTGATGTACCTGCACCTGTGGAATACCTGAATAGACAACGAATCATCCCAACACTGAGAGGGTGGACTTTGGGAGAAACTGTAGACTTGGGGTTTGCCATCTGTGACTGATTTGTTTCTGATTTTTATGTTTATCTAAGTTTAGTTTTTAGTGCTTGTTATCATCAGTGGATTTGTTTCTTGGTTTGGTTGCTCTCTCTTTTTTTTTATTATTATAATTTTTTTATTGTTTTATTTTAATACTTAAAAAACCTTATTATTCATTTTTTATTTATTTTCTTTCTTTTTTTCTCTCTTTTCTTCTGAGCCGTGTGACTGACAGGGTCTTGGTGCTCCAGCCTGGGGTCAGGCCTAAGCCTCTGAGGTGGGAGAGCCGAGTTCAAGACACTAGACCAAAGACCTCCTGGCCCCACATAATATCAATTGGCGAGAGCTCCCCCAGAGATCTCCGTCTCAACGCTAAGACCCAGCTCCACCCAATGGCCAGCAAGTTCCAGTGCTAGACGTGCCATAACAAACAGCTAGCAAGACAGGAACACAACTCCACCCATTAGCAGAGAGGTTGCTGAAAATCATACTAAGTTCACAGACACCTCAAAACACACCACCAGACGCGGACCTGCCCAACAGAAAGACAAGATCCAGCCTCATCTACCAGAACACAGGCATCAGTCCCCTCCACCAGAAAGCCTATACAAGCCATTGAACCACTCACCCACTGGGGAGAGACACCATAAACAACAGGACCTATGAACCTGCAGCCTGTGAAAAGGAGACCCAAACACAGTAAGTTAAACAAAATGAGAAGATGGAGAAATATGCAGCACATGAAGGAGAAAGGTAAAAAGCCACCAGACCAAACAAATGAAGAGGAAATAGGCAGTCTACCTGAAAAGGAATTCAGAGTAATGACCATAAAGATGATCCATAATCTTGGAAATAAAATGGAGAAAATACAAGAAACATTGAACAAGGACCTAGAAGAACTAAAGAGCAAACAAACAATGTTGAACAACAGAATAAATGAAATTAAAAATTCTCTAGAGGGAATCAGTAGCAGAATAACAGAGGCAGAAGAATGCATAAGTGACCTGGAAGATAAAACAGTGGAAATAACTGCCCCAGAGCAGAATAAAGAAAAAAGAATGAAAAGAATTGAAGACGATCTCAGAGACCTCTGCAACAATACTAAATGCACCAACATTTGAATTATAGGGGTCCCAGGAGACAAGAGAAAAAAAAGGGTCTGAGAAAATATTTGAAGAAGTTATAGTTGAAATCTTCCCTAACATGGGAAAGGAAACAGTCAATCAAGTCCAGGAAGTGCAGAGAGTCCCATACAGGATAAATCCAAGGAGAAACACACCAAGACACATATTAATCAAACTATCAAAAATTAAATACAGGGCTTCCCTGGTGGCACAGTGGTTGAGAGTCCGCATGCCGATGCAGGGGACATGGGTTTGTGCCCTGGTCCGGGAGGATCCCACATGCCGCAGAGCAGCCGGGCCTGTGAGCCATGGCCGCCGAGCCTGTGCGTCCAGAGCCTGTGCTCTGCAATGGGACAGGCCACAACAGTGAGAGGCCCGCGTACCACAAAAAAAAAAAAAAAAAAAAAAAAAAAAAAAATTAAATACAAAGAAAAAATATTAAAAGTAGCAAGGGAAAAACAACAGATAACATACAAGCGAATCCCCATAAGGTTAACAGCTGAACTTTCAGCAGAAACTCTGCAAGCCTGATGGGAGTGGCAGGACATATTTAAAGTGATGAAAGGGAAAAGTCTACAACCAAGATGACTCTACCCAGCAAGGATCTCATTCAGATTCGATAGAGAAATTAAAACCTTTACAGACAATCAAAAGTTAAGAGAATTCCACACCACCAAAACAGCTTTACAACAAATGCTAAAGGAACTTCTCTAGGCAGGAAACACAAGAGAAGGAAAAGACCTACAAAAACAAACCTGAAACAATTAAGAAAATGGTAATAGGAAAATATATATCAATAATTACCTTAAATGTAAATGGATTAAATGCTCCAACCAAAAGACACAGACTGGCTGAATGGATACAAAAAGAAGACCCATATATACGCTGTCTACAAGAGACGCACTTCAGACCTACGGACACATACAGACTGAAAGTGAGGGGATGGAAAAAGATATTCCATGCAAACGGAAATCAAAAGAAAGCTGGAGCAGCAATTCTCATCTCATATCAGACAAAATAGACTTTAAAATAAAGACTACTACAAGAGACAATGAAGCACACTACATAATGATCAAGTGATCAATCCAATAAAAAGATATAACAGTTGTAAATATTTATGCACCCAACATAGGAGCACCTCAATACATAAGGCAAATGCTAACAGCCATAAGTGGGGAAATCGACAGTAACACAATCATAGTAGGGGACTTTAACACCCTAATTTCACCAATGGACAGAGCACCCAAAACGAAAATAAATGAGGAAACACAGGCTTTAAATGACACATTAAACAAAATGGACTTAATTCATATTTATAAGACATTCCATCCAAAAACAACAGAATACACTTTCTTCTCAAGTACTCATGGAACATTCTCCAAGATAGATCATATATTGGGTCACAAATCAAGCCTTGGTAAATTTAAGAAAATTGAAATCGTATCAAGTATCTTTTCTGACCATAACGCTATGAGACTAGATATCAATTACAGGCATATCAAGTATCTTTTCTGACCATAACGCTATGAGACTAGGTTTCAATTACAGGAAAAAAACTGTAAAAAATACAAACACATGGAGGCTAAACAACACACTACTAAATAGCCAAGAGACCACTGAAGAAATCAAAGAGAAAATCAAAAAATACCTAAAAACAAATGACAATGAAAACATGATGACCCAAAACCTATGGGATGCAGCAAAAGCAGTTCTAAGAGAGTAGTTTATAGCAATACAATCCTACCTCAAGAAACAAGAAACATCTCAAATAAACAACTTTACCTTACACCTAAAGCAATTAGAGAAAGAAGAACAAAAAAAACCCCAAAGTTAGCTGAAGGAAAGAAATCATAAAGATCAGATCAGAAATAAATGAAAAGGAAATGAAGGAAACAATAGCAAAAATCATTAAAACTAAAAGCTGGTTCTTTGAGAAGATAAACAAAATCGATCAACCTTTAGCCAGACTCATCCAGAAAGAAAGGGAGAAGACTCAAATCAACAGAATTAGAAATGAAAAGGAGAAGTAACAACTGACACTGCAGAAATACAAAGGACCATGAGAGACTACTACAAGAAAATGGACAACCTGGAAGAAATGGACAAGTTCTTAGAAAAGCACAACCTTCCGAGACTGAACCAGGAAGAAACAGAAAATATAAACAGACCAATAACAAGCACTGAAATTGAAACTGTGATTAAAAATCTTCCAACATACAATGGAGAAAAGACAGCTTCTTCAATAAGTGGTGCTGGGAAAACTGGACAGCTACATGTAAAAGAATGAAATTAGAACACTCCCTAACACCATACACAAAAATAGACTCAAAATGGATTAAAGACCTAGAGGTCAGGCCAGACACTATAAAACTCTTAGAGGAAAACACAGGCAGAACACTTTATGACATAAATCACAGCAAGATCCTTTTTGACCCACCTCCTAGAGAAATGGAAATAAAAACAAAAGTAAATAAATGGGACCTAATGAAACTTCAAAGCTTTTGCACAGCAAAGGAAACCATAAACAAGATGAAAAGACAACCCTCAGAATGGGAGAAAATATTTGCAAACAAAGCAAATGACAAAGGATTAATCCCCAAAATATACAAGTAGCTCATGCAGCTCAATATCAAAAAAACAAACAACTCAATCCAAAAATGGGCTGAATTCTAAAAAGACATTTCTCCAAAGAAGGTATACAGTTTGCCAACAAACACATGAAGGGATGCTCAACATCACTAATCATTAGAGAAATGCCAATCAAAACTACAATGAGGGCTTCCCTGGTGGTGCAGTGGTTGAGAGTCCGCCTGCCGATGGAGGGGACACGGGTTCGTGCCCTGGTCCAGGAAGATCCCACATGCCGCGGAGCGGCTGGGCCCATGAGCCATGGCCGCTGAGCCTGCGCGTCCGGAGCCTGTGCTCCGCAACGGAAGAGGCCACGGCAGTGAGAAGCCCGCGTACTGCAAAAACAAACAAACAAACAAACAAACAAACAAAAAACTACAATGATATATCATCTCACACTGGTCAGAATGGCCATCATCAAAAAGTCTACAAACAATAAATGCTGGAGAGGGTGTGGAGAAAAGGGAATCCTCTTGCACTGCTCGTAGGAATGTAAATTGATAGAGCCACTATGGAGAACAGTATGGAGGTTCCTTAAAAAACTAAAACTAGAACTATCATATGACCCAGCAATCCCACTACCCGGCATATACCCTGAGAAAACCATAATTCAAAAAGAACCATGTACCACAATGTTCATTGCAGCACTATTTACAATAGCCAGGACATGGGAGCAACCTAAGTGTCCATCAACAGATGAATGGATAAAGAAGAAGCAGTACATATATACAATGAATATTACTCAGCCATAAAAAGAAACGAAATTCGTTATTTGTAGTGAGGTGGATGGACCTAGTGTCTGTCATACAGAGTGAAGTAAGTCAGAAAGAGAAAAACAAATACTGTATGCTAACACATATATATGGAATCTAAAAGAAACAACAAAAACAACAAAAATAAAACCTAGGGGAAGGACAGGAATAAAGATGCAGAAGGAAGGAACCTAGGGGAAGGACAGGAATAAAGATGCAGACATAGAGAATGGACTTGAGGCCACGGGGAGGGGAAGTGTAAGCTGGGACGAAGTGAGAGAGTAGCATTGACATATATACACTACCAAATGTAAAATAGATAGCTAGTGGGAAGCAGCTGCATAGCACAGGGAGATCAGCTCAGTGCTTTGTGACCACCCAGCAGGGTGGGATAGGCAGGTTGGGAGGGATACGCTAGAGGGAGGGGATATGGGGATATATGTATACATATAGCTGATTCACTTTGTTATACAGCTGAAACTAACACAACATTGTAAAGCAATTATACTCCAATATAAATTTAAAAAATATTTAAAATAGAAATAACACAAAATACATTTATATTTTTTCTCGATGGTGCAATGCCTTCTCTCAAAAAATAATTGCCCTTTACAAAGACTGTTACCATTAGATAGATGGCCAAAATGCATTCTGGGAAATATACAAATGGAAATAAGGACAAGTCAGGAATAGGTAGGACTTCAAAAGCATGTGGCTATCAAAGGCTTGATTCAGTTTGTTACAGGTGGTCAACATAGCCCAGTTCAGTGGATGTAGCACAGTAGGTGAAAAGGGAAGAGTACTCAAGGTCAATGTCAAATTTCTGGATCTAATCAGGTTGGGACAGGACCTTAGCAGAATATCGAAGACAGGTGGTTCAGGCTCAAGGCGAGAGAATAGTAAGTGAAGACAGGTGGTCCACGCTCAAGGAGAGAGAATAGCAAGTGTGAGGCAGGATACTAGGATCTAGACCAAGTAATTTTCCGAGCATAGGCAGCCTACTATTAGGAAAAACTAAAAATCAGTCCACTTGTACTAAAAGGATAAAACAATGTGGATGGAAAATGCAGTTCAGGGGATACACAGATGACCAGAGATCTCAGTCGGTACCTGAGCCTGGCCTTCTTCTTTCCTCACACTGTACTGCATTTGTATGTGACCTTATTCTCATTCATGAATTTAAATAAATAATATCTACATACCAGAAATATTTATTACTCCACATTAGCCTTTACTAGCTACACGCCCTATGCCCAACTACCTCTTTGATATCTCCCCTAGAGTATTCCACAGGCATCCTAAACTTAACACCCCAAACAGAACTCTTCACCTTCCCTTTCTTTTCTCAACCAGATCCTTTGCTCAGTAAGTGACCACTTCATCAAATAGTTGCCCCAATAATAATAATTACAGGTAAAATTATTGGGCATTTAATGTTTTTGAGGTGTTATTTTAAGTGTTTAATGTTCATCAACTGTTAGAACTGACCAGAAACCCCCATAATCCTATATTTATAATCCTATAAATAGGAATAGGAACAGTGTTTCCACGCATTAATTCCTTTGTAATTTCTCTGGAAATGTAAGTGTTTTTCCAAATCCTATATCCCTAGAAAAACCAGGCAAGAAATCAGGAAACTGTTATAATATTTTAATAATCCTGTAAGAATTAAAACCTAACAAGAAACATAGAATAGTGCAGGGTAATCCACTAGTGTCACAGAGAAAAGAAGAACTGGGTGCACTGTCACTCAGTGTTGAAGCCTAAGGCTGGACATTTCTAGGAAAAAGGTCTGGTCACAATCTAACCACTCAGTCTTGCTTATAGCCATCATTGCTGTGTTATAAGTATGTCTTCATGAACCTGTCTGCTGTTAATGGTAAGTCAATCTTATAAAAAAATTAATAAGTCTCCAGGCACTGTACATTTTCTACAAATTGTATTGTATTAGTAAGAAGTAAGTTTTAGAAGCAAAGTAAGTCCTAAATTTTATAATTTTGAAATGTTATTCTGTGTAGCGCTATTTGCCTTGCTACAAGGACCATGTTATTTTAATATTATCTATGATTATTCACCGGTGATTTTCTGTGTGAATATTTGCTTTAGCCTATAGTTATTTGTAAATACCTTAACAGAAGAGATTCAAGGAGAAGCAGATGTGGATATTGTTGGACAGTACTCTGATATGAAATCAAAACAGATTTAAAATCTGAGTTAACAAAATCAATATTGATTTTAACAGTAAATCAAAATCAGATCAAGCAGAAAAATATATTCATAGTTAAAAAATAAAATGAATTTATATGTAGCATCATGTACCCTAACACTCAATGTGAAGATAATAGTAGTGCTTGCATGGTCTAAGAATTACAACATTTAAATATTAATATTAAATAATTTAAATATTAAATAATATTAAATATTTATTTATCACTGTTTAACTTTTAAAATTATTATTATTTGGCATTTTGTTTTAATAACTCCTTCTTTTATGAAATATATATATCGGACAGATATCAACTTGGATGTTATTGGAATATATAATGTCTCAATATATTGGTTTATTTTAGTAATTATGTTTTTGTTTTTGTTCTGTTTTTTTGGCCACGGCACACGGCTTGAGGGATCTCAGTTCCCCGATCAGGGATTGAACCCTGGCCATGGCAGTGAAAGCCCAGAATCCTAACCACTAGGACACCAGGGAACTCCCCTCTTTAAAAACTCTGAAATTCCTGCATGTTAACATCTTAAAAGGATTTGAAAACACTACCTGTTCTCATGTTAAACAATTGTGGAATTGGCATTGTTTCCCATACATGTGCTAAACAATATTGATAAAAAAACAGCAAAAACTAGCTGATTGTCCCTGAAAGATAAGACTGTGAATTAACTCTCATAGTTCACCCCTCAAGAGCAACGTAAAGAATTACTCCACATTGCTATGCCCATCAATCGAAAGCCACTGTCATACTCTGCCCAATCCCAACCGCTCTAGCGACTTGCAAGGTCCACCTTAAAATCACTCAATTCATGCCCTAAAATGATATAAATATCTTCCCCAGTCATGCTTCTTTTGAGGCGATACTAAGACTCTGTCAAGGTGATCTCCATTTAGTAAATCTACTAAACTAAGTTTTACTAGATCAAAATATTTTTTTCTGCTGGTCTTTTGGAGATCAACAGTTGACTACTATATATTTGTTTAGACATTAAGAAAGAAATAGCATTTTCCTCATTCTATAGATGAATATATCGAGGTCTAGAGAGGTTAAATAACTTCCTCCTGTCTCACAGGTAGTAAGTGGAAGGTCCAGAATCCTGTAACATTTCCTTCTCCCTACCACAATCTTTTTCTCAAACTATAACTCAATTTCACCCATTTGTTTCTGTAACTCTTTGATTCACATTATTGTCATCTTATACTTGAACTAGTGCAATTGTCTATGACCCGATCTTACTTCAGATTTGTCCCTTTTGAAATCATTCTCCAGACAACAGCCAGAATGTCAGAATAATCTTTGAATTTGCAAATTAGATCATGGCCTCCACTACCTAAAACCCTTTTAGTGGTGTCCTACTGAATATACAAATAAAAAGAAAAAAAATAGCAATTTAAAATCTAAATTCTTAGCAAGGTGCCCAAACCCTGCTTTAGCTGACATCTGTTACTTCTCCAGGCTTATACCTTACTAATCTTTCATAATCTTCTTTGCTTCCAACATAGTGCCTTTCTTCCATTTCCTCAAATATATGGCTGCTCTTTCTTATTCCAGGGTTTTGTACGAGATGGTTCTTCTGCTCAGAATCCCCTTACCTCCCACACTCTTTTAAGTAACTCATATCTCATCCCTTTAGGTATCTGCTTAAAGAATTCCATAGAAATTATTCCCACTCCCTCACCAATCTAAATCAGGGATCCTTGTTATATGCCCATCAAAACCTACACCTTTTCTTTATAACATGTATTACAACTCGTAATTCTATCTTTATTTTAGTGACTATTTCACCCATAAATTTCCTCCATAATACTATCAACTCCACTAAGTCTGGTGCTAAGATTTTTCCTCATCGCTTTATTTTCAGTATCTAATATAATACTGGTACCTAAAAGAAGTGCAGTCACTGCTATTTAAAGTGATATAATGAATGAATGGAAAATTATAACACACAAGAAACAGATTCCAGGTATACAAAAATGCTGCCTTCATTTTTAAAGGTTGAAGGTTAAGGCTGCAACTCCTGAGTGGAAATTCAGTGCTTGTGTCAGTCAACTTTGGTTGGGCTAGATAATCATATAGGGATCTTGGGGGGAAAAAATCCGTTTGTCCAGGTACTACCCAAAGAGATGCATTATTTTGGAGAGAGGCCCGGGCATCAAGACTTTTAAAAAACTTCCTAGTTAAGTCTAATGTGTAGTTAAGATTGAGAAGCACAGGAAGGAGCTGGGAAAACTAGATATTCTCCAGAATCATGAATATTGGTTATGACAGAATAGCATGTTGCATCTTGAAAGGTCTTAGTACTAATCAAGAGAACATTTAAAATATAAGGGCAAGTTAGACATACAGATGGCCAATAGGCACATGAAAAGATGTTCATCATTGTTAATTCTTAGAGAAATGCAAACCAAAACTACAGTGAGGTACCACCTCACACTGGTCAGAATGGTCATCATTAAAAGTCTACAAATGACAAATGCTGGAGAGGGTGTGGAGAAAAGGGAACCCTCCTACACTGTTGGTGGGAATCTAAATTGGTGCAGTCATTATAGAGAACAGTATGAATATTCCTCAAAAAATTAAAAATAGAGTTGCTATATGATCCTGACATCCCAATCCTGGGCATATATCTGGACAAAACTATAATTCAAAAAGATACATGCACCTCTATGTTCATAGCAGCACTATTTGCAATAGCCAAGACATGGAAACAACCTAAACCTCCATCGACAGATGATCGGATAAAGATGATGTGTGTGTGTACACACACACACACACATATATATACAATGGAATACTACTCAGCAATAAAAAAGAATGAAACTGCCATTTGCAGCAACACAGATGGTCCTACAGATTATCATACTAAGTGAAGTAAGTCAGAAAGAGAAAGACAAATACCATATGACATCACTTATGTGTGGAATATAAAAAATATGACACAAATAAACTTATCTATGGAACAAAAACAGACTCACAGATATAGAGAACAGACTTGTGGTTGCCAAGGGGGAAGGGGTTTGGGGGAGGGATGGAGTGGGAGTTTGGGATTAGCAGATGCAAACTATTATATATAGAATGGATAAACAACAAGGTCCTACTGTATAGCACAGGGAACTATACTCAGTATCCCGTAATAAGCCATAATGCAAAAGGATATGGAAAAGAATGTATGTATGTTCAACTGAATCACTTTGCTGTACAGCAGAAATTGACATTGTAAATCAACTATACTTCAATAATAAAATACAATAAAATATAAGGGCAAGTTATATGTAAACTACATTTCACTTGGAATCTCTAGTCCTCATTACATGGCTCCCAAATTGGCTCAAACCCCCAGTTTCATGGCTTATTAAATCCAGAGCTTGACTATCATTATTGTACATCTGCGACCTTCCTCCGATGCCTCATCTTCCTACACTTTCGTCCATGCCTATCGTTTAAATTTTGTTCCACAAGATGTAGTATAAGCTTTTTGCTTTCACCAGATACAATACAAATAAGAAAAAAAGCAACAAAAAACCCCCAACATATCCAAGCCAGGCATTTTATAAGTTTAACTTATCTGATGATTTTGAGTGTCACAAAACTATGAAGTTATGCACTGCCAACATTTCATCCCTGAAACAATTCTTCCTCCTTTACTCCTGACAATTGATACCTCCGGCCAAAAGCAGTTCCATGAGAGCCTACATCAAATCTTTATGCCAACTTCCATATTATTCTGTTATTACTGCTAAAATTCTAGTATGTATAATTTTTTCTCTGCCATCCCTGTTAGGAATTTGATCTTCAGTCGTCAAGTCATTACTGAGTAATCCCAGCCCTCTCAGCATGTTTCTGGTTAAAACTACCCTGTTAGATCTCATTCCCTTATAGAAGCTGAAGCACCTCCCTTTCTACTTCCTACCAAAGTTGCTTGACTAACAGCCACAGTTTGGAGCCAGATGGTGGAAAGAGAGTGGCCTTAGCCCTCTGTTTTCCCTTAAGAGTTATGCTGTTCTCATAGCAGCCAATTGTTCTCACTGGCCTCATTTTTTGGCATATGGTGGTATACTACCTTGCTTTTTGAATTCCTATGAAAGTGTCTTGAGTCTTTATATTTAAACATAAAACTTTTCTTTCTCCTATTAATGTTAACTCATCTTCATGTGCACAACAGTCCACAAAATAAAAACAGTTGTCTCTCAACCTCTTCTTTTTCCCATTCCAAAGTTGCCTTAATTTATAGAGCATAAAGTTTGGTCTTAATATGTTCATGGCAAATGTCTTCTATGGCTCCTCTGGGTTTGACAGTCTCTCTACAGCTGCTGTTGGGAACTGGAGAATCTGCGTTGCCTTGCACCCAGAGCTGCCACCATGTGTTCTCTTTCAGAGCCCAATATGATATGAGGCTGGCAAAAATCATTCTTTGTATAATTTGGTGATACACAATAGATTGGTATACTTATGTGGAATTATTTGCTGGAACTGTAGTCCAGTCTTAGAAGAGGACTACAATATAAAGAGAACAAAGTTTAAAATTCAAGCTAATTTTTACTTTTTTTTTCACTACATAAGAGAAGACATTTCAAGGCCTGAGTTTGCACTAGGGACTTTGTCCATAGTTTCCTTGCCTCTTTCCTGCCTTCAAGAGTGTGCATTTACTCATATCTAGTTTACATGTAAATCTCTAGTTGAAATTATTGCAGAAGGAAACAATGCACAAGTTGAAGGCTAAGTTGAAAAAGGAAAGGATGACTTTGGTAAGTGATCTATAGCAGAGAGACAAAAATGAAATTTGAATTTAAACTTTATTATGGATATGTCACAGAAGAGGTGATATATATGCTTAAGTGGTTGGTGATCAAATTCTATGCTCTGGTCTTAAGGTGATGGTGGCAAGAAGGCAGCTGACACCTGGGGAAAGAATGTTTTAGTGAATATGATCAAGGGAAAATAGACCCTGCTCAGACCAGTACTGATACAAGGCCTCCAAAAGACATCCATTCAGTCCAGAGGAAATATCTTTGCCAAAGATATCAAGTCCTTCTTGTAAGAAGTTTACAAGTATTTAGGCAAAACTACTAGAATGCCACCCCTATTGTCAAGAGGTTTATATGTTTATATAGGTTTTTAAAAACAGATGGCCTTAAATTTCTGCAGTTAACAGAAAACAAAATAATTACACAAAGAACATGGGAAAAGTATTATGAATTAAAAGGTATATAGTGAAAAAAAAAAAGGTAGATAAGTAGGGCTCTTATGCAGGGATTGCACAGACTGGAAATAGGTTATAAGTTAGGTAATAAGTGACAAAAGCAGAGTTTCTCTGATCTCAGCAAGATGTTAGTGTGACTAATTTAATCTTTTCAGATTGACCTCTGTTGCCATAACCTAAATGGTTATGCTGTGATCCATTTTGGTCAGTTAAATGAGAAAGCCAAAGTCATCCCATCAACTGTGTCAAGATGGAGAAATATAATTAGATAAGGTTTATTACAAATATACTTGGAGAGAAATTTGAAAACAAGAAAATATTTTGGGCACAGAGGCTGTAATTTGAATAAATCAACAAAAGAAGGTACAGTGGATCACCTTTGGAGTATTCATTCTACTCAGGGTGATTCTCATTTGACCTCAGATACCAAATGGGGGAACCCCAAATCATGTTTGTATTTTTTGAGCACTTGATCACATTAATTAGGCCAAGAGTTGGAAATCTGAGTAAAACAAGAAAATTGGTGTTCATTTTCAAGAAAACTGAACTTAGTACTAAAAATATCTGTCCCTTTATGTTGTTTCTTTAGTGACGTAAAAACGTGGTACCGTTGCATGACCATCTTCTGCTTGTCAGGTGGGCTGAATAGCAGAAAAAGTTCACCGATAAAGAGTGAGCCAGAATCATAGAAAGCAGTGGAGATGAGAGATTAGTACTAATCCAAGTGCCTGACACCTATGCATTTTGAGGATTCATTCTTCTGGTAACCGACCGCTTTCCTTCCTTTGTTTCCTGAAGAACAACTAAGTTTACTTCTTGCAACAAAAAGTCCTAACATAGATGAAGCAAATGAATTAGATGCTTAAAGGGGGTAGGCCAGGAATAAGTAGAAAAAAGTGCATAATACATTCCAAGCTATATTTCTTTCTCATTTACTTGCAAAATGACTCTTTCTTAAAATGCCACAGCAGTGTGGTTCTACCTTTATAACTATATTGGATATACGAAAATACTGGATTGAGGAAATCAAATCTCTCTCTCACTATATATAGATAGATATGGCAAAGACACATTTTACTTAGCATTTCAGCCTCCGTAGTGTGATACAATTAGACTTTGCAAACAACCGCAAATAAAAGATTTGGCAAGGAATACACATTCTCATGTGTTTGACGATTAGCCTCAGAATCAGCTCTGGCTCCCGTCCTCCTCATCTACTGCTCTATTAGTATGATCACTGTATGGAGTTTCTGAAGACTAAAACCTTTTGATTGTTTCTCTTTGCAGCAGATTACCTCTTGCTGTACTTTTAGTACTCTCTCTTGCTTGCACCAACAAACAGTGTGCAGAACATCAAATAGATGGTTTACAGGCACTCAGTGATGAACAAACTCTCTAATCAGGATGAAGAGTAAAAATTTCACAGAAGTCATAGGAAAAGCTTCGGCTATGGAATTTAACAGACTTGGATTCGATGTTTACCAGCAATGTGACACTGTGGGAGTTTATGTAACCTTTCTGATCCTCAGCTTTCCCATCTGTAAGTGGGGATAATAATGTTCATATGATAGGGCTGTTAGGATTATAATGAGTTGGCATGTGTTAAGTATAGGACAGGAACTCTGTCACATCAGACACAAGTACAATGAATACTATTATTGCTCGTTAGAGGGAAATCCCCTAAACCCTGATTCTGAACTTAGCCACGTGATTGATGAGTCAAATCCACTTGTATTCCTTATGTATGCAGAAGCTTTCAAACGTTATTTCCAGCTACAGAGCTCCACTCAGGTAATAACTCAGCTAAAGAGACTTTTTTCTCTTGAATGAATTATGCTTCTGCTGTGCTAAATTTTCTCAAGGCAGTCAACCATAAAAATTATATTATGTATTTCTCTTGTGTAACTTGTGTGAAAGTAGAGTTTGTCAAAACTGGCTGCTCAGCATTTAATGAGACCCTCCACTGCATTTGATCCAGAGGTCAAGCTGTATGTAAAAGAGGGTAAACAGGAAGGTCGCAGAGGGAAGTTAAAAGTAACAAAATAAGGCAATAAATAATAAGGGGAGACTTTTTAAAAATTTAAAATGAAGAAATTAGTGGAGAAAGTCAACAAATTGCCACCACCGTATTTTATAAATGAAAGGTGAATTTGCTTTTGCGTGCCAAGACCTAAAATTAGGGACCTTCATTTTCATTGAAGACCGTAATACTCACTGGTGAAATATGAAGCAGATGTCTCCCTGACCTCTACCTAATTGAACAGCAATGTCAGAGGGAGGTGAGTCATCAATCTCCAGGTTGTCTTAGAGAAGGTCCTGAGGATTTTCAAGAAATGATTCCATTATATATAGACTGTGAAAGAAGATTATAAAAATTGGGAAAAAATACTATAGCATCCCTGCCTTTTATAAATCTAGATTTAGAGCCTATGGGTTTCACTATTGAAAACAGAAGGAAGTTATGCTCCTTGTCACTAATCTATTGCAATGTTAAATGTTATATCCTAACATTTATTAAAAGGTAATTCAAGATTCTGAGCTTTTTATTTTCCAGCCACCTTGCTTTGGGGGCCAAATGCTTATCCACAGTCCCTCCAATGCTTGCTCTGAGATAGAGCTGTGATGCATACCAGAATGTTTCTGAGTGGGTTGCTGCCTCCTGCAATCACTGTAACTCGTAAATACGAGTAGCACAGAACATGCTGCACTGCACTGGGATGACCATCTGCTTGTCTACCTCACCTACAATGAGAAATTATGCCTCTCAGTGCTTGTTGTGTCCTGAGCACCCAGAACCATCTTCAGTCCTACTCTTTAGCACATTAACCAACCATCACCCACCTGGGTTGTTGCAACAGACTCCCGAAGCGTTGTCTCACCCTCTGCACACCAATCTTTATAATCAGCAATAAATGGTGTCACTTTTTTGCACACATTTCTCTAATGGTTACCTGTTGTTTGGAGAAAACAAAATTAAACCTTGCACTGAACATTCATATAAGTTTGTTAGTAAGAATAATAAGAATGTTCAGAGAAAACAAAATCAAACCTTGCACTGAACATTCATATAAGTTTGTTAATAAGAATGATATTATATTCCAATTTTTGCGTTTCTTTTAACTACATTCCAGTAATGTGAGGCCTATACCCCTCACTGTGAGTATCTCTCACAGTTTTGGAGCACATACTGGTTTGTTGAATAACTAATAGCACAATAGTAGATCAATGACAATGTAAAATCCATGGGATAGCTTGGGACTATAGCCCTGAAGCAGTGTTCTTCAGCATGGCCAAAGAATCACCATGTCCACCTTACTTGTTAAAACCAAGTTCCTAATCCCCAGCTCATAATCAAGCCCAAAATAAAGGTCTCTGTGAGGTACCATGATATTGCCAACTTTAACATGCTCCATGGTGACGTTCATGCTCCATTCAGTCTGAGAACCACAGCCTCATGCCATAAGATAAATATTCAGTGTGAGAGGCAGGTTGCAGGAGTGGAAGCCTATGATGTTGAACTTCAGTAGCACCTAAAGTCCCTACATGTAGTATTCTGAAGGCTAGTAAGAAACATTGAAATGCTTTATGAAACCTTTGTCCCAGTTATATATGATCTGTGTACTGAGTGGCATTGTAAAATTCATTTCTTACTTTGGGTTGTAGTAAAAAATACTTGAAATCCCTTGCTCTAGTGAAATAAAGATAAAACAATATAATAGTAATATCTGCATACAGATATTTATTTATAACAACCTGATTTTAATATCTATATGCAGATATTTATGCATGCTTCTGAAAAGGGTGAACACAGAAAAATTCAGATGGGTCAATACGCAGCTACATCTCTTTTGCACTAAGTCAAGACCTGGGGAGTCGTACACATGCTCCCAATGCTGAATCACATGAAGCTGTGGACCAAGGTCATGTCCCACATAAATTAGATCTCTCAGTGTGTACTATTTCCCAACTGCTAAATCTTTAGCTTCAACAAATCAAGGTGGAGTAGTAGGGTGACCAACCTCATTTTCCCAGGATTTCCCCTATTACAGCACTGAAATTCTTGTGTCCTGGAAACCTTCTTAGTTGTAAGTTCTTAGTTCTAAGGCAAACCAGGATGGTTGATCCCCTTATGTGTTGTGCAGCATATTTTCTAAGCTACTTATCTTTTATTCAAACAAATTTTTACTTAAAATTACAACATAAGTCAGTTGCACACCAAGTTGCTTTGCTCTAAATGAGAGATGCTAAAGCTTTGCCCAATCAACCCAACCTCATCATTTCTAGCTCTTTCCAAGGACTCTATGAGGCCTTGTGATTGCATCATAGCCTTCCTGCCTTGCTTACCTTATTCATTAGATTTCATTGAATATGATAATTTCTCTGATCTTTGATTTCCTCAGCTGGAGTATGGAAATAATATTTTTTGTAGGTTGGTCATTATATCCAAATTTCTCCCACTTCGGGCCAATTTGATTTCCAGACTTCTTATACAACAGTATGCATCACAGACTGAAATTCCTTTAGTGCTTTTCTATGGAAAGAAATTACAAAGGACAATCACACCTGCTGAGTCACTTGCCTTGCATGGACAGATTTATACAATAGTATTTAAAGACTGAAATTTAAGTAGCAAATGTAATAGAATTAAAATGTCAAAAACAATCGTAGTAGATGCCTGAATTTTAATGTGTGGATGCTGCAAAGTCACCAACAGAAAGATCAGCGATCTCTGTATCATACAATTATGGAAATTAAAGATTATTGGCCAAGCAAACTTTGGGGCAAATCATAGACTAGTAAAGTGCCCTATATCACTCATAAGGTTGAGCATTCGTGGTTCTGGTGTTGATATGTGTTTGTTACGCCTCAGGGTTGGGCTCCCATGGGGCAAATTGTCATTTTACTTCTACTACTCCTTCAAAAATGAATCTATTTTTAGTTGGTATCACAAACTTACACTTTGAAATATCATTGGAAATAAAGATTTAGCAATAAGTTTAAATGCAAGAAAAATTCCAGGGACTTCCCTGGTGGTCCAGTGGTTAAGAATCCACCCCCAATGCAGGGGACGCAAGTTCGATCCCTGGTTGGGGAACTAAGATTCCACATGCTGCAGGGCAACTAAGTCTGCCCGCCACAACTACTGAGCCCGTGCGTGCTACAGCCTGCGTGCCACAACTAGAGAGAAGCCTGCAGACCGCAGTGAAGAGCCCGAGTGCTACAACTAAGACCCGACGCAGCCAAATACATAAATAAATATTAAAAGAAAGAGAAAAATTCCAAATTCTTAGTGATCACAAGTTTAAAAAAAATTTTTAAATTAACTGTAATGGTCATAATTCCAGAGTATACACCATTAGCTTTCCATAAATAAATATCATTTTATTAACCTCAATGTTGTATATAAGTCCATATCAAGCTTATGTTCTCCCCAAATTCTTTTTACACACATGAAGATTTGTTTTAGATTAACGTGTTTTAAAACAATCTTCTCAGAAATCTATAATACAGAAGGGTGGTTTGTCTTGACTCTTCAAGGTGGAATGCGAGAATTGTGAGGAAAATATTCACCATGGGATTAGAAACCATTTCAATCACCCTCTTCTCAGGAACATCTGGCTGAAGCTCAGACACTTTAGGCTTACTTTTAAAATGGGAATTGATTCCTGGAGAGAAACCAACTCCACCCACAATAAAATCCAGTGCTTTGTGGATGAATTCAATTAGTCTCCTTGAATACAAGGAGAAAAAGATAAACTCGTGGTTATGTATAAGGTCCTACAGTCTCATAGTTTTGCCTACTGCAATCAAATGGTTTAATAGCCTTCCCAATTAAATAAACTGTCAGCTGCAGGAATATGCTAGAGCTTGTTTAAAACCGTTCCCAGTGATGTAATCTTGGATCAGATAAATGTTACTTACGGGTGTTCTAGTTGTGTGGCACTTGTAATTCATGCATGCCTATGTATCATCTTTCAACTCTATTCTCAATGTTTAATCTGAAAATGACTTTCTGCAGCTCTCCAGTATTCCATCAGGATCTGGACAAAGAACCGTTAATCTGTGTCAATTTGCAGACAGTCACCTGTGTTACTTTGCTCCCTGCTTTCTCTCTCTGCTAATAGTTGCTTAGACAGTGAGTCCTACAGTAATGAGATTTTCCTAGACAACCTGTCTTGCTGGCAAGTCTCAAGGGGTGAGGGGTAGGGAGGAGAGTACAATATTTTGGGTCTTCAGTGTAGGTCACCCTGATGAATTTCAAAAAGTGATCTCACAAAAGCAAAACTTAATTAAGAATTAACGGCCATTCACTTTGTCTTTTTCTTTAAAAAAATTACATCTGGGCTTAGAAATGAGAGCAGCATGCCACTTCCTTGAAAAAGAATAAGGATCTGTACAGGACTGAGTAAATTGTCATGGTGGTAGGGTATACTAAAGGGAATATAATAGCGTTAGTGGAGAAAGCAAACATGTAGGCAGGGTGATAAATGAGTGGTTTTTACAGTGAATCACATTTGGCTTTTGACACTGACCAAAATTCATTCTTCAAATAGGTCAAGTTTTATTCATCAGTTACCTCTTCCTTTCCTTTTCATAGGCCTCCCTGAGGCCTCCTGTGCAACCTCCCGCACCACACACACACACACACACACACACACACACACACACACACACACACACACATACACACACACACACACACTTCCATACACAAGGGACACACAGGATGACTTGAGATCAAATAACAGCACATAGAATGAAGACTAAAAACCACACAGCTGTCTTGACTTATTAGAAAAAATATTTTACGTATAATTTTAGAGCTTCTCTTTTGTTTTTTTTTTTAACATCTTTATTGGAGTATAATTGCTTTACAACGGTGTGTTAGTTTCTGCTTTATAACAAAGTGAATCAGCTATACATATACATATGTCCCCATATCTCTTCCCTCTTGTGTCTCCCTCCCTCCCACCCCTCTAGGTGGTCACAAAGCACCGAGCTGATCTCCCTGTGCTATGCAGCTGCTTCCCACTAGCTATCGGTTTTACATTTGGTAGTGGATATATGTCCATGCCACTCTCTCACTTTGTCCCAGCTTACCCTTCCCCTTCCCCCTATCCTCAAGTCCATTCTCTAGTAGGTCTGTGTCTTTATTCCCATCCTGCCCCTAGGTTCTTCAGAACCCTTTTAAATTTTTTTTTTAGATTCCATATATTGTGTTAAAATACGGTATTTGTTTTTCTCTTTCTGAACTACTTCACTCTGTATGACTGACTCTAGGTCCATCCACCTCACTACAAATAACTCCATTTCACTTCTTTTTATGGCTGAGTAATATTCCATTGTATATATGTGCCACATCTTCTTTAGCCATTCATCTGTCAATGGACACTTAGGTTGCTTCCATGTCCTGGCTACTGTAAAGAGAGCTGTAATGAACATTGTGGTACATGACTCTTTTTGAATTATGCTTTTCTCAGGGTATACGCCCAGTAGTGGGACTGCTGGGTCACATGGTAGTTCTATTTTAGTTTTTTAAGGAACCTCCATACTGTTCTCCATAGTGGCTGTATCAATTTACATTCCCACCAACAGTGCAAGAGGGTTCCCTTTTCTCCACACCCTCTCCAGCATTTATTGTTTGTAGATTTTTTGATGATGGCCATTCTGACTGGTGTAAGATGATACATCATTGTAGTTTTGATTTGCATTTCTCTAATGATTAATGTTGTGCATTCTTTCATATGTTTGTTGGCAATCTGTATATCTTCTTTGGAGAAATATCTATTTAGGTCTTCTGCCCATTTATGGATAGGGCTGTTTGTTTTTTTGATACTGAGCTGCATGAGCTGCTTGTAAATTTTGGAGATTAATCCTTTGTCAGTTTCTTCCTTGCAAATATTTTCTCCCATTCTGAGGGTTGTCTTTGCGTCCTCTCTATGGTTTCCTTTGCTGTGCAAAAGCTTTTAAGTTTCATTAGGTCCCATTTGTGTAGTTTTGTTTTTATTTCCATTTCTCTAGGAGGTGGTCAAAAAGGATCTTGCTGTGCTTTATGTCATAAAGTGACATAAAGTGTTCTGCCTATGTTTTCCTCTAAGAGTTTTATAGTGTCCACTTTTCCCAGCACCATTTACTGAAGAGGCTGTCTTTTCTCCATTGTATATTCTTGCTTCCTTTATGAAAAATAAGGTGACCATATGTACGTGGGTTTATCTCTGGGCTTTCCATCCTGTTCCATTGATCTATATTTCTGTTTTTGCAACTGTCTTGATTACTGTAGCTTTGTAATAAAGTCTGAAGTCAGGGAGCCTGATTCCTCCGACTCCATTTTTCTTTCTCAAGATTGCTTTGGCTATTTGGGGTCTTTTGTGTTTCCGTACAAATTGTGAAATTTTTTGTTCTAGTTCTGTGAAAAATGCCATTGGTAGTTTGATAGGGATTGCACTGAATCTGTAGATTGCTTTGGGTAGTACAGTCATTTTCAGTCTTGGTTCTTCCAATCCAAGAACATGGTATATCTCACCAACTATTTCTATCATCTTTAATTTCTTTCATCAGTATCTTATAGTTTTCTGCATACAGGTGTTTTGTCTCCTTAGGTAGGTTTATTCCTAGGTATGTTATTCTTTTTGTTGCAATGGTAAATGGGAGTGTTTCCTTAATTTCTCTTTCAAAGTTTTCATCATTAGTATATAGGAATGCAAGATTTCTGTGCATTAGTTTTGTATCCTGCTACTTTACCAAATTCATTGATTAGCTCCAGTGGTTCTCTGGTAGCATCTTTACGATTTGCTATGTATAGTATCATGCCATCTGCAAACAGTGACAGCTTTATTTCTTTTCCAATTTGGATTCCTTTTATTTCTTTTTCTTCTCTGATTGCTTTGGCTAAAACTTCCAAAACTATGTTGAATAATAGTGGTGACAGTGGACAACCTTGTCTTGTTCCTGATCTTAGTGGAAATGGTTTCAATTTTTCACCACTGAGGATGATGTTGCCTGTGGGTTTGTCATATGTGGCCTTTATTATGTTGAGGAAAGTTCCCTCTATGTCTACTTTCTGGAGGATTTTTATCATAAATGGGTGTTGAATTTTGTCGAAAGATTTTTCTGCATCTATTGAGATGATCATATGTTTTTTCTCCTTCAATTTGTTAATATGGTGTATCACATTGATTGATTTCCATATACTGAAGAATCCTTGCATCCCTGGGATAAACCCGACTTCATCATGGTGTATGGTCCTTTTAATGTGCTGCTGGATTTTGTTTGCTAGTATTTTGTTGAGGATTTTTGCATCTATGTTCGTCGGTGATATTGGTCTGTAGTTTTCTTTTTTGTAACATCTTTGTCTGGTTTTGGTATCATGGTGGTGGTGGCCTCATAGAATGAGTTGGGGAGTGTTCCTCTCTCTGCTATATTTTGGAAGATTTTGAGAAGGATCAGTGTTAACTCTTTTCTAAATGTTTGATAGAATTCGCTTGTGAAGCCATCTGTTCCTGGGCTTTTGATTGTTGGAAGATTTTTAATCACAGTCTCAATTTCAGCGCTTGTGATTGGTCAGCTTGTATTTTCTATTTCTTCCTGGTTCAGTCCCAGAAGGTTGTGCTTTTCTAAGGATTTGTCCATTTCTTCCAGGTTGTCCATTTTATTGGCATATCTTTGCTTGTAGTAATCTCTCATGATCCTTTATATTTCTGCAGTGTCAGCTGTAACTTCTCCTTTTTCATTTCTAATTCTATTGAGTCTTCTCCCTTTTTTTCTTGATGAGTCTGGACAATGGTTTATCAATTTTGTTTATCTTCTCAAAGAACCAGCATTTAGTTTTATTGATCTTTGCTATTGTTTCCTTCATTTCTTTTTTCATTTATTTCTGAACTGATCTTTATGATTTCTTTCCTTCTGCTATCTTTGCTTTTTCTTTGTTCTTCTTTCTCTAATTGCTTTAGGTGTAAGGTTAGGTTGTTTATTTGAGATGTTTCTTGTTTCTTGAGGTAGGATTGTACTGCTCTAAACTTCCCTCTTAGAACTGCTTTTGCTGCATCCCATAGGTTTGGGTCATCATGTTTTCATTGTCCTTTGTTTCCAGGTATTTTTTGATTTCCTCTTTGATTTCTTCAGTGATCTCTTGGTTATTAAGTAGTGTATTGTTTAGCCTCCATGTGTTTCTATTTTTTACAGATATTTTCCTGTAATTGATATCTAGGCTCATAGCGTGGTGGTCAGAAAAGATACTTGATACGAGTTCAATTTTCTTAAATTTATGAAGGCTTGATTTGTGAACCAAGATATGATCTATCCTGGAGAATGTTCCATGAGGACTTGAGCAGAAAGTGTATTGTGTTGCTTTTGGATGGAATGTCCTATAAATATCAATTAAGTCCATCTTGTTTAATGTAGCATTTAAAGCTTCTGTTTCCTTATTTATTTTCATTTTGGATGATTTGTCCATTGGTGAAATTGGGGTGTTAAGGTTCCCTACTATGTTTATGTCACTGTCGATTTCCCCTTTATGGCTGTTAGCATTTGGATTATGTACTGAGGTGCTCCTATGTTGGGTGCATAAATATTTACAATTGTTATATCTTCTTCTTGGATTGATCCCTTGATCATTATGTAGTGTCCTGTTTTCTCTTGTAATAATCTTTGTTTTAAAGTCTATTTTGTCTGACATAAGACTTGCTATTCCAGCTTTCTTTTGATTTCCATTTGCATGGAATATCTTTTTCCATCCCCTTATTTTCAGTCTGTATGTGTCCCTATGTCTGAAGTGGGTCTCTTGTGGACAGGCTATCTATGGGTCTTGTTTTTGTATCCATTCAGCCAGTCTATATCTTCTGGTGGGAGCATTTAGTGCATTTACATTTAAGGTTATTATCGATATGTATGTTCCTATTACCCTTTTCGTAATTGTATTGGGTTTGTTACCGTAGGTCTTTTCCTTCTTGTGTGTTTCCTGCCTAGAAAAGTTCCTTTAGCATTTGTTGTAAAGCTGGCTCGGTGGTGCTGAATTCTCTTAGCTTTTGCTTGTCTGTAAACGTTTTAATTTCTTTGTCAAATCTGAATGAGATCCTTGCTGGGTAGAGTAATCTTGGTTGCAGATTTTTCCTTTCATCACTTTAAATATGTCCTGTCACTCCCTTCTGGCTTGCAGTGTTTCTGCTGAAAGATCAGCTGTTAACCTTATGGGGATTCCCTTGTATGTTATCTGTTGTTTTTCCCTTGCTGCTTTTAATATTTTTTCTTTGTATTTAATTTTTGATGGTTTGATTAATATGTTTCTTGGCATGTTTCTCCTTGGATTTTTCCTGTATGGGACTCTCTGTGTCTCCTGGACTTGATTAACTATTTCCTTTCTAATATTAGGGAAGTTTTCAACTATAATCTCTTCAAATATCTTCTCAGTCCCTTTCTTTTTCTCCTTCTAGGACCCCTACAATTCGAATGTTGGTGTGTTTAATGTTGTCCCAGAGGTCTCTGAGACTGTCCTCAATTTTTTTCATTCTTTTTTCTTTATTCTGCTCTGCAGTAGTTATTTCCACTATTTTATTTTCCAGGTCACTTATCCGTTCTTCTGCCTCAGTTATTCTGCTACTGGTTCCTTCTAGAGAATTTTTAATTTCATTCATTGTGTTGTTCATCATTGTTTGTTTGCTCTTTAGCTCTTCTAGGTCCTTGTTCAATGTTTCTTGTATTTTCTCCATTCTATTTCCAAGATTTTAGATCATCTTTATGGTCATTACTCTGAATTCTTTTTCAGGTAGACTGCCTATTTCTTCTTCATGTGTTTGGCCTGCTGGCTTTTTACCTTGCTCCTTCATGTGCTGCATATTTCTGCATCTTCTCATTTTGCTTCACTTACTGTGTTTGGGGTCTCCTTTTCATAGGCTGCAGGTTAGTAGTTCATTGTTTTTGGTGTCTGCCCCCAATGGCTAAGGTTGGTTCAGTGGGTTGTGTAGGCTTCCTGGTGAAGTGGACTAGTGCCTGTGTTCTGGTGGATAAGGCTGAATCTTGTCTTTATGTTGGGCAGGTCCGCGTCTATTGGTGTGTTTTGGGGTGTCTGTGACCTTATTATGATTTTAGGCAGCCTCTCTGCTAATGGGTGGGGTTGTGTTCCTGTCTTGCTAGTTGTTTGCCATAGAGTGTCCAGCACTGTAGCTTGCTGGTCGTTGAGTCGAGCAGGGTGTTGGTGTTGAGATGGAGATCTCTGGGAGATTTTCACCGTTTGATATTATGTTGAGCTGGGACATCTCTGGTGGAACAATGTCCTGAACTCCAGTCTCCCACCTCAGAAGCACAGGCCTGACACGCGGCTACAACACCAAGACCCTGTCATCCACACAGCTCAGAATAAAAGGGAGAAAAAAAGAAAGGAAAAAGAAAAAGTAAAATAAAATAAATCAAAGTTATTAAAATAAAAAATTTAAGAAGTAAAAAAAAAAAAAAAAAGAATAGAGTAACCAAACTAATAAACAAATCCACCAATGATAACAAGTGTTAAAAACTATACTTAAAAAAAAAGGGGGGGGGGGCAGACAGAACCGTAGGACAAATGGTAAAAGCAAAGCTATACAGAGAAAATCACACACAGAAGCATACATACACACTCACAAAAAGAGAAAAAGGAAAAAACATATATATATCGCTGCTCCCAAAGTCTACCTCCTCAATTTGGGATGATTCGTTGTCTATTCAGTCATTCCACAGATGCAGGGTACATCAAGTTGATTGTAGAGATTTAATCCGCTGTTCCTGAGGCAGCTGGGAGAGATTTCCCTTTCTCTTCTTTGTTCGCACAGCTCCCGGGGTTCAGCTTTGGATTTGGACCCGCCTCTGCGTGTAGGTCGCCTGAGGGCACCTGTTCCCGTCCACATAGGACGGGGTTAAAGAAGCCGCTGATTCGGGGGTTCTGGCTCACTCAGGGCGGGGGGAGGGAGGGGTACAGATGCGGGACGAGGCTGCAGCGGCAGAGGCCGGCGTGACGTTGCACCAGCCTGAGGCGTGCCATGCGTTCTCCCGGGGAAGTTGTCCCTGGATCATGGGACCCTGGCAGTGGCAGGCTGCACAGGCTTCTGGGAGGGGCAGTGTGGACAGTGACCTGTGCTCACACACAGGCTTCTTGGTGGCTGCAGCAGCAGCCTTAGCGTCCCCATGCCCGTCTCTGGGGTCCACGCTGATAGCCGCGGCTCACACCCGTCTCTGGAGCTCCTTTAAGCGGTGCTCTTAATCCCCTCTCCTCGTGCACCAGGAAACAAAGAGGCAAGAAAAAGTTTCTTGCGTCTTCGGCAGCTCCAGACTTTTTCCCGGACTCCCTCCCAGCTAGCCGTGGTGCACTAACCCCCTGCAGGCTGTGTTCACGCCACCAACCCCAGTCCTCTCCCTGCGCTCCGACGGAAGCCCGAGCCTCAGCTCCCAGACCCACTCGCCCCGGCGGGTGAGCAGACAAGCCTCTCGGGCTGGTGAGTGCTGGTCTGCACGGATCCTCTGTGCGGGAATTTCTCCACTTTGCCCTCTGCACCTCTGTTGCTGTGCTCTCCTCCGCGGCTCCGAAGCTTCCCCCCTCCGCCACCCACAGTCTCTGCCCGTGAAGGGGCTTTCTAGTGTGTGGAAACTTTTCCTCCTTCACGGCTCCCTCCCACTGGTGCAGGTCCTGTCCCTAATCTTTTGTCTCTGTTTTTTCTTTTTTCTTTTGCCCTGCCCAGTTACAAGTGTGGAGTTTCTTGCCTTTTGGGAGGTCTGAGGTCTTCTGCCAGCGTTCAGTAGGTGTTCTGTAGGATGTGTTCCACACGTAGATGTATTTCTGATGTATTTGTGGGGAGGAAGGTGATCTCCGCGTCTTACTCTTCCGCCATCTTGAAGCTCTTCCTATAGCTTCTCTTTAATTCTCATAGTATTCAAGAGAACACTATATTGTCTTGAAAGTAAAAAAAAAAAAGGAAATGCAATCTACATTTTATTCTAAGTACCTTATTTTATGCACACATTTGTGTGTTCTGTTGTAATACTGGCTTCTCATTCATAGGACCTTCAAAGTTTCACCTTCAGAATCACTAGCCCAAGACAAATTTGCACAGCAAGAAGTGATAGTTGCTGTGTGACTCAAGTGGAAAAATATACATTATTTCTTTCTAATCTGCTGAAGCACATTTGACTTGATTCCCATGTCGATTTTCATTCTGACAAGATAGATGGGAAGGGAAAGCACAATTGTATAGATTTGCACAGTTATTCCCATTTTCAAGGCATGAGTGAAGAAATCTTTCCTGGTTGATGACTTAAAGTGTCCTGTCACTCTGTTCTTAGGTATGAAAGTATTTGGAAATCAGGATGCTGTAATATGCCACAGCAATATCCATTAACTCACTGGGCTGAGCAGTACTTTGAAGTGTTAAGGGCAAAGAATTCTAATTCAACTGCCACAGATTTGTTACAAACACCAATGAGTCAAGGCACACTAACACTGGGGGGTTAATTTTAAAAACTACCTTCAGGCTCAGGAGGAGAAGAGCTCTTATCATAGGAGGGATGGATTTGTCCAGATCCCTTGCCACTCTCTTCACTAACTGCAGCCAAAGCATGTGCTGACAAGCAAGCTGCTGTTAGAACTGAGAGAGAAGACTGGGAAAGATTTTTTCCTTTATGAAGTCACATTTCTTATGTCTTGATGTCTTATGTGATATGATTATTCAGTTATCAGGGAAACTCTGACAACCAAAAGAAGGGAGTGGAGTTTTTAAAACTATTTTTTACAAATCCTCCCTTTATTCAGGCTAAGAAATATAAAATTACCTTTAAAAAGCCTACAGACTATGATCCAGTGTATTTTGAAACAAAACTTAAAAAATCAAGAGTAAAGTTTTACATTTGGGAAGAAACATCCCATTATCTTTTTGTGAATTCAAAATCTACATTTCTTGGGTGACAGATACTGCATAATTAGTGGATTTTATTCTCCACATGTCTAACTTCACTGTCGGACTTTTAACATTGTCATGTGTCATAGATTTGGGATCACAGGACTCACTTAGATCTTTTATCTAATAACCACAGACTACAGCTATAAATCTTACTGGCCATCTTTATATACACTATTGGTGAAAAAAGTGGAGGGAAAGAGGATGACTGGCTATGTGAAAATCTGTCATGACTTTAAAAGTCACTTCCAAATTATCAGTCTCAAACTGGAATTGATCCAACACACTTTATTTACACTCTTATTATGAATAAGAAACTATAGTAAAACTTATGGAGGACTCAAATAATTGATAAGACACTATGCTTACCATCATAAAGTTGACAAAGTTGTAGGAAGCAACTTGATTAGACTTGATTCTATAGGCAACAGGTTGTCATTAAAGACTTGGTACCTGCAGGCATGATTTCATAAGGTAGATAGACTTTGTTTGCCATGAAATGGGTGCCTTTGGAAGCATGTTAACTCTCAGTAATGGCCCACTGGGGCGATATGTGAAGTGCCAAACATTTTTAGGCTGCATAACAAGATTCCTGGATGAGTAGACAAGTACTGAAGTTACACTCAAGTACTTTTGGAATAAGTTATTCATTGGAGTTTTTAAAAGTAATTTTAGCTCTTGTGCAATAATCACATGAAATATTTTTGGATCAGTTTTCATTTGGAAACCACCCACTTGGTTAATTGTAGATAAGAGGGTGAAAAGCCTCAACAACTTATTGAAAATGTCAGCTATTTTCATCTATATCCCTGTGGGTTAATATGAAAATGTTTATCAAGATTTTTATTGGTACTTTTTCAGTCATGACTTTCATATTTATTGTTTTAGGAGCAGGTGTGTTTTAGGAGCAGGTGTTATATTATTGCATATACTCCAAGATTTATTTGTGAATATTCTCCATAGATTCACAGTATAAAATAATTAGAGGGAATAATAATAAGAAATCCTCTGGACTTGGTGTCAAAAAGATCATGTGCTGGTGGTAGGACTTATAAGTTATCAGCCATGTGACTTGGACAAGTCTCAGATTCTTTGGGCTTTATTTTCTTCACCTGTCAACTAGAAATGATAATATATAATGCCACTTCTCAAACTTAATATAAGGTCAAATTAAATGCTGAATGTCGGAGTACTTTGTAAAATGCAAAAACATACGCAAATATCAGTCATTATATTATGATACTCTTTGACTATTTCAATATGCTATATTTCCCATGTTTGGGATCAAGAAAGGTGAAT